>NC_137920.1:14169557-14177057 GCF_963457725.1 Sprattus sprattus
ATATTTTTATTTGAAATTTGGTAGGAATGTTGCCAGTAGGTTATAGAATAAAACTAAAATGTACATTTTACTTTAACACATACCAATAAATAGTAAAACCAGAGAAACTGATAATTTTGAAGTGGTCTCTTAATTTTTTCCGCGGCTGTATATATATAGGCTACGATGTATAGGCTACTATGTATATATATATTTATACACACTATGTATAGTTTAGACAAAATGTACTGTAAAGTTGGTTGTATATCTATCTATAAATCCAGGAATCTCTGTGTGTGTGTGTCAGTGTGTCAGTCTGTCTAGGGCGTATCTCTCTGACGGTAGTTACGTTAGTTATGAGATTTCGCATGTAGCTTACGCATGTCATGAACCTGTGCATCCTTGATTTTGAAGATTTTTGAATTCATAGTTTGCGAGATATTTGTATTTTACCGTTTCCCGTAGGCACTAATGGGTTATCGTTTCCCGTAGCACCGAAATGACGTCACAAATTACGTCACAAACAATATTAGCGGTATTAAAACTATCCTGCCTTCACTCAAAGTTCAGAATAGCGTTGGATACGATAAGGAGGTCCGCATTCAAATTGGTGAACAGATACAGACTTTTGCTCAGGTAATCTTAAAACAGTGATTGATTTTATCTATTCGTTTATATAACCTTCTTTATATTAAGTTTCAAAGTAATGTCTAGAGGTGTACAGTCATCTAACAGACAGGGAATAGTAATCCACGCGTAATCCAAACGCAAACGATAAAATAGAAATATCTCGCGAACTATGAATTCAGAGAGAGAGTTGTATAGAGTAAAATTCATGCGTTTTGCATATGCCATGAATAAGTGCTGTAATCACAGTTACATTTCGACCATGCTTATGAAATGAGTTTGCCAAGTTGTAAGTCAAATAAGTGCAGAAATGTACTGTAATAAAAATACGCTATACTAATAAACAATATGAATATTTTGATAAGCCTCGGAGGCTTTCAGATTGTCCATTGCTTTCCCTTCTGTTGCAATGGAGTCCACGAAATACGCGCAAATCTCGCTGTAAGTTATGCTGGGCCCACGTCGTCATGTTATCCTCCCAGTCCTGCACTGATTCGGGTGGGGGATAGTAACGCCATCTCCAGTCAGAGTATTTAAACTGTGTTCCCATTGTAAGGACATAATTAGATTACGATCTGTCTGAGAGTGGGCTGTCAAAGCTAGCATCATCGAAGTCATACAGTAGCCTACAGTACAGTAGGCTACATACATTCAATAAAATGAACCTACATTTGAGTCCAACTGCATGACCATTCTTACCCTACACTTACCCTTACAATAAAGAAGTGATAATTTTTCAACCATAACTTCATTTTAAATAATTTCTTTCTTTATGACATTTAGTTTATAGTTTAGACAGCAACTTTGACATCTATATTCAACTGCATCCACTACATAATCTCAAACTTTATTTGTTGTTATATCTCCAAAAAGGCTATACAACATTAAAACATTTCTTAATGAAAAGGAAACATGCATCACAATAATACTTCAGTGTAACCTGTACCTATGTGGAGTGCAAATATGTCTTGCTATTACGCTACCCAACAGCTACACCTACATCTGCTAACACTACAGAATGCATAATTCCTACGGGCACTGCACTAGTACAATATAAGTAATCAGAGGAACATGAGCGGTTCTGCCTGTGCGAGCATGAGCAGTGCAGATATGAGTGCAGATATGAGTGCAGTTAATGCTTAGCGTGGTGGTGTGGAGTTCAGCAGGTTCACGGTCTCAGAGAGGAAGCTCTAACTAATTAATTAAGACAAAGTTAAATTAAGTTTTACTCAAATTCGTCCACTAGGTGGCAGTGGTCACAGTCGGACACTTTTATAGTCACAAAACTCCATGAACTCCATGAACTCCACGAACCTCCTCTAACTAACGTTGACTCAAACAAAGCTACAACTGATCAGTCAAAAGAGCAGCATATCTCTACGACTAACCAGTCGAAGAGCAGCATACCTCTGCTCATTACCAAAACAGACCAACGTTGTTTCTCTCTCATACCGGTTATATCTAAAGTCTATGAATAGAAACTTCTCTTTCTATCTATCTATCTATCTATCTATCTATCTATCTATCTATCTATCTATCTATCTATCTATCTATCTATCTATCTATCTATCTATCTATCTATCTATCTATCTATCTATCTATCTATTTATCTATATATCTATCTATCTCTTACTTTGTCTATCTATCACTCTCTCTATCTACCTATCTATCTATCCCTCACTCTCTCTATCTATCTATCACTCTTTCTATCGATCAATCTATCTATCTATCTATCTTCTTTCTATTGCTCTATCTCTCTATCTGTCTGTCTTCTATCTATCTTCTAGCTATTGCTCTTTCTCTCTATCCATTTCTCTCTCTATATATCTTTCTTTCTATCTATTGCTCTCGCTCTCTATCTCTCTATCTATGTATGTATCTCTCTCTATCTATTTATCTCTCTCTATCTTTCTTTCTATCTATTGCTCTCTCTCTCTATCTATCTATCTATTGCTCTCTCTCTCTATCTATCTGATATCTATTTCTCTCTTTATCTATCTTTTATCTATCTTCTATCTATTTCTCTATCTCTCTACTCACATTATGAGCTCCAGTATGTGTCTCATCGCTGAGTCCCGTAACCCTGGTAACCGGTCCTAGCCCCTGAATCGTCTTTCTTAGATGAGCTCGGGGTATGTAGTACTGACTAAATATATCGAAGTACTGAATAAATATGTAGAAGTACTGAATAAATATACTTTTCTCAAAGCAGGACGATGCTCACATAGATGAGTTCAGGGCTATGCCCACATATATGAGTTCATGCCCACATAGATGAGTTCATGCCCACATAGATGAGTTCATGCCCACATAGACGAGTTCAGGGCTATGCCCACATAGATGAGTTCATGCCCACATAGATGAGTTCATGCCCACATAGATGAGTTCATGCCCACATAGATGAGTTCATGCCCACATAGACGAGTTCAGGGCTATGCCCACATAGATGAGTTCATGCCCACATAGATGAGTTCATGCCCATATAGACGAGTTCAGGGCTATGCCCACATAGATGAGTTCATGCCCACATAGATGAGTTCATGCCCACATAGATGAGTTCAGGGCTATGCCCTCATAGATGTGTTCAGGGCTATGCCCACATAGATGAGTTCAGGGCTATGCCCACATAGATGAGTTCATGCCCACATAGATGAGTTCATGCCCACATAGATGAGTTCAGGGCTATGCCCACATAGATGAGTTCAGGGCTATGCCCACATAGATGAGTTCAGGGCTATGCCCACATAGATGAGTTCATGCCCACATAGATGAGTTCAGGGCTATGCCCACATAGATGAGTTCAGGGCTATGCCCACATAGATGAGTTCAGGTCTATGCCCACATAGATGAGTTCATGCCCACATAGATGAGTTCAGGGCTATGCCCACATAGATGAGTTCAGGGCTATGCCCACATAGATGAGTTCAGGACTATGCCCACATAGATGAGTTCAGGGCTATGCCCACATAGATGAGTTCAGGGCTATGCCCACATAGATGAGTTCAGGGCTATGCCCACATAGATGAGTTCAGGGCTATGCCCACATAGATGAGTTCAGGGCTATGCCCACATAGATGAGTTCATGGCTATGCCCACATAGATGAGTTCAGGTCTATGCCCACATAGATGAGTTCATGCCCACATAGATGAGTTCAGGGCTATGCCCACATAGATGAGTTCAGGGCTATGCCCACATAGATGAGTTCAGGGCTATGCCCACATAGTTGAGTTCATGCCCACATAGATGAGTTCAGGGCTATGCCCACATAGATGAGTTCAGGGCTATGCCCACATAGATGAGTTCATGCCCACATACATGAGTTCATGCCCACATAGATGTGTTCATGCCCACATAGATGAGTTCAGGGCTATGCCCACATAGATGAGTTCATGCCCACATAGATGAGTTCATGCCCACATAGATGAGTTCAGGGCTATGCCTACATAGATGAGTTCAGGTCTATGCCCACATAGATGAGTTCATGCCCATATAGATGAGTTCATGCCCACATAGATGAGTTCAGGGCTATGCCCACATAGATGAGTTCATGCCCACATAGATGAGTTCATGCTCACATAGATGAGTTCATGCTCACATAGATGAGTTCATGCCCACATAGATGAGTTCATGCCCACATAGATGAGTTCATGCCCACATAGATAAGTTCAGGGCTATGCCCACATAGATGAGTTCAGGGCTATGCCCACATAGATGAGTTCAGGGCTATGCCCACATAGATGAGTTCATGCCCACATAGATGAGTTCATGCTCACATAGATGAGGTCAGGGCTATGCCCACATAGATGAGTTCATGCCCAAATAGATGAGTTCATGCCCACATAGATGAGTTCATGCCCACATAGATGAGTTCAGGACTATGCCCACATAGATGAGTTCAGGGCTATGCCCACATAGATGAGTTCATGCCCACATAGATGTGTTCAGGGCTATGCCCATATAGATGAGTTCAGGGCTATGCCCACATAGATGAGTTCAGGACTATGCCCACATAGATGAGTTCAGGACTATGCCCACATAGATGAGTTCATGCCCACATAGATGAGTTCAGGACTATGCCCACATAGATGAGTTCATGCCCACATAGATGAGTTCATGCCCACATAGATGAGTTCAGGGCTATGCCCACATAGATGAGTTCAGGGCTATGCCCTCATAGATGAGTTCATGCCCACATAGATGAGTTCAGGGCTATGCCCACATAGATGAGTTCATGCTCTCATAGATGAGTTCATGCCCACATAGATGAGTTCATGCCCACATAGATGAGTTCATGCTCACATAGATGAGTTCATGCTCACATAGATGAGTTCATGCCCACATAGATGAGTTCATGCCCACATAGATGAGTTCAGGTCTATGCCCACATAGATGAGTTCAGGGCTATGCCCACATAGATGAGTTCATGCCCACATAGATGAGTTCATGCCCACATAGATGAGTTCAGGGCTATGCCCACATAGATGAGTTCAGGGCTATGCCCACATAGATGAGTTCATGCTCACATAGACGAGTTCATGCCCACATAGATGAGTTCATGCCCACATAGATGAGTTCATGCTCACATAGACGAGTTCATGCCCACATAGATGAGTTCATGCCCACATAGATGAGTTCATGCCCACATAGATGAGTTCATGCCCACATAGATGAGTTCATGCCCACATAGATGAGTTCATGCCCACATAGATGAGTTCATGCCCACATAGATGAGTTCATGCCCACATAGATGAGTTCAGGGCTATGCCCACATAGATGAGTTCATGCCCACATAGATGAGTTCAGGGCTATGCCCACATAGATGAGTTCATGCCCACATAGATGAGTTCAGGGCTATGCCCACATAGATGAGTTCAGGGCTATGCCCACATAGATGAGTTCATGCTCACATAGATGAGTTCATGCCCACATAGATGAGTTCATGCCCACATAGATGAGTTCAGGGCTATGCCCACATAGATGAGTTCATGCCCACATAGATGAGTTCAGGGCTATGCCCACATAGATGAGTTCATGCCCACATAGATGAGTTCAGGGCTATGCCCACATAGATGAGTTCAGGGCTATGCCCACATAGATGAGTTCATGCCCACATAGATGAGTTCAGGGCTATGCCCACATAGATGAGTTCATGCCCACATAGATGAGTTCAGGGCTATGCCCACATAGATGAGTTCATGCCCACATAGATGAGTTCAGGGCTATGCCCACATAGATGAGTTCAGGGCTATGCCCACATAGATGAGTTCATGCTCACATAGATGAGTTCATGCCCACATAGATGAGTTCATGCCCACATAGATGAGTTCATGCCCACATAGATGAGTTCATGCCCACATAGATGAGTTCATGCCCACATAGATGAGTTCATGCCCACATAGATGAGTTCATGCCCACATAGATGAGTTCATGCCCACATAGATGAGTTCAGGGCTATGCCCACATAGATGAGTTCAGGGCTATGCCCACATAGATGAGTTCAGGGCTATGCCCACATAGATGAGTTCAGGGCTATGCCCACATAGATGAGTTCAGGACTATGCCCACATAGATGAGTTCAGGACTATGCCCACATAGATGAGTTCATGGCTATGCCCACATAGATGAGTTCATGACCACATAGATGAGTTCAGGGCTATGCCCACATAGATGAGTTCATGCCCACATAGATGAGTTCATGCCCACATAGATGAGTTCAGGACTATGCCCACATAGATGAGTTCAGGACTATGCCCACATAGATGAGTTCATGCCCACATAGATGAGTTCATGCCCACATAGATGAGTTCAGGACTATGCCCACATAGATGAGTTCATGCCCACATAGATGAGTTCATGCCCACATAGATGAGTTCAGGGCTATGCCCACATAGATGAGTTCATGCTCACATAGACGAGTTCATGCCCACATAGATGAGTTCAGGGCTATGCCCACATAGATGAGTTCATGCTCACATAGATGAGTTCATGCCCACATAGATGAGTTCATGCCCACATAGATGAGTTCATGCCCACATAGATAAGTTCAGGACTATGCCCACATAGATGAGTTCATGCCCACATAGATGAGTTCATGCCCACATAGATGAGTTCAGGACTATGCCCACATAGATGAGTTCATGCCCACATAGATGAGTTCATGCCCACATAGATGAGTTCATGCCCACATAGATGAGTTCATGCCCACATAGATGAGTTCAGGACTATGCCCACATAGATGAGTTCATGCCCACATAGATGAGTTCATGCCCACATAGATGAGTTCAGGGCTATGCCCACATAGATGAGTTCAGGGCTATGCCCACATAGATGAGTTCATGCCCACATAGATGAGTTCATGCCCACATAGATGAGTTCATGCTCACATAGATGAGTTCATGCCCACATAGATGAGTTCATGCCCACATAGATGAGTTCATGCCCACATAGATGAGTTCAGGGCTATGCCCACATAGATGAGTTCAGGTCTATGCCCACATAGATGAGTTCATGCCCACATAGATGAGTTCAGGGCTATGCCCACATAGATGAGTTCAGGGCTATGCCCACATAGATGAGTTCAGGGCTATGCCCTCATAGATGACCTGACATGTAGGACGGTAAATTGTCCCTATGAAGTGACCTGGGGAAATGAGGGTGTAGTGAGTAGGTTATAAACGGATCTGATCCAAAATAGGTTCTCCATTACTAAGCAGGGTTTCACAGTGTTAGGTGAAAATTCACCCTAGTTACCTCAGGACTCCGGAGCTGCATATAAGTATATTTATTAGACAAACACCAACAATATTCTCATATAAGTATATTTATTAGACAAACAACAACAATATTCTCATATAAGTATATTTATTAGACAAACAACAACAATATTCTCATAT
>NC_137920.1:14182057-14189557 GCF_963457725.1 Sprattus sprattus
GGTGATGATAGTGGGCCCTGTAGTCATGGTGATGATAGTAGGCCCTGTAGTCATGGTGATGATAGTTGGCCCTGTAGTGATGATAGTAGGCCCTGTAGTCATGGTGATGATAGTAGGCCCTGTAGTGATGATAGAAGGCCCTGTAGTCATGGTGATGATAGTAGGCCCTGTAGTGATGATAGTAGGCCATGTAGTCATGGTGATGATAGTAGGCCCTGTAGTCATGGTGATGATAGTAGGCCCTGTAGTGATGACAGTAGGCCCTGTAGTCATGGTGATGATAGTAGGCCCTATAGTCATGGTGATGATAGTAGGCCCTGTAGTCATGGTGATGATAGTGGGCCCTGTAGTCATGGTGATGATAGTAGGCCCTGTAGTCATGGTGATGATAGTTGGCCCTGTAGTGATGATAGTAGGCCCTGTAGTCATGGTGATGATAGTAGGCCCTGTAGTGATGATAGAAGGCCCTGTAGTCATGGTGATGATAGTAGGCCCTGTAGTGATGATAGTAGGCCATGTAGTCATGGTGATGATAGTAGGCCCTGTAGTGATGATAGTAGGCCCTGTAGTCATGGTGATGAAAGTAGGCCCTGTAGTCATGGTGATGATAGAAGGACCTGTAGTCATGGTGATGATAGTAGGCCCTGTAGTCATGGTGATGATAGTAGGCCCTGTAGTGATGACAGTAGGCCCTGTAGTCATGATAGTAGGCCCTGTAGTCATGGTGATGATAGTAAGCCCTGTAGTCATGGTGATGATAGTAGGCCCTGTAGTCATGATAGTAGGCCCTGTATTCTATGATAATATTACACCTCCTCTCATATTTTCGGTTGCACGGGTAAAACAGTCTCTGGTGTCTTGATATGACTGTGTGTCGTTGTCATAGCGAAGTGCGGCTAATAGACAGATGTAGTGGATCCCTTGAGACTACAAATCTACATTAACTGCACTAATTCCACATCTAGCAATTAATACTGGCCTTCGCACCAGACACACACACACAAACACACACGCACGCACAGACAAAAACACACACACACACACACACCCTCTCTCTCTCTCTAAATCCGAGACACGCTCGCTTTTTTCAGGGCTTTTTAAAAGGGAACATTAAGTCTTCTCTATGCAGAGGTAATTAAAAGTTTGGCTTCCACATCCCAGCAGATTATAAAGAGAATAAGGCAGCCTGTTTCTTAATGATTTCAATTGTGCTCCATTAGTTCAAATGGTTGTGCTAATAACACCAAGGCTGTGGGTTTCATACCAGGGGACCACTCACACACACACACACACACACACACACACACACACACACACACACACACACACACACACACACACACACACACACACACACACACACACACACACACACACAGACATGCAACCACATATACACACACGCACACACATAGAGAGTGACATGCAAACACATAAACACACACACACACATAAACACACACACACACATAGACATGTACATACATACACACATAGACATGCACATGCGTACACACACGTACACAAACTCATACACATACACAAATACCTACACATGCACATGCACATATACACAGACATACGCATAGGCATAGGCATAGGCATAGGCATAGGCATAGGCATAGGCATAGGCATAGGCATAGGCATAGGCATAGGCATAGGCATAGGCATAGGCATAGGCATAGGCATAGGCATAGGCATAGGCATAGGCATAGGCATACGCGCACGCACACGCACACGCACACGCACACGCACACGCACACGCACACACACACACACACACACACACACACACACACACACACACACACACACATACACACAGGCTGAATACAATTATATCTGTACTGTAGGCTGCCTTGAATTCAAGCATCTGCTAAATGTCTAATTGTAAATGGGGTTGCTTTGCTTTCATAATAAGTTTAAGGACTTTTACGTTAACGGCCTGTGTGTTCTAGTCACTAGTGTATGAAAATGGATGACCAATAACACATGCCAACGTGGTAACCACAACACAACGATTGTGTCGCTAAATTATTTTATAGGTGTACAAATATTAAAAACGAATCGCCATTTTGAAAGGACAATCGGAAATCCAACAAATCCAAACACACACACACACACACACACATAGACATGCACATATATTACACACGCACATACACACACCTACACACACACACAGACACACACACACACACACACACACACACACACACACACACACACACACACACACACAGCCAACATGGTAACCACAACACTAAAAGTTGTGTTAAAAATTAATCGAAATTTCAATTTCAATTTCAATTTCAAAGGACAATCGGGAATCCAACAAAACCCTTAGCATAGGCCAGGTCCAACACCACAGACGCAACGGAAGGATCCGGAAAAAGCTTTACTTTCCTTGTCACACTCCTGCCCTGTCACGCCCGTGTTATGTAACCGTCAGGGGGATTCCGTATCCCAGAAGTCCTTTGCATATGACCCCGAGGGGTGGCGTCCCCAGAGACCACGGCACGTGTGCTCCTCCTCCTGCTCCCGCCCCTCACCAAGAGGTCGCGACCCCTGACACCTGGGAGGGCCAGAGGAAGAGGTCACAGTTCACAGGTCACAGGACACAGTGGGCGCTCGGAGAGGACAGTGGGGAGGTCGAGTGGCTCTAAAATGAAATGCTGATTGAGGAGAGACTCCTTCCTAGATCCGATCTGAGCGTGGAGAGGAACTGGGTCGGATCGACACCACTTCTGTTCTGTTGTCAGGGGTTCTCACTTTCTTAGATCTGAGATCTGAGTTCTTTCACCTGGCCCCTTGGTTCATTTCGTAAATAAAAAGCAATTAATGTAGTTTTATAAACAATTCAATAAAACAAAAAATGGTGTACATCATAATTCCTCAAAAAACTAATTATGTCCCTAAATGAATGATGTCCGTAAATGAATGGTGGCTTCTACAAATCAAAACCGTGTACCTTACAATTGATTATTTTGTTTCTTTCTTTCTCTTGAACATTTTTCTTCCTGTTCATATCTTTCAGAACGAGGGCTGTCCTTTAACCTGGAGAGGGGGACAGGAGGCGGAGGTCACTGTGCAGGAGGACCCAGCGGTCAGCCCCTGAAAAGTGGATTGCATTAGCATAGCATTAGCGGTAGCGTGACACTCCCGGTTATCAGGTTAGCGGAGGATAGATGACAAAGAGGGAGAGAGTGAGGGGAGGGGAGGGGAGGACAGGGGGGGACAGGTCAGGGGGGGGAGCAGTGCCTGGTCATCGAGGAATAAGGGTGGGGGTTGACCCCAGAGGTCAGGCAATATGGACCACTCAAGTTTAGAGCTGATGTGTTTGGCCATCACGGTGGTCATGGGGGCTTCTAGTCACGGGTGGTGTTGGTGTTGGTGTTGGTTTATGTCTCTGTTCTATTCTGTTCTGTTCTATTCTATTCTATTCTATTCTATTCTGTTCTGTCTATTATATTATGTTCTATTCTATTCTGTTCTGTTCTGTTCTGTTCTGTTCTGTTCTGTTCTGTTCTGTTCTGTTCTGTTCTGTTCTGTTCTGTTCTGTTCTGTTCTATTCTATTCTATTCTATTCTATTCTGCTCTGTTCGATTGTCTCCTATTCTCCACTGTTCTACTCTGACGCCTGTGTTGGTTTACGTTTTTTCCAGTAACCAGGACCCAACATTATCGGCAACAGTGTCCCTCCATGCTCCATGGTAACGACAGGCTGCAGCTTGCTGTGACAGATGCAAGCGTGTGTGTGCTTGGTGGTCGTTGGGTTATTGGGTTAGGGAAGGATAGCTGACACTGGGGGTGGGGGGGTGGGGGGAGGAGGTCAGCCTGTCGTCATTGTGGAAGTGTGTGTGTGTGTGTTGAGGGGTGTGTGTGTGCGTGTGTGTTGAAGTGCGTGTGTGTGGAAGTGTGTGTGTGTGTGTGTGTGTGTGTGTGTGTGTGTGTGTGTGTGTGTGTGTGTGTGTGTGTGTGTGTGTGTGTGTGTGTGTGTGTGCATGTGAGTCCACGTGTGTGCGTGTGTGTGCATGTGTGTGCATGTGTGTGTGTGTGTGTGTGTTGTTTTGATTAGCATAACATTAGCTGTTATCGGGTTAGCTGGGGAAAGCTGACACAGAAGCTGAATAAGGACGGCTGCTCCTGGTCATCATGGGGGTGTATATGGGGAGGGGGGTGACCCCAAGGGTCAACCTGGCACACTTCTTGCTGTTCAGGCCACATGACGCAGGCGGGGGAGGGGGGAGGTCATAGCCTGGAGTTTGTTTACAGTTTACAGTGTTGTTGTCATGGTGTTTGTGGTCCGTAGCGTTGGAGTGCAGTGGTGTGGTGTGTTTGGTGTATAATAGCAGTAATTTGGCTTAGTGTGATGTGGTGTGTTTGGTGTATAAAAGCAGTAATTTGGCTTAGTGTGGTGTGGTGTGGTGTGTTTATAGTGGCAGTGATTTAGCTTAGTGTGCTGAGGTGTGTTTGGTGTATAATGGCAGTGATTTGGCTTAGTGTGGTGTGGTGTGTTTGGTGTATAATGATAGTGATATGGCTAAGTGTGGTGAGGTGTGGTGTGTTTGGTGTATAATGGCAGTGATTTGGCTTAGTGTGGTGTGGTGTGTTTGGTGTATAATGGCAGTGATTTGGCTTAGTGTGGTGTGGTGTGTTTGGTGTATAATGGCAGTGATTTGGCTTAGTGTGGTGTGGTGTGGTGTGGTGTGTTTATAGTGGCAGTGATTTGGCTTAGTGTGGTGTGGTGTGTTTGGTGTATAATGGCAGTGATTTGGCTTAGTGTGGTGTGGTGTGTTTGGTGTATAATGGCAGTGATTTGGCTTAGTGTGCTGTGGTGTGTTTGGTGTATAATGGCAGTGATATGGCTTAGTGTGGTGTGGTGTGTTTGGTGTATAAAAGCAGTAATTTGGCTTAGTGTGGTGTAATGTGTTTGGTGTATAATGGCAGTGATTTGGCTTAGTGTGCTGTGGTGTGTTTGGTGTATAATGGCAGTGATTTGGCTTAGTGTGGTGTGGTGTGTTTGGTGTATAATGGCAGTGATTTAGCTTAGTGTGCTGTGGTGTGTTTGGTGTATAAAAGCAGTAATTTGGCTTAGTGTGGTGTGGTGTGTTTATAGTGGCAGTGATTTGGCTTAGTGTGGTGTGGTGTGTTTGGTGTATAATGGCACTGATATGGCTAAGTGTGGTGAGGTGTGGTGTGTTTGGTGTATAATGGCAGTGATTAAGCTAAGTGTGGTGTGGTGTGGTGTGTTTATAATGGCAGTGATTTGGCTTAGTGTGGTGTGGTGTGTTTGGTGTATAATGGCAGTGATTTAGCTAAGTGTGGTGAGGTGTGGTGTGTTTGGTGTATAATGGCAGTGATTTAGCTAAGTGTGGTGTGGTGTGGTGTGTTTGGTGTATAATGACAGTGATATGGCTAAGTGTGGTGAGGTGTGGTGTGTTTGGTGTATAATGGCAGTGATTTAGCTTAGTGTGGTGTGGTGTGTTTGGTGTATAATGGCAGTGATTTGGCTTAGTATGGTGTAATGTGTTTGGTGTATAATGGCAGTGATTTGGCTTAGTGTGGTGTGGTGTGTTTGGTGTATAATGGCAGTGATTTAGCTTAGTGTGGTGTGGTGTGTTTGGTGTATAATGGCAGTGATTTAGCTTAGTGTGCTGTGGTGTGTTTGGTGTATAATGGCAGTGATTTGGCTTAGTGTGCTGTGGTGTGTTTGGTGTATAATGGCAGTGATTTGGCTTAGTGTGCTGTGGTGTGTTTGGTGTATAATGGCAGTGATTTGGCTTAGTGTGGTGTGGTGTGTTTGGTGTACAATGGCAGTGATTTGGCTTAGTGTGGTGTAATGTGTTTGGTGTATAATGGCAGTGATTTGGCTTAGTGTGGTGTGGTGTGTTTGGTGTACAATGGCAGTGATTTGGCTTAGTGTGGTGTAATGTGTTTGGTGTATAATGGCAGTGATTTGGCTTAGTGTGGTGTGCTGTGGTGTGTTTGGTGTATAATGGCAGTGATTTGGCTTAGTGTGGTGTAATGTGTTTGGTGTATAATGGCAGTAATTTGGCTTAGTGTGGTGTGGTGTGTTTATAGTGGCAGTGATTTGGCTTAGTGTGGTGAGGTGTGTTTGGTGTATAATGGCAGTGATTTGGCTTAGTGTGGTGTGGTGTGTTTGGTGTATAAAAGCAGTAATTTGGCTTAGTGTGGTGTGGTGTGTTTGGTGTATAATGGCAGTGATTTGGCTTAGTGTGGTGAGGTGTGTTTGGTGTATAATGGCAGTGATTTGGCTTAGTGTGCTGTGGTGTGTTTATAGTGGCAGTGATTTAGCTTAGTGTGGTGAGGTGTGGTGTGTTTGGTGTATAATGGCAGTGATTTAGCTTAGTGTGCTGTGGTGTGTTTGGTGTATAATGGCAGTGATTTAGCTTAGTGTGGTGAGGTGTGTTTGGTGTATAATGGTGGTGTTACTGAAGTTAAACTCTTGAAGGTGTCTGGTGTCTTTTTCTGAAGTTGGTGTGCAGGTGTTCATGTTGGCTATGCCTGATGTTTGCTGGTGAGAATGTGGTTCAAAAGTTGCTATGATGATGTTTCTGTTGGTTACAGCAGGGATTTATAGTCAGCCTCATATGTATTTCAGAATCAGAATCAGCTTTTATTGGCCAAGTTAGTTTGCACAAACAAGGAATTGGAGCAGTGGATGGAGCAGTGGGTCTCAGTGTGCTTACACATATTACACATATATACAACACAACACAAAACAATACAACAGTGCAAATCAGTACACCTGATTCACAACTGATTCACTGTACAACTGTATTTGAAGTGCATATGATATTATTAGCCTCTAAACAGCGACGAACGTCCACAACATTTTGGCGACTGTCTCCGCCATTTCAACTAGGCTTTATTGGAAAACTAAGGTTGTGTGTGGTATTTTCAGCCACCCAACTTCATATTGCAATTTTAACCCTCTACAGTCCGCCCGGTCTCTACTGTCTGCCGAACTAGTAAGTAGCTTATTTGCTGTCTTGCTTTGTCTTGTGGTGCACTTGCTAAATGTTTGACTGTGTTAGGACAGTTGTTGACTAACTAGTTTGTCATAGTGTCAAAGGAAGCACATTTCAAGAGGTGTTGATAGTTTTAAATGCTAGCTTCTCGTTAGCAATTAGCAATTCTTCGGTTATGCTGTTTTAACATTGGGTCTTATTGAGTGCAGTGTTGATTGGTTATAAGACTTTGCATTAATGAAGACTCTTAACATTGGGACTTGAGCCTTTCAACTCTCCACTCATAACTCATCTCTGACTTTCAGTGTCTCTGTGTGTGTGTGTGTGTGTGTGTGTGTGTGTGTGTGTGTGTGTGTGTGTGTGTGTGTGTGTGTGTGTGTGTGTGTTGAGTCATTTGTGTGTTTATGTTTCCTGTTACAGGAGTGTTTGAAAGACAGAATGAGACAGGTGGAGAAAGAGAGAGAGAAACAAAGAGAGAGAGAGGGATAGAGGGTGTGTGTGGGTG
>NC_137920.1:14194557-14207057 GCF_963457725.1 Sprattus sprattus
AACACACAAACACACACACACACACACACACACACACACACACACACACACACACACACACACACACACAAACACACAAACACACAAACACACACACACACACACACACACACACACACACACACAAACACACAAACACACAAACACACACACACACACACTCTCACTAACACACACACACACACACACACACACACACACACACACACACTCTCACTAACACACACACACAAACTCACACTCACACACACACACACACACACACAAAAGATACTTTTCCACTGCAGGAACCGTCCTTGTAGGACCTCTTTCAGGGTTGTTTTCGTGGGGTTAAATACACTCCTAAAGATGATTTATCTCCAGGGCATGTACTTCTGAGTATTTTACTCAGGGGTAGGTACTATTGAGTATTCGACTCCAGAGTAGGTCCTTTTGAGCGGCACTGAAGCTTGCAGCAATGGTTGACATTTAAACAGTGATGGTTGACGGTTAAACAGTGAAGGTTGGCAGTTTTACAGTGAAGGTTGACGGTTATACGCGTCATGAGTGGAAGACAACGAGACAACCAGCAAGAATATTTTTTTCCCAGAGTCCTCACGAGGCCAATACAGTGATGAATTCTAGCTTACATAGTTAGAATGTTGATGTAGCTGTCACTGACTGAACATGGCAGCAAAACGTCAGCAGAAATGTAGGCTTTTTAATTAATCAGTGGTGCTGGTGTCTTCATTTAGCAAGTCATTACAGCTTCCATGGAGCTATTTAAGTGTTAGACGGTTTCGTACTGTTTTCTGATTCAGGGTTTCACATATACAATTCTATAATAATTCTAAAATATACTTCTATACTTCAGGGTTTCACAAACATAATTCTATAAGGCCTCTATAATATACTTCTATAGTGTACTTCTTTTGATGTAAGAGGTTTTCTCAGTGGAGCGATGAAAGTTATAGAACATCATGGGTGCTATGGCAACAGTAACTATAAAACGGTTAGTGTTAATCGGCTTTGTTTTCTTGTATTGAAAGCCTTTGTGTCTGTATTGTCTCACTGCTCTGTTTCGGTTAGGCTACCGCTATCAGTTGATTGAATCATGTATTGTGAATTTTTGTATCTTACAATGTGACTATTAATGCTAACTTTTAGATCAGTATAAAATGTAGTTCACCGTAACCCAAGTATATCTTTATCGTATGAACGCGCATCCATGTTATAAATGTTATGTTTTTGTATGGGTCGCATTGCAACTCAAGGCACTTCCCTGACCCACGCAGGTTTTACAAGGGCTTAAAAGTCTTTAAGTTTTAAAGGTTACATATTTATTGTTTCTATATTATGTCCACGTCCGTTTTTCTATATTTAGAAGATTGTTTGGCTAATTAATACAGATTCAAATTGGAATTTGTATTCAATTTATTATTCTTTTGACAGAGAATAAAAACATTTGTAATTACATACGTATATATAACGTAAAACCATAGTTTATTTACAGTAATTCCCCCTTAAAAATGCTGTGCCAATGCTGCAAGCATACAGTCCGAGTTCATTCATACAGCTTCATCTCATACCGTCGACTCTGGCAGGTGTCCAAGTGTCCACGGCTCCCACCGCAGCACGCGCTTCCAAGTTTATGAACTCATTTTGACTAATTGTTATTTAAATGGTAGAGTGTGTGTTGTCTGCCTGCAGTACAGTATGCCAGGATGTCAGTGGGTCATTGGTGTCAGAGAATCTCTGCCCTATTCCTTGTTAGATGATATGTTTATTGCTCATCCAACAGGTTAAACCCTGTGCCTTGTTAGATGATATATTTGTAGCTCATCCAACAGGTTAAATCTCTTTTTTTTCTTAGAACAAAGTGTGAGCGTCCACGTAATTGCATAGTTAACGGTTTGCGGAGGAAGCAGAAAGGCTTCTTTAGTTAAATCCTGTGGCGTCGAGTCGACTCTGGCCAGTGTCCAAGTGTCAACGCTCACGCTGAAGCACGCATTTCACAATTTGTGTGTGTGTGTGTGTGTGTGTGTGTGTGTGTGTCTGTGTGTCTGTGTGTCAACGGCTCCTGCTGCAGCACTTGCTTCACAGTTTGCCACAGATTATGAGAAATCTTACGGAGGCATCTCATTTTTTTTTTTTTTTTTTTTTTAAAGCCTTTTGATTTCACACAAATGGACAGTAAAGTATTAGCACAATCTGAATGGACAGTAAAGAATAAGCACAATTTGATAATAATACAAACCACAGGGAGCACATTTGCGCCATTGAACCTCGTCACCACAGCCACTGTTTCGATATGCTACAAGGAAATATGATGATTCTAGAGTGTGTTCCTATATGTTACCAGGATATACGATGATTCTAGAGTGTGTTCCTATATGTTACCAGGATATACGATGATTCTAGAGTGTGTTCCTATATGTTACCAGGATATATGATGATTCTAGAGTGTGATCCTATATGTTACCAGGATATATGATGATTCTAGAGAGTGTTCCTATATGTTACCAGGATATAAGATGATTCTAGAGTGTGTTCCTATATGTTACCAGGATATATGATGATTCTAGAGTGTGTTCCTATATGTTACCAGGATATATGATGATTCTAGAGTGTGTTCCTATATGTTACCAGGATATATGATGATTCTAGAGTGTGTTCCTATATGTTACCAGGATATATGATGATTCTAGAGTGTGTTCTTATATGTTATCAGGATATATGATGATTCTAGAGTGTGTTCCTATATATTATGATTCTAGAGTGTGTTCCTATATATGAACACATTTGCGGCATTGCACCTTGTCACCAAATCCAGTGTTCCTATATGCTTCCAGGATGTACAATGATAGTATAGTGAAGCTCCACATACATTCATCTTCCCCACACTTGTGTTCCGTGATGACACTCACCTCACCCATCCTACAAAATGGCCGCCTAGGCTCTACCTCTTTCTGTAGATGTTTTTCGGGGGTGAGATTGGAGGGGAAGCTAGATTAAACAAACAATTAAAATGTGATGTGCAAAGGTTTAAAAAGGTGTCTATCCCGGCAGTCTCTCTTTATATGCGTGTCCACAGTGTGATACTCCCTAACTCTTTCTGTAGATGTTTTTAGGGGGTCAGATTGGAGGGGAAGCTAGATCAATAATTCAATTAAAATGTGAAAAGGTATTTCAATGTGTATTTATCGTCTGACTCCCCAAACCATAGAATGGTGAAACTGGAAGACGCTATGTTCTATCACTTGTGTCTTCCTATCCTTTAGTCACGGTTGTCTAGCGATCGCAAAGACATTCTGGCGTCTAGTTGTTTGTGAATATATTCTGTCATAGTTATATTGCTTTTGAATGTAAGGGTTTCTGTCACCGTGGCTGCTGTTCACCAGACAAAAGGCCTGTCAACCTTTTTCTATACGCGTGTCCCCCTGCCAATACCATAGCTTTAACAATTCACACTCTTACCGTTGCCCTTCACATACACCTTAATACGTAAGAAACAATCAAATGTTTTACTTGGGAAAATGTATCAAACACATAGTGGATAAATTAGGTCCCTACTCTATTTAGCTTCGATTCATGAGAATTAGATTTATTTTCAAGCTTCTATTCATTAGAATTCGTTTTTTTTTTTTTCGCTAGACGAACATTATGTCGTGGAAGAGGGCTAACTGAACTAATCTAATGTCCGCATTCATGTATGTTTCGGCACATTAACACACTTTACAAACTTGTCTTTTTAGATATGAGGGGAAAAAATATCTTGAATCTGAAAGACATTTCGATTCGATTTTGTTCAAATTAAATGATCCGTCTGACTAACTGAATGTTGGAAGAAAGAAAGAAAGAAAGAAAAACTAAATGATTGGATGAAGAGCCTAGAGCTGAAAACCATATTTCAGTGTATTTAAAAGGAAGACTGGAGATGTGAGAAATTTAAAACCATTTCACGTGCCGTGTGTGTGTGTGTGTGTGTTTGTGTGTGTCTGTGTGTGTGTGTGTGTGTGTGTGTGTGTGTGTGTGTGTGTGTGTGTGTGTGTGTGTGTGTGTGCAAACGTCTGTTCTTTAGGAGCACACCTGTCATCTTTAGGAGGGGATGTTTGCAGAAACACAAGTCCATAATACGTAACAGCATACCAAATGCTTCCCCAGAAAGAAAGAAAAAAAGAAAAGAATGAAAGACAGAAATACAGAAAGAAAAGAAAGAAAGGCAGAAAGACAGAAAGAAAACAAAGAAAGGAAGAATACAAAAATAAAGAAAGAAGGAGATAGAAAACAGCATGGAAAGACACAAAAGAAAGACCCAAGTCGTGTAAGAGTTACGGGTAACATGAGTAACTTTGAAAAGAAAAACACCTTTTTGGTCTATGGGTAAAAGCCAAAAGATTGGGCTTTGCTGTGTAACAGGCCAAGTCTGGAGCGGATATGACACACGTGTGGAACAGATAGGGCCTTGGTTAGATCCAATCTGCTGAGCTGGTGTTTGTGTTTTGTTGTGTTTTTTTGGTATTTAAGTGGTTTGGTTTTTGTAGATGGGTGTTGCATCAAATTAATTATGTATTTGTATGTTTGTTTATTTATGTATGTAACCATACTATACCATAAGGGGTGACCTTGAACTCAGACCCGGGGAGCCAGCTCAGCTGTCCGCCTGTAAGAAACATAACATAACTTGGCATTGCTTCACTGTGATGAGACATGTCCCTTCAACATAAATGTAATCATCGAATTTACACACAAGACCTTGTGAATATGTCATGATTATGAGATTGTTGCTCTTGGCACACTGCAAGGGGAGGCGCTCAAACACACGTGGCTGCGGTATATTCACTGCGTGTATCATAGTGTGTGTTATTGCTTTTATAGCGCGTCCGCCTGCACCCTTAACAACATATATCTTTTATAGCAAGGTTTAACTTCACTTCTGTCTGTCTGCAAGGCCTATATTAGCATTAGCTGTTAGCTACATTCTGACCAGTGTATGGCCCTGCACTCTGTAAAGCGCCTTGAGACAATATGATTGTTTTTGCTTTGTATACAAAGAAAATTGAATTGAATGGCCATTTAGTGCTTAAGTTGTTAAGTTTAGCATTCCAAAGCCAGACAGAATGACTGAAGGAAGGTCATGACAGAAAATTAAACAATAATTACGTCCGCTCAATAACAGTGGACTCTGTAGCGGTTGATTATGGTCAATATATCAAAGTAGAACCTGTGTGGTTTAGGAATGTAAGGACAACAACAACTGGACTGTGTGGTTAAGAAATGCACGGACAAAAATGTAATTCTCTTCAACCTGGGGTAAAAATGTATTCCATCAAAAAGCAACTTTAAAAATGTATATAATTTCCACGCTTTATCTCCAGACTGCAATTCATTAATTTACTCTTGTGCTGTTTGACCAATACAGTACCTCTGGTTCCAGGATAATACCATTTGGCTGAAGCGGGTATTGTAATCCGATCATGTCTGACTGAAACATACATTTTGGGAGGGATTGTCTGTAATTCCTTAAAGGGGTAGAGCCACGAGTGGAGTCTGGCTAGTGAATTATATATGTTTACATTTATCCGTGTAGTAGACCATTTTATTCAAAGCAACTCACTTCATTGTCCTGACTTACGTATTTTCTCTTTACTTACTGTATTGTCCTGACTTACGTCTTTTCTCTTTACTTACTGTATTGTCCCGACTACCGTCTTTTCTCTTTACTTACTGTATTTTTCTGACTTACGTCTTTTCTCTTTACTTACTGTATTTTTCTGACTTACGTCTTTTCTCTTTACTTACTGTATTTTCTGACTTACGTCTTTTCTCTTTACTTACTGTATTTTTCTGACTTACGTCTTTCATCTTTACTTACTGTATTTTTCTAACTTACGTCTTTTCTCCCAACTGAGGTCCCCCTGAGGACCCACAGCGCATCACCAGTGTTACAGGAACACTGGACTTTCTCTTTCTCTCTCTCTCTCTCTCTCTCTCTCTCTCTCTCTCTCTCTCTCTCTCCCTCTCTATCTCCCTCCCTCTCTCCCTCTCTCTCTCTATCTCCCTCTCTCTCTCGATCTCTCTCTCTCTTTTTCTCTCTCTTTCTCCCGCCTTCTCTCTCTATCTCTCTCTCTCTCTCTCTCTCTCTCTCTGTCTCACTCTTTCTCTCTCTCCCTCTTCCAAAGTCAATTTCCAGTGGTGGTCCTTTAGTGAAGCTGCAGTAGGTCAGAGGTCAAAGGAAGGGAGTACACATACATACACACACACACACACACACACACACACACACACACACACACACACACACATACACACACACACACACACACACACACACACACACACACACACACACACACACACACACACACACACACACACACACACACACACACACTCATGCACACATACACATACATACATACACACATACATACATACATACATACATACATACATACATACATACATACATACATACATACATACATACATACATACACACATACACACATACACACATACATACATACATATACATACACACATACATACATACATACATACATACATACATACATACATACATACATACATACATACATACATACATACATACATACATACATACATACAAACATACATACACACACACACACACACACACACACACACACATACACACACACAAATACATGCAAACACTTCATGAGAGCTAGGTGTGAACTGGGATCTTTTTTATGTGCCATGAAGGACTTGTAGGCTGTAGGTGTAGGAGTCGTGACAAGCTGAAGGTCTGAGGTGATGTTGCAACACAGTGGTGAGAGTTTTTGGGAGAGCAGGCAGATGTAGACTCTGTGTGTGTGTGTGTGTGTGTGTGTGTGTGTGTGTGTGTGTGTGTGTGTGTGTGTGTGTGTGTGTGTGTGTGTGTGTGTGTGTCTGTGTGGGTGTGTCTGTATGTGTGTGTGTGTGTGCATGTGTGCATGTGTGTGTGTGTGTGTGTGTGTGTGTGTGTGTGTGTGTGTGTGTGTGTGTGTGTGTGTGTGTGTGTGTGTGTGTGTGTGTGTGTGTACGTATGTGTGTTTAAAGCAAAGGTTGACGGCAGACCGTGAGAGAGACTCAATCTGGACACACGGCCTTTGATAAGAAGAGTGAGATGAATGAAACAACTTCAGAAAGTCCCGCTCAACCCCCTACCTCTCTCTCTCTCTATCTCTCCAACTCTCTTTTACTCTCCCCACCTCCTTTTCTTTCTCTTTAACTTTCTTTAACTCTCTCTCTCTCTCTCTCTTTAACCCTCCCCATCTCCCTCTCTACTGGTACTTCTCACTATGTTTATACCTCACTTTGCAATTTAGTTTAATTCCATTCACCTTGCTCTATTGCCATGACATCGGCCTATACTGTACTCATCTGCTGCCAAAACAGTTCCCGCCTGATTCTCCTCTGCAGTTTTCCCTGCATTGAAATAGCAATGGACATGTGGCCTGGAATCCACCCCCCCCCCCCCTCTCTATCCCTTCCTCTTTCTCTCTCCCTCTCTCTCTCTCCCTCTCTCTCTCTCTCTCTCTCTCTCTCTCTCCTCTCTACTCTGTTCTGGTCTAGACGGCAGCCATTTTAAGGTTTATCATCCGCCTGCAGCCCTAGGTTGTGCCCCTTTGACTTTGGCGATTTCATTGGCTCAGAGACCCAGACACACAATGTCTGTAAGATGACGCTTGTTGTGGCGAGATAGCTGAAGCGGGTTCTAGAAGGCAGCCATTTTAAGGTTTATCATCCGCCTGCGGCCCCATGTCGTGCCCCTTTGACTCTAAGGCGATTTCATTGGTTCAGAGACCCAGACACAAAATGTCTGTCAGATGTCGCTAGTTGTGGCGAGATAGCTGAAGCGGGAGCCAAATACGGAATAAATGTAATGCTCGAAAAAACAACGTTCAAGTGGTGAAACGGCAGATGTCACTTACATCAACAAAAACGTTATCCATTCCATATTCCTTTTTAGAGATATGTGCGTAAACATTAGGCGTGAAGACAGTTACACACCGAGAACGAGACCGAGACAGATGAAGGGGCAGCAAGACCTTGACTATGTCCGTGATCTACCCTTAAGTCATCTAGTGCCGCCTGGATCTACCCCAGACTCTTCTAGTGCTGTCCCTTGTAGTAGATGTGAATGCACTCAGTAGGAAGCACTTATATAATGGAGGACATGTTCATAGTATTATAGCGTAAGTCCAAGTTACGCACAACTCCAGTCTTCATTCATGCTGCGGACACACATTCTTTCTGAATTCACCCACACCAATTATCCAACAGCTATTGGATAGCAGCCAGATGATATTTCTTCTGGACCAGGTCCAAAGGTCCAAACCAGAACCAGGCGGGGTCCAGCACCGGACCCGGACCTGCAGCCCCGGCCATGGGACACTAGCCAGATGATACCTCTTCTGGGTTAGGGCCGAATCTAGATCCGATTCAGAATCAGAATCAGAATCAGAATCAGAATCAGAATCAGAATCAGAATTCAGAAAGGTTTTTACTGCCAAGTGGGCTTACACCTACCAGGAGTTTTCTGTGGTACATTGCTGCAGGCAATAAACTTACACAATAAACAGATAATGCACTAGCCAGCCTTTCTCTTTCTCGCCCCCTCTCTCTTCTTTAAAGTCGTCCTTCTGTCTGTTCTTCTGTTCTTCTCAGTCTATCTATCTGTTTATATCTATCTAGCCACAATTTGTCCATCTTGTGTGTCTGTGACCATCATGGTCTGTGTGTGTGTGTGCATCTGTATTGATGTGTGAATCTGCATTGGTGTGTGTGTGTGTGTTTGTTTTTATTGATGTGTGTATGTGTCTATGTCTGTATTTATGTGTGTGCGTGTGTGTGCACTTTTGTGTCTGCACTTTTGTGTGTGTGTGTGTGTGTGTGTGTGTGTGTGTGTGTGTGTGTGAATGTGTGTGTGTATTTGAGTGTGTGTGTGAGAGTGTGTGTGTGTGGGGCAGGGACAGGGGTGTTTCCCCTTTCAGTGGCACCCATAGGTAGGTCGCACTGAGCATGTGCAGACCAAGTGCTAGCAGCATGTCACCGTCTGCACTACGAGCTCGTGTCAGTGTGTCAGTACGAGCATGTCTGAGTGGGCGTGTGTGAGTGGGCTTGTGTGTGTGTGTGTGTGTGTGTGTATGTGTGTGTGTGAGTAGTTACTGCTGGTGGGTTTTGAAGGTAAGACACATTTTTCTGACTGATGTTGTGTAATATTTTTTGTTTTCCGCATTGAAAAAAAAAATCACTTCATCAAAATCTTACAACCTTCAGTTGCGGTTGCCTAGTGACCGCAGAGACATTCCGGAGGCCAGTTGTTTGTGAATATATTCTGTCATAGGTACAGTGCTTTTAAGTGTTTGTGAATATATTCTGTCATAGGTACAGTGCTTTTAAGTGTTTGTGAATATATTCTGTCATAGTTATATTGCTTTTGAATGTAAGTGAATATATTCTGTCATAGTTATATTGCTTTTGAATGTAAGTGAATATATTCTGTCATAGCTATATTGCTATTGAATGTTAGTGAATATATTCTGTCATAGTTATTTTGCTTTTGAATGTTAGTGAATATATTCTGTCATAGTTATTTTGCTTTTGAAAGTTTAAGGAAGGGTTTCTGACTTTTATCACTAAGAACGGCTGCAGAAGTCTAACTGTATTTAAAAGGCAGTATTATGTGAAAATACAGGGAAAGAAATAGTCATTTTACAGACTAATCAACAGAAACACCAATAACAGTGATTCATCTCCAGTTATTCTTCAGTACTACATGAATAAGATGAAAACAACAACCCTCTTAAACCAAAATGCTACTTGAACTCCCTCGATCACTGTCCGACTATTCAGTGCGGGTATGAAGGGGTTAAAACTCATGCCCATTTTACCCATCCGTAGTGGTCAGTACACTCCTCTTGGTCGTAGGCCTCGACTGTACCCATATGGTAGTTAAGTTGCTTGCCTCTGCTAGAGTAACATACGGCTGGTGAGTTGAAATCAGCAGCAAAGTTTTTGAATTGAAAGGTGTGATAGTTGTGATCAAGACTTCGAGTTGCAGTAGCCTTTTAACTAATTAACTTCATTCATATAAACAGATTCAACCCCGCAGTTTAGTATGGTGGCAGGGGTGTTTACATACATTTTGCATTATTTTGTAAATGGTTGAAAACATTAATCCACATTGAATGATTCTGTAGCAAGCTGATCAATGTCGTCTCAGATTTGAAAAAAGAATATACATCTGTATATATATATATATAGAGAGAGAGAGAGAGAGAGAATATACATCACAATATATATCTGCTATCATGTGTGTTTCAGTGGAAAAGGGACATTTGACGGCAATTTTGTGAAAATGGTGCAATGTACGCTTAACACGTGTTCAATCACAGTAGGCCTACCTAGAATCTAATTCTAAATACTGATGCCTAAAGCCAAATACTTCTACTTATGTGATGAATGGAAAGATGATAAATTAATAAAAAGATAAATTAATAGGAATGTACAGTAACAGTAACCAAGCGAGCAATGGCAGACTAAGGTTATAAACCACAGCAGAAGGCAATGTTCTGTCTGGCCTATGACAGGTTCGAAGTATGACGTCACAAACCACCGAATGTTCTAGAAGGATCTCTGAGTGAAAAACATGGAGGCTGTGTCTCACAGTGAGTCAAGACCCAGAGTTTCCCAGTTTCCAAAGGGAAGATAAATGTCTCAATGACAGAGCGTTTTCAAAAAGTGGACTTAAAAAACAAATTGTTGTATTTTAAAAAGGTATGTTTGATGTGGGTTTCTCTGTTCTGTGCCATCTTTCCTTAACGCGAGCAAGAAACCAGTTTATAAAATACATTTGATTTACTTCAGGACCTTTTCATAGATCTTGATGGAATATGGTTACTTTTGCCTAGTAGAAGCCTTTAACTATAAAACTATACAGTTCAACTTTTGCAGAGTCGTAAAATGATCAGTCCACATATGAATTAATTTCAATGCTAAATTTAAAAAGAAATTGGATCCACGCAGTCAGAGATTATTCCTCAGCTCCTGAAATAAAATATAAATTTGCACATGAACAAGACTGCATTACATTACTAACACAGGCTGAAACATTTGTCCAATCCGTTTAGTCACAAAAGCCCACAAGTCCACCAAGGCTGTTTCAGACGAGGAGAATCCTCCCTTTCACAACTAGTGAATCATTAAAATCTTAAAAACAAACGATTAATGAGTTAGATAAGCAAGCCCTACACAAATAGCTAAAAAGCAATAAGAGACAAATGTGTTAAATAGCACAATAACGTATTAGTACAAAAAAAATCGAAATAATAGAATCAAATTAAGTTATTTTTACTCCTATCCTTTCATTTCCCTTGAGGATCAGTTTGTTTTTGTTTTTTTCAGACGGGGTCTTGCCTGGCCTGGGTTGGGTCAGAGTGATGCTGGGTGTGTGTGTGTGTGTGTATATGTGTGTGTGTTTGTGTGTGTGTGTGTGTGTGTGTGTGTGTGTGTGTGTGTGTGTGTGTGTGTGTGTGTGTGTGTGTGTGTGTGTGTGTGTGTGTGTGTGTGTGTGTGTGTGTGTGTGTGTCTGTGTGTTTGGGTTGGGTCAGAGCGATGCTGGGTGGGGTAAGGCGGGGCGGGTTGAGTCCAGTTGTTACTGCTTAACGAACCTGCTTCAGATTTTGGCTTTGTCTTCGGGCACCCCGGGTTGCCGCCCATCGGCCCGAAATAATTCTGCGCCTCCGTCGGGGGACACAAACCAAACGTCAGTCCTGTTCACGCTCACGCGAAACGGCGATTGTTCCGGGTCAAGTTCGCGTGCTTCTGGGCCCGTCCAGGAGTGCCTATGAGGAAAGAAAAAAAAAAACGTGAGAAAAAGACAAAGCACGCGAGCGAGACAGAAAAGAGAGATAACGAGAGAGGCAAAGACAGAAAAGAGAGAGAGAGAATCGTTTTTTGTCCTCCTTTTTCTTTTCTTTTCTTTCTTACCCACGTCCCCTCTGCTTCGTTACTGTAGCCCTTGCTCTCGCCTTGACCCCTACGCCACTGGACGGCTCGAGAAACAATACCATAACCTCCACAGGGGGCACACACACACACACACACACACACACACATGGGCACACACATACACACACACACACACACCCATTCTCATGCCAGCACCATTGTACAGTTAGGGCCTTTTGAGTATGGTCACCAACTGACAACCCCCCCCCCCCCCCCCCACACACACACACACACACACACTCACACACCACCTTATTATGAGGACACAAGACGAAGGCTAAGACCTTGTCAAAAATATAACCTCCTCGTTCGTCAGCGGTGTGCTGGGAAGCTGCGTGGAGTGCCGTAACAATGGCCTTCTGTTTTTCACACGCACTGACGTGACCAATTAGAGAGCCGGCAGCGGTTGGGGTAATGAATGGGTGGACTGGACGTGACGTGACGTGACGCTCGATGAAATAATTAATTTTCGAATGAAT
>NC_137920.1:14229557-14259557 GCF_963457725.1 Sprattus sprattus
TATATATATATATATATACACAGTATATTGGTACATTTGTACAATTTGACATAATATACAATCATGCTCATAACATTTTCAGATGTATGCAGTGCAATTGACACAATATATAATTTCACACAATATATGATTTAATATAATAATTTAATCTAGGCTAGAACCCTTTAAAAAGTATCGTCTTGCTGAGCTTTTTTTGACTGTTGCCAGTCTGTAATTGCAGCGTGCTCAGTTTTGCAATGTGGTGCAGCCTGATTTTGTGGAATATGAATATATACCTATACTTAAAATATATTATATTATATTGTATCACATATTATATATATCATATATATGTTATTCCATTGCACATTATACTTAGTCATTATATTGTATTATATATATGCTATGTTATTTATAATACAGTTCAACTATTGAGATGTGTATGTATATATTGAGATGTGTATATTTTTACTGCTATAGAAATAACAACTAAAGAAGCACTATTTCGATAGTTTATAGATCTTCTCAGTATTTTCAAAGTGCACGAGATGTGCAAGGAAAGTGAGCGTTTATCATAGACCCATGCACATGTATGACTGGCGATTTAACTAGCGAGATTCAAAGTAGCGTAGAGGCAAATCTTTTTCACACACTTCACGTAGAGCATAAACCCTTGAATACTCCATGAAATTGGTTGCGAAATGTGAAAGGTTATCGTGATTTTTATCCAGATAAACCGCAGCTCCTGGCAACTTGCGCTTGTTTGACACGTTTGACAGACCTCTGGCGTCAGAGAGCTCCCCTAACAATATGGCGGTGACGCGTTTCGCCGAGGCAACGGGCTGAAGCAGTGGAGGCGGCGTCTACCTATATGATGTCTATGCCCCTCCCTGTGTGAGAGTGTGTCCAGTAGGGCCCCTCCCTGAGTGAGAGTGTGTCCTGTGGGGCCCCTCCCTGTGTGAGTGTGTCCTGTGGGGCCCCTCCCTGTGTGAGAGTGTGTCCAGTGGGGCCCCTCCCTGAGTGAGAGTGTGTCCTGTGGGGCCCTTCCCTGTGTGAGTGTGTCCAGTGGGGCCCCTCCCTGAGTGAGAGTGTGTCCTGTGGGGCCCCTCCCTGTGTGAGTGTGTCCTGTGGGGCCCCTCCCTGTGTGAGTGTGTCCTGTGGGGCCCCTCCCTGTGTGAGTGTGTCCTGTGGGGCCCCTCCCTGTGTGAGTGTGTCCTGTGGGGCCCCTCCCTGAGTGAGTGTGTCCTGTGGGGCCCCTCCCTGTATGGAAATGTGGGGGCCAGTTTCGCAATGGAGAACGCGTCTAACTACGGATTAGAATATTCTAGGTTCGACTCGACTCGCCGCATTTATAAAACGTCAGACAACTAAAGGCCCCCACATGCTTATCCGATCATGCTCTCCGATCTCACGAGGCACGCCCTTAAACGCCCTCCTTGAAGTGGGACCACACCTTTGAGCACCTCGGAGAGCCATCCGAGGGTGTCCGATGGCCTCTGGAGCACCGCTTGAATTTTCTCACTATCCGATCCGACTATCCGATCCGAGCTGCCCGACACCCCTGGCTAAAATTACGTTTCCTGTTTCGTTCCCTATATGACAGCACCTCCGTTTTTAAAAAATCGCTGAGAGATCGCTGGGAACCTGGGGCTGGAGGTCCAGGAGTGCATTAGGAGTTGGAGGAAGATCAGGGACAAGTTTGTAAAAATGAAAAAAACTATGAAGGGCACCAGCGGCGATGCAGGAGGAAAACCGACATCTCCCTTCTTCCTTGCTCTATCGTGGCTCTCGCCGCATATAAAGCATAGGGAGACGTCGTCTAATTACAGCAATAATAAAAACATTTCTTGGTTTTCGAACAGCCTCTTTGTGTTTGAGTTAACAGAGCATGCAGTGTAAATTATTAAATTGTAAAATAACCTGAATTGTAGACGTAAAAAGCAGAACTGTTTGTGTGGTATAATAATAGAAAATATTCTGCAATAACCGCGAGCTTGGTCATTGTCGTTAGTAATTCATTTCACAACAACAGCCTCTGATCATTAACTGAAAATACACGGGATAAAAAAGAACGATTTCTTATTTTAAAGTTTGTTGTTGATGATGTAATGGCCTTGTAACATCATAATAAACCGTTGGTAATCTCCACAGCCTCTCGTAGAACCATGCAGGTAGAGGTGAGTCGTACAATCATCAGATTAGAAAGGGCGTGTCTCTCGTGAAGTCGTACGAGGTGAATTGGATAACCATGCCAATGCCTTAACTGACTCTGCTATATTCAATTACCCGACACCACAAGCACAGTGTGCCAGAGAATCTCCATGTGGAAGTGCTGTTCAACTGAGGTTAGGGTAAGGGTGACTATGTCCTCACTGGCTGCTGCATGTGGGGAAAATATGGGCTTTATCTTTTGGATGGCTTTGGTAGTGGGCCCAACTAGGCCCTGGTAGAATAGAATGAGTAGAATAATGAATAGAATAGATGAGTAGAATAATGAATAGAATGAGTAGAATAGAATAATGAATAGAATAGAATGGAATGAGTAGAATATTGAATAATGAATAGCATAGAATGAGTAGAATATTGAATAATGCATAGAATAGAATGAGTAGAATATTGAATAATGTAGCGTTCTTTAGCAAACTGCAGTGGCTTCTGCTCAGAGTCAGAGTCTTCTTACTGTCGGAAGACCACCCTGCCCCCTCTCTGGATTGGAATCTGAGCCAGGGTGTGTGGTAGAACAGGTTTCCGTAGTGTAGTGGTTATCACGTTCGCCTAACACGCGAAAGGTCCCCGGTTCGAGACCGGGCGGAAACAGTGTTGGCCTTTTCTGCAGTACTTTCATTTCACAGTGACCAAGCATAACATCATGCCGACATAATGTGTACCGTTGCTTAGTGGTGTAATGATTGCTCACATGGGGGAATTAACTATAGCGTTCTTTAGCAAACTGCAGTGGCTTCTGCTCAGTTCAGAGTCAGAGTCTTCTTACTGTCTGAAGACAGCCCTGCCCCCTCTCTGGCCTGTAACCCGAGCCAGGGTGTGTGGTGGCAACAAGTTTCCAAAGTGTAGTGGTTATCACGTTCGCCTCACACGCGAAAGGTCCCCGGTTCGAAACCAGAGGGAAACAAGGTATCTTTTTTCTGAAGCAATGTTGGACCACATGGAGCAGCGTGGAAGTTTCCTTCATAGATATCATATATAAAGGCCAAATGTCTTACGGCGGAGTCTAGAACATCCGCACAGGTCGGCCATCTTGAGTCAGTGAAGCGTTCTGCCGGGATCAGTGGTACCTGATATAAGGTCAGTGATCTGCCAAACGCTATCACTCTTATTTCGCTGAAATCATGACGGATTTACAAATGGTTTGGTTTCCTACAAACGTTATTAACGTGGTTATAATTCTGGATGCTTTTTGGATATTTTTTAGAAAATAACATAAATATGCAGTGTCAGAACTACATCTTTTGTGTTTATAACAAACCAACCCGTTTAAAAATCGGTTGAAAATTGAGCAAGTTATGGTCATTTAAAAAGTATGTACCACTACCAACACATTGTTAGGGATGAGCGAGTTCCCCTGTCGCAAAATGGCCGCCATGTGCGGACATTCGACTTCGTCGGCCAGAAACGCGGGCAAGACATCTAGCCTTTATATATGATAGCTATGGTTTCCCACCTTTGTAGGTGTCGTATGTCGGCCATGTGTGTGGAGAGTTGGTCGGGTGGTGACACGTCCCAAACATGGAGCAGACAGGTTTCCGTAGTGTAGTGGTTATCACGTTCGCCTAACACGCGAAAGGTCCCCGGTTCGAGACCGGGCGGAAACAGTGTTGGCCTTTTTTGCAGTACTTTCATTTCAAGTGACTAAGTATAACAACACGTCGCCATAATGTGGACCATTGCTTTGTGCAATAATTACTCACATGGTTGATGTAAATGTAGCGTTCTTTAGCAAACTGCAGTGGCTTCTGCTCAGTTCAGAGTAAGAGTCTTCTTACTGTCTGAAGACAGCCCTGCCCCCTCTCTGGCCTGTAACCCGAGCCAGGGTGTGTGGTGTGAACAAGTTTCCGTAGTGTAGCGGTTATAACGTTCGCCTCACACACGACAGGTCCCCGGTTGAAACCGGGCGGAAACAAGGTATCCTTTTTCTGAAGCAATGTTGGACCACATGGAGCAGCGTGGAAGTTTCCTACATAGATATCATATATAAAGGCTAAATGTCTTACGGCGGAGTCTAGAACGTCCGCACAGGTCGGCCATCTTGAGTCAGTGAAGCGTTCTGCCGGGATCAGTGGTACCTGATATAAGGTCAGTGATCTGCCAAACGCTATCACTCTTATTTCGCTGAAATCATGACGGATTTACAAATGGTTTGGTTCCCTACAAACGTTATTAACGTGGTTATAATTCTGGATGCTTTTTGGATATTTTTTTGAAAATAACATAGATATGCAGTGTCAGAACTACATCTTTTGTGTTTATAACAAACCAACCTGTTTAAAAATCGGTTGAAAATTGAGCAAGTTATGGTCATTTAAAAAGTATGTACCACTACCAACACAATGTTAAGGGTGAGTGAGCTCCCCTGTCGCAAAATGGCCGCCATGTGCGGACATTCGACTTCGTCGGCCAGAAACGCGGGCAAGACATCTAGCCTTTATATATGATAGCTATGGTTTCCCACCTTTGTAGGTGTCATATGTAGGCCATGTGTGTGGAGAATTGGTCGCGTGGTGACACGTCCCAAACATGGTGTAGACAGGTTTCCGTAGTGTAGTGGTTATCACGTTCGCCTAACACGCGAAAGGTCCCCGGTTCGAGACCGGGCGGAAACAGTGTTGGCCTTTTCTGCAGTACTTTCATTTCAAGCGACTAAGTATAACAAAACGTCGCCATAATGTGGACCATTGCTTTGTGCAATAGTTACTCACATGGTTGATGTAAATGTAGCGTTCTTTAGCAAACTGCAGTGGTTTCTGCTCAGTTCAAAGTCAGAGTATTCTTACTGTCTGAAGACAGCCCTGCCCCCTCTCTGGCCTGTAATCCGAGTCAGGGTGTGTGGTGGCAACAAGTTTCCGTAGTGTAGTGGTTATCACGTTCGCCTCACACGCGAAAGGTCCCCGGTTCGAAACCGGGCGGAAACAAGGTATCCTTTTTCTGAAGCAATGTTGGACCACATGGAGCAGCGTGGAAGTTTCCTACATAGATATCATATATAAAGGCTAAATGTCTTACGGCGGAGTGTAGAACGTCCGCACAGGTCGGCCATCTTGAGTCAGTGAAGCGTTCTGCCGGGATCAGTGGTACCTGATATAAGGTCAGTGATCTGCCAAACGCTATCACTCTTATTTCGCTGAAATCATGACGGATTTACAAATGGTTTGGTTTCCTACAAACGTTATTAACGTGGTTATAATTCTGGATGCTTTTTGGATATTTTTTAGAAAATAACATAAATATGCAGTGTCAGAACTACATCTTTTGTGTTTATAACAAACCAACCTGTTTAAAAATCGGTTGAAAATTGAGCAAGTTATGGTCATTTAAAAAGTATGTACCACTACCAACACAATGTTAAGGGTGAGTGAGCTCCCCTGTCGCAAAATGGCCGCCATGTGCGGACATTCGACTTCGTCGGCCAGAAACGCGGGCAAGACATCTAGCCTTTATATATGATAGCTATGGTTTCCCACCTTTGTAGGTGTCATATGTAGGCCATGTGTGTGGAGAATTGGTCGCGTGGTGACACGTCCCAAACATGGTGTAGACAGGTTTCCGTAGTGTAGTGGTTATCACGTTCGCCTAACACGCGAAAGGTCCCCGGTTCGAGACCGGGCGGAAACAGTGTTGGCCTTTTCTGCAGTACTTTCATTTCAAGCGACTAAGTATAACAAAACGTCGCCATAATGTGGACCATTGCTTTGTGCAATAGTTACTCACATGGTTGATGTAAATGTAGCGTTCTTTAGCAAACTGCAGTGGTTTCTGCTCAGTTCAAAGTCAGAGTATTCTTACTGTCTGAAGACAGCCCTGCCCCCTCTCTGGCCTGTAATCCGAGTCAGGGTGTGTGGTGGCAACAAGTTTCCGTAGTGTAGTGGTTATCACGTTCGCCTCACACGCGAAAGGTCCCCGGTTCGAAACCGGGCGGAAACAAGGTATCCTTTTTCTGAAGCAATGTTGGACCACATGGAGCAGCGTGGAAGTTTCCTACATAGATATCATATATAAAGGCTAAATGTCTTACGGCGGAGTGTAGAACGTCCGCACAGGTCGGCCATCTTGAGTCAGTGAAGCGTTCTGCCGGGATCAGTGGTACCTGATATAAGGTCAGTGATCTGCCAAACGCTATCACTCTTATTTCGCTGAAATCATGACGGATTTACAAATGGTTTGGTTTCCTACAAACGTTATTAACGTGGTTATAATTCTGGATGCTTTTTGGATATTTTTTAGAAAATAACATAAATATGCAGTGTCAGAACTACATCTTTTGTGTTTATAACAAACCAACCCGTTTAAAAATCGGTTGAAAATTGAGCAAGTTATGGTCATTTAAAAAGTATGTACCACTACCAACACATTGTTAGGGATGAGCGAGCTCCCCTGTCGCAAAATGGCCGCCATGTGCGGACATTCGACTTCGTCGGCCAGAAACGCGGGCAAGACATCTAGCCTTTATATATGATAGCTATGGTTTCCCACCTTTGTAGGTGTCGTATGTCGGCCATGTGTGTGGAGAGTTGGTCGGGTGGTGACACGTCCCAAACATGGAGCAGACAGGTTTCCGTAGTGTAGTGGTTATCACGTTCGCCTAACACGCGAAAGGTCCCCGGTTCGAGACCGGGCGGAAACAGTGTTGGCCTTTTCTGCAGTACTTTCATTTCAAGTGACTAAGTATAACAACACGTCGCCATAATGTGGACCATTGCTTTGTGCAATAATTACTCACATGGTTGATGTAAATGTAGCGTTCTTTAGCAAACTGCAGTGGCTTCTGCTCAGTTCAGAGTAAGAGTCTTCTTACTGTCTGAAGACAGCCCTGCCCCCTCTCTGGCCTGTAACCCGAGCCAGGGTGTGTGGTGTGAACAAGTTTCCGTAGTGCAGCGGTTATAACGTTCGCCTCACACACGAAAGGTCCCCGGTTGAAACCGGGCGGAAACAAGGTATCCTTTTTCTGAAGCAATGTTGGACCACATGGAGCAGCGTGGAAGTTTCCTACATAGATATCATATATAAAGGCTAAATGTGTAGACAGGTCCCAAACATGGTGTAGACAGGTTTCCGTAGTGTAGTGGTTATCACGTTCGCCTAACACGCGAAAGGTCCCCGGTTCGAGACCGGGCGGAAACAGTGTTGGCCTTTTCTGCAGTACTTTCATTTCAAGCGACTAAGTATAACAAAACGTCGCCATAATGTGGACCATTGCTTTGTGCAATAGTTACTCACATGGTTGATGTAAATGTAGCGTTCTTTAGCAAACTGCAGTGGTTTCTGCTCAGTTCAAAGTCAGAGTATTCTTACTGTCTGAAGACAGCCCTGCCCCCTCTCTGGCCTGTAATCCGAGTCAGGGTGTGTGATGGCAACAAGTTTCCGTAGTGTAGTGGTTATCACGTTCGCCTAACACGCGAAAGGTCCCCGGTTCGAGACCGGGCGGAAACAGTGTTGGCCTTTTTTGCAGTACTTTCATTTCAAGTGACTAAGTATAACAACACGTCGCCATAATGTGGACCATTGCTTTGTGCAATAATTACTCACATGGTTGATGTAAATGTAGCGTTCTTTAGCAAACTGCAGTGGCTTCTGCTCAGTTCAGAGTAAGAGTCTTCTTACTGTCTGAAGACAGCCCTGCCCCCTCTCTGGCCTGTAACCCGAGCCAGGGTGTGTGGTGTGAACAAGTTTCCGTAGTGTAGCGGTTATAACGTTCGCCTCACACACGACAGGTCCCCGGTTGAAACCGGGCGGAAACAAGGTATCCTTTTTCTGAAGCAATGTTGGACCACATGGAGCAGCGTGGAAGTTTCCTACATAGATATCATATATAAAGGCTAAATGTCTTACGGCGGAGTCTAGAACGTCCGCACAGGTCGGCCATCTTGAGTCAGTGAAGCGTTCTGCCGGGATCAGTGGTACCTGATATAAGGTCAGTGATCTGCCAAACGCTATCACTCTTATTTCGCTGAAATCATGACGGATTTACAAATGGTTTGGTTCCCTACAAACGTTATTAACGTGGTTATAATTCTGGATGCTTTTTGGATATTTTTTTGAAAATAACATAGATATGCAGTGTCAGAACTACATCTTTTGTGTTTATAACAAACCAACCTGTTTAAAAATCGGTTGAAAATTGAGCAAGTTATGGTCATTTAAAAAGTATGTACCACTACCAACACAATGTTAAGGGTGAGTGAGCTCCCCTGTCGCAAAATGGCCGCCATGTGCGGACATTCGACTTCGTCGGCCAGAAACGCGGGCAAGACATCTAGCCTTTATATATGATAGCTATGGTTTCCCACCTTTGTAGGTGTCATATGTAGGCCATGTGTGTGGAGAATTGGTCGCGTGGTGACACGTCCCAAACATGGTGTAGACAGGTTTCCGTAGTGTAGTGGTTATCACGTTCGCCTAACACGCGAAAGGTCCCCGGTTCGAGACCGGGCGGAAACAGTGTTGGCCTTTTCTGCAGTACTTTCATTTCAAGCGACTAAGTATAACAAAACGTCGCCATAATGTGGACCATTGCTTTGTGCAATAGTTACTCACATGGTTGATGTAAATGTAGCGTTCTTTAGCAAACTGCAGTGGTTTCTGCTCAGTTCAAAGTCAGAGTATTCTTACTGTCTGAAGACAGCCCTGCCCCCTCTCTGGCCTGTAATCCGAGTCAGGGTGTGTGGTGGCAACAAGTTTCCGTAGTGTAGTGGTTATCACGTTCGCCTCACACGCGAAAGGTCCCCGGTTCGAAACCGGGCGGAAACAAGGTATCCTTTTTCTGAAGCAATGTTGGACCACATGGAGCAGCGTGGAAGTTTCCTACATAGATATCATATATAAAGGCTAAATGTCTTACGGCGGAGTGTAGAACGTCCGCACAGGTCGGCCATCTTGAGTCAGTGAAGCGTTCTGCCGGGATCAGTGGTACCTGATATAAGGTCAGTGATCTGCCAAACGCTATCACTCTTATTTCGCTGAAATCATGACGGATTTACAAATGGTTTGGTTTCCTACAAACGTTATTAACGTGGTTATAATTCTGGATGCTTTTTGGATATTTTTTAGAAAATAACATAAATATGCAGTGTCAGAACTACATCTTTTGTGTTTATAACAAACCAACCCGTTTAAAAATCGGTTGAAAATTGAGCAAGTTATGGTCATTTAAAAAGTATGTACCACTACCAACACATTGTTAGGGATGAGCGAGCTCCCCTGTCGCAAAATGGCCGCCATGTGCGGACATTCGACTTCGTCGGCCAGAAACGCGGGCAAGACATCTAGCCTTTATATATGATAGCTATGGTTTCCCACCTTTGTAGGTGTCGTATGTCGGCCATGTGTGTGGAGAGTTGGTCGGGTGGTGACACGTCCCAAACATGGAGCAGACAGGTTTCCGTAGTGTAGTGGTTATCACGTTCGCCTAACACGCGAAAGGTCCCCGGTTCGAGACCGGGCGGAAACAGTGTTGGCCTTTTCTGCAGTACTTTCATTTCAAGTGACTAAGTATAACAACACGTCGCCATAATGTGGACCATTGCTTTGTGCAATAATTACTCACATGGTTGATGTAAATGTAGCGTTCTTTAGCAAACTGCAGTGGCTTCTGCTCAGTTCAGAGTAAGAGTCTTCTTACTGTCTGAAGACAGCCCTGCCCCCTCTCTGGCCTGTAACCCGAGCCAGGGTGTGTGGTGTGAACAAGTTTCCGTAGTGCAGCGGTTATAACGTTCGCCTCACACACGAAAGGTCCCCGGTTGAAACCGGGCGGAAACAAGGTATCCTTTTTCTGAAGCAATGTTGGACCACATGGAGCAGCGTGGAAGTTTCCTACATAGATATCATATATAAAGGCTAAATGTCTTACGGCGGAGTCTAGAACGTCCGCACAGGTCGGCCATCTTGAGTCAGTGAAGCGTTCTGCCGGGATCAGTGGTACCTGATATAAGGTCAGTGATCTGCCAAACGCTATCACTCTTATTTCGCTGAAATCATGACGGATTTACAAATGGTTTGGTTCCCTACAAACGTTATTAACGTGGTTATAATTCTGGATGCTTTTTGGATATTTTTTTGAAAATAACATAGATATGCAGTGTCAGAACTACATCTTTTGTGTTTATAACAAACCAACCTGTTTAAAAATCGGTTGAAAATTGAGCAAGTTATGGTCATTTAAAAAGTATGTACCACTACCAACACAATGTTAAGGGTGAGTGAGCTCCCCTGTCGCAAAATGGCCGCCATGTGCGGACATTCGACTTCGTCGGCCAGAAACGCGGGCAAGACATCTAGCCTTTATATATGATAGCTATGGTTTCCCACCTTTGTAGGTGTCATATGTAGGCCATGTGTGTGGAGAATTGGTCGCGCGGTGACACGTCCCAAACATGGTGTAGACAGGTTTCCGTAGTGTAGTGGTTATCACGTTCGCCTAACACGCGAAAGGTCCCCGGTTCGAGACCGGGCGGAAACAGTGTTGGCCTTTTCTGCAGTACTTTCATTTCAAGCGACTAAGTATAACAAAACGTCGCCATAATGTGGACCATTGCTTTGTGCAATAGTTACTCACATGGTTGATGTAAATGTAGCGTTCTTTAGCAAACTGCAGTGGTTTCTGCTCAGTTCAAAGTCAGAGTATTCTTACTGTCTGAAGACAGCCCTGCCCCCTCTCTGGCCTGTAATCCGAGTCAGGGTGTGTGGTGGCAACAAGTTTCCGTAGTAGAGGTTATCACGTTCGCCTCACACGCGAAAGGTCCCCGGTTCGAAACCGGGCGGAAACAAGGTATCCTTTTTCTGAAGCAATGTTGGACCACATGGAGCAGCGTGGAAGTTTCCTACATAGATATCATATATAAAGGCTAAATGTCTTACGGCGGAGTCTAGAACGTCCGCACAGGTCGGCCATCTTGAGTCAGTGAAGCGTTCTGCCGGGATCAGTGGTACCTGATATAAGGTCAGTGATCTGCCAAACGCTATCACTCTTATTTCGCTGAAATCATGACGGATTTACAAATGGTTTGGTTTCCTACAAACGTTATTAACGTGGTTATAATTCTGGATGCTTTTTGGATATTTTTTAGAAAATAACATAAATATGCAGTGTCAGAACTACATCTTTTGTGTTTATAACAAACCAACCCGTTTAAAAATCGGTTGAAAATTGAGCAAGTTATGGTCATTTAAAAAGTATGTACCACTACCAACACATTGTTAGGGATGAGCGAGCTCCCCTGTCGCAAAATGGCCTCCATGTGCGGCCATTCGACTTCGTCGGCCAGAAACGCGGGCAAGACATCTAGCCTTTATATATGATAGCTATGGTTTCCCACCTTTGTAGGTGTCGTATGTCGGCCATGTGTGTGGAGAGTTGGTCGGGTGGTGACACGTCCCAAACATGGAGCAGACAGGTTTCCGTAGTGTAGTGGTTATCACGTTCGCCTAACACGCGAAAGGTCCCCGGTTCGAGACCGGGCGGAAACAGTGTTGGCCTTTTCTGCAGTACTTTCATTTCAAGTGACTAAGTATAACAACACGTCGCCATAATGTGGACCATTGCTTTGTGCAATAATTACTCACATGGTTGATGTAAATGTAGCGTTCTTTAGCAAACTGCAGTGGCTTCTGCTCAGTTCAGAGTAAGAGTCTTCTTACTGTCTGAAGACAGCCCTGCCCCCTCTCTGGCCTGTAACCCGAGCCAGGGTGTGTGGTGTGAACAAGTTTCCGTAGTGCAGCGGTTATAACGTTCGCCTCACACACGAAAGGTCCCCGGTTGAAACCGGGCGGAAACAAGGTATCCTTTTTCTGAAGCAATGTTGGACCACATGGAGCAGCGTGGAAGTTTCCTACATAGATATCATATATAAAGGCAAAATGTCTTACGGCGGAGTCTAGAACGTCCGCACAGGTCGGCCATCTTGAGTCAGTGAAGCGTTCTGCCGGGATCAGTGGTACCTGATATAAGGTCAGTGATCTGCCAAACGCTATCACTCTTATTTCGCTGAAATCATGACGGATTTACAAATGGTTTGGTTCCCTACAAACGTTATTAACGTGGTTATAATTCTGGATGCTTTTTGGATATTTTTTTGAAAATAACATAGATATGCAGTGTCAGAACTACATCTTTTGTGTTTATAACAAACCAACCTGTTTAAAAATCGGTTGAAAATTGAGCAAGTTATGGTCATTTAAAAAGTATGTACCACTACCAACACAATGTTAAGGGTGAGTGAGCTCCCCTGTCGCAAAATGGCCGCCATGTGCGGACATTCGACTTCGTCGGCCAGAAACGCGGGCAAGACATCTAGCCTTTATATATGATAGCTATGGTTTCCCACCTTTGTAGGTGTCATATGTAGGCCATGTGTGTGGAGAATTGGTCGCGCGGTGACACGTCCCAAACATGGTGTAGACAGGTTTCCGTAGTGTAGTGGTTATCACGTTCGCCTAACACGCGAAAGGTCCCCGGTTCGAGACCGGGCGGAAACAGTGTTGGCCTTTTCTGCAGTACTTTCATTTCAAGCGACTAAGTATAACAAAACGTCGCCATAATGTGGACCATTGCTTTGTGCAATAGTTACTCACATGGTTGATGTAAATGTAGCGTTCTTTAGCAAACTGCAGTGGTTTCTGCTCAGTTCAAAGTCAGAGTATTCTTACTGTCTGAAGACAGCCCTGCCCCCTCTCTGGCCTGTAATCCGAGTCAGGGTGTGTGGTGGCAACAAGTTTCCGTAGTGTAGTGGTTATCACGTTCGCCTCACACGCGAAAGGTCCCCGGTTCGAAACCGGGCGGAAACATGGTATCCTTTTTCTGAAGCAATGTTGGACCACATGGAGCAGCGTGGAAGTTTCCTACATAGATATCATATATAAAGGCTAAATGTCTTACGGCGGAGTCTAGAACGTCCGCACAGGTCGGCCATCTTGAGTCAGTGAAGCGTTCTGCCGGGATCAGTGGTACCTGATATAAGGTCAGTGATCTGCCAAACGCTATCACTCTTATTTCGCTGAAATCATGACGGATTTACAAATGGTTTGGTTTCCTACAAACGTTATTAACGTGGTTATAATTCTGGATGCTTTTTGGATATTTTTTAGAAAATAACATAAATATGCAGTGTCAGAACTACATCTTTTGTGTTTATAACAAACCAACCCGTTTAAAAATCGGTTGAAAATTGAGCAAGTTATGGTCATTTAAAAAGTATGTACCACTACCAACACATTGTTAGGGATGAGCGAGCTCCCCTGTCGCAAAATGGCCGCCATGTGCGGACATTCGACTTCGTCGGCCAGAAACGCGGGCAAGACATCTAGCCTTTATATATGATAGCTATGGTTTCCCACCTTTGTAGGTGTCGTATGTCGGCCATGTGTGTGGAGAGTTGGTCGGGTGGTGACACGTCCCAAACATGGAGCAGACAGGTTTCCGTAGTGTAGTGGTTATCACGTTCGCCTAACACGCGAAAGGTCCCCGGTTCGAGACCGGGCGGAAACAGTGTTGGCCTTTTCTGCAGTACTTTCATTTCAAGTGACTAAGTATAACAACACGTCGCCATAATGTGGACCATTGCTTTGTGCAATAATTACTCACATGGTTGATGTAAATGTAGCGTTCTTTAGCAAACTGCAGTGGCTTCTGCTCAGTTCAGAGTAAGAGTCTTCTTACTGTCTGAAGACAGCCCTGCCCCCTCTCTGGCCTGTAACCCGAGCCAGGGTGTGTGGTGTGAACAAGTTTCCGTAGTGCAGCGGTTATAACGTTCGCCTCACACACGAAAGGTCCCCGGTTGAAACCGGGCGGAAACAAGGTATCCTTTTTCTGAAGCAATGTTGGACCACATGGAGCAGCGTGGAAGTTTCCTACATAGATATCATATATAAAGGCTAAATGTCTTACGGCGGAGTCTAGAACGTCCGCACAGGTCGGCCATCTTGAGTCAGTGAAGCGTTCTGCCGGGATCAGTGGTACCTGATATAAGGTCAGTGATCTGCCAAACGCTATCACTCTTATTTCGCTGAAATCATGACGGATTTACAAATGGTTTGGTTCCCTACAAACGTTATTAACGTGGTTATAATTCTGGATGCTTTTTGGATATTTTTTTGAAAATAACATAGATATGCAGTGTCAGAACTACATCTTTTGTGTTTATAACAAACCAACCTGTTTAAAAATCGGTTGAAAATTGAGCAAGTTATGGTCATTTAAAAAGTATGTACCACTACCAACACAATGTTAAGGGTGAGTGAGCTCCCCTGTCGCAAAATGGCCGCCATGTGCGGACATTCGACTTCGTCGGCCAGAAACGCGGGCAAGACATCTAGCCTTTATATATGATAGCTATGGTTTCCCACCTTTGTAGGTGTCATATGTAGGCCATGTGTGTGGAGAATTGGTCGCGCGGTGACACGTCCCAAACATGGTGTAGACAGGTTTCCGTAGTGTAGTGGTTATCACGTTCGCCTAACACGCGAAAGGTCCCCGGTTCGAGACCGGGCGGAAACAGTGTTGGCCTTTTCTGCAGTACTTTCATTTCAAGCGACTAAGTATAACAAAACGTCGCCATAATGTGGACCATTGCTTTGTGCAATAGTTACTCACATGGTTGATGTAAATGTAGCGTTCTTTAGCAAACTGCAGTGGTTTCTGCTCAGTTCAAAGTCAGAGTATTCTTACTGTCTGAAGACAGCCCTGCCCCCTCTCTGGCCTGTAATCCGAGTCAGGGTGTGTGGTGGCAACAAGTTTCCGTAGTGTAGTGGTTATCACGTTCGCCTCACACGCGAAAGGTCCCCGGTTCGAAACCGGGCGGAAACATGGTATCCTTTTTCTGAAGCAATGTTGGACCACATGGAGCAGCGTGGAAGTTTCCTACATAGATATCATATATAAAGGCTAAATGTCTTACGGCGGAGTCTAGAACGTCCGCACAGGTCGGCCATCTTGAGTCAGTGAAGCGTTCTGCCGGGATCAGTGGTACCTGATATAAGGTCAGTGATCTGCCAAACGCTATCACTCTTATTTCGCTGAAATCATGACGGATTTACAAATGGTTTGGTTTCCTACAAACGTTATTAACGTGGTTATAATTCTGGATGCTTTTTGGATATTTTTTAGAAAATAACATAAATATGCAGTGTCAGAACTACATATTTTGTGTTTATAACAAACCAACCCGTTTAAAAATCGGTTGAAAATTGAGCAAGTTATGGTCATTTAAAAAGTATGTACCACTACCAACACATTGTTAGGGATGAGCGAGCTCCCCTGTCGCAAAATGGCCGCCATGTGCGGACATTCGACTTCGTCGGCCAGAAACGCGGGCAAGACATCTAGCCTTTATATATGATAGCTATGGTTTCCCACCTTTGTAGGTGTCGTATGTCGGCCATGTGTGTGGAGAGTTGGTCGGGTGGTGACACGTCCCAAACATGGAGCAGACAGGTTTCCGTAGTGTAGTGGTTATCACGTTCGCCTAACACGCGAAAGGTCCCCGGTTCGAGACCGGGCGGAAACAGTGTTGGCCTTTTCTGCAGTACTTTCATTTCAAGTGACTAAGTATAACAACACGTCGCCATAATGTGGACCATTGCTTTGTGCAATAATTACTCACATGGTTGATGTAAATGTAGCGTTCTTTAGCAAACTGCAGTGGCTTCTGCTCAGTTCAGAGTAAGAGTCTTCTTACTGTCTGAAGACAGCCCTGCCCCCTCTCTGGCCTGTAACCCGAGCCAGGGTGTGTGGTGTGAACAAGTTTCCGTAGTGCAGCGGTTATAACGTTCGCCTCACACACGAAAGGTCCCCGGTTGAAACCGGGCGGAAACAAGGTATCCTTTTTCTGAAGCAATGTTGGACCACATGGAGCAGCGTGGAAGTTTCCTACATAGATATCATATATAAAGGCTAAATGTCTTACGGCGGAGTCTAGAACGTCCGCACAGGTCGGCCATCTTGAGTCAGTGAAGCGTTCTGCCGGGATCAGTGGTACCTGATATAAGGTCAGTGATCTGCCAAACGCTATCACTCTTATTTCGCTGAAATCATGACGGATTTACAAATGGTTTGGTTCCCTACAAACGTTATTAACGTGGTTATAATTCTGGATGCTTTTTGGATATTTTTTTGAAAATAACATAGATATGCAGTGTCAGAACTACATCTTTTGTGTTTATAACAAACCAACCTGTTTAAAAATCGGTTGAAAATTGAGCAAGTTATGGTCATTTAAAAAGTATGTACCACTACCAACACAATGTTAAGGGTGAGTGAGCTCCCCTGTCGCAAAATGGCCGCCATGTGCGGACATTCGACTTCGTCGGCCAGAAACGCGGGCAAGACATCTAGCCTTTATATATGATAGCTATGGTTTCCCACCTTTGTAGGTGTCATATGTAGGCCATGTGTGTGGAGAATTGGTCGCGTGGTGACACGTCCCAAACAGGGTGTAGACAGGTTTCGGTAGTGTAGTGGTTATCACGTTCGCCTAACACGCGAAGGGTCCCCGGTTCGAGACCGGGCGGAAACAGTGTTGGCCTTTTCTGCAGTACTTTCATTTCAAGCGACTAAGTATAACAAAACGTCGCCATAATGTGGACCATTGCTTTGTGCAATAGTTACTCACATGGTTGATGTAAATGTAGCGTTCTTTAGCAAACTGCAGTGGTTTCTGCTCAGTTCAAAGTCAGAGTATTCTTACTGTCTGAAGACAGCCCTGCCCCCTCTCTGGCCTGTAATCCGAGTCAGGGTGTGTGGTGGCAACAAGTTTCCGTAGTGTAGTGGTTATCACGTTCGCCTCACACGCGAAAGGTCCCCGGTTCGAAACCGGGCGGAAACATGGTATCCTTTTTCTGAAGCAATGTTGGACCACATGGAGCAGCGTGGAAGTTTCCTACATAGATATCATATATAAAGGCTAAATGTCTTACGGCGGAGTCTAGAACGTCCGCACAGGTCGGCCATCTTGAGTCAGTGAAGCGTTCTGCCGGGATCAGTGGTACCTGATATAAGGTCAGTGATCTGCCAAACGCTATCACTCTTATTTCGCTGAAATCATGACGGATTTACAAATGGTTTGGTTTCCTACAAACGTTATTAACGTGGTTATAATTCTGGATGCTTTTTGGATATTTTTTAGAAAATAACATAAATATGCAGTGTCAGAACTACATCTTTTGTGTTTATAACAAACCAACCCGTTTAAAAATCGGTTGAAAATTGAGCAAGTTATGGTCATTTAAAAAGTATGTACCACTACCAACACATTGTTAGGGATGAGCGAGCTCCCCTGTCGCAAAATGGCCTCCATGTGCGGCCATTCGACTTCGTCGGCCAGAAACGCGGGCAAGACATCTAGCCTTTATATATGATAGCTATGGTTTCCCACCTTTGTAGGTGTCGTATGTCGGCCATGTGTGTGGAGAGTTGGTCGGGTGGTGACACGTCCCAAACATGGAGCAGACAGGTTTCCGTAGTGTAGTGGTTATCACGTTCGCCTAACACGCGAAAGGTCCCCGGTTCGAGACCGGGCGGAAACAGTGTTGGCCTTTTCTGCAGTACTTTCATTTCAAGTGACTAAGTATAACAACACGTCGCCATAATGTGGACCATTGCTTTGTGCAATAATTACTCACATGGTTGATGTAAATGTAGCGTTCTTTAGCAAACTGCAGTGGCTTCTGCTCAGTTCAGAGTAAGAGTCTTCTTACTGTCTGAAGACAGCCCTGCCCCCTCTCTGGCCTGTAACCCGAGCCAGGGTGTGTGGTGTGAACAAGTTTCCGTAGTGCAGCGGTTATAACGTTCGCCTCACACACGAAAGGTCCCCGGTTGAAACCGGGCGGAAACAAGGTATCCTTTTTCTGAAGCAATGTTGGACCACATGGAGCAGCGTGGAAGTTTCCTACATAGATATCATATATAAAGGCTAAATGTCTTACGGCGGAGTCTAGAACGTCCGCACAGGTCGGCCATCTTGAGTCAGTGAAGCGTTCTGCCGGGATCAGTGGTACCTGATATAAGGTCAGTGATCTGCCAAACGCTATCACTCTTATTTCGCTGAAATCATGACGGATTTACAAATGGTTTGGTTCCCTACAAACGTTATTAACGTGGTTATAATTCTGGATGCTTTTTGGATATTTTTTTGAAAATAACATAGATATGCAGTGTCAGAACTACATCTTTTGTGTTTATAACAAACCAACCTGTTTAAAAATCGGTTGAAAATTGAGCAAGTTATGGTCATTTAAAAAGTATGTACCACTACCAACACAATGTTAAGGGTGAGTGAGCTCCCCTGTCGCAAAATGGCCGCCATGTGCGGACATTCGACTTCGTCGGCCAGAAACGCGGGCAAGACATCTAGCCTTTATATATGATAGCTATGGTTTCCCACCTTTGTAGGTGTCATATGTAGGCCATGTGTGTGGAGAATTGGTCGCGTGGTGACACGTCCCAAACATGGTGTAGACAGGTTTCCGTAGTGTAGTGGTTATCACGTTCGCCTAACACGCGAAAGGTCCCCGGTTCGAGACCGGGCGGAAACAGTGTTGGCCTTTTCTGCAGTACTTTCATTTCAAGCGACTAAGTATAACAAAACGTCGCCATAATGTGGACCATTGCTTTGTGCAATAGTTACTCACATGGTTGATGTAAATGTAGCGTTCTTTAGCAAACTGCAGTGGTTTCTGCTCAGTTCAAAGTCAGAGTATTCTTACTGTCTGAAGACAGCCCTGCCCCCTCTCTGGCCTGTAATCCGAGTCAGGGTGTGTGGTGGCAACAAGTTTCCGTAGTGTAGTGGTTATCACGTTCGCCTCACACGCGAAAGGTCCCCGGTTCGAAACCGGGCGGAAACATGGTATCCTTTTTCTGAAGCAATGTTGGACCACATGGAGCAGCGTGGAAGTTTCCTACATAGATATCATATATAAAGGCTAAATGTCTTACGGCGGAGTCTAGAACGTCCGCACAGGTCGGCCATCTTGAGTCAGTGAAGCGTTCTGCCGGGATCAGTGGTACCTGATATAAGGTCAGTGATCTGCCAAACGCTATCACTCTTATTTCGCTGAAATCATGACGGATTTACAAATGGTTTGGTTTCCTACAAACGTTATTAACGTGGTTATAATTCTGGATGCTTTTTGGATATTTTTTAGAAAATAACATAAATATGCAGTGTCAGAACTACATCTTTTGTGTTTATAACAAACCAACCCGTTTAAAAATCGGTTGAAAATTGAGCAAGTTATGGTCATTTAAAAAGTATGTACCACTACCAACACATTGTTAGGGATGAGCGAGCTCCCCTGTCGCAAAATGGCCGCCATGTGCGGACATTCGACTTCGTCGGCCAGAAACGCGGGCAAGACATCTAGCCTTTATATATGATAGCTATGGTTTCCCACCTTTGTAGGTGTCGTATGTCGGCCATGTGTGTGGAGAGTTGGTCGGGTGGTGACACGTCCCAAACATGGAGCAGACAGGTTTCCGTAGTGTAGTGGTTATCACGTTCGCCTAACACGCGAAAGGTCCCCGGTTCGAGACCGGGCGGAAACAGTGTTGGCCTTTTCTGCAGTACTTTCATTTCAAGTGACTAAGTATAACAACACGTCGCCATAATGTGGACCATTGCTTTGTGCAATAATTACTCACATGGTTGATGTAAATGTAGCGTTCTTTAGCAAACTGCAGTGGCTTCTGCTCAGTTCAGAGTAAGAGTCTTCTTACTGTCTGAAGACAGCCCTGCCCCCTCTCTGGCCTGTAACCCGAGCCAGGGTGTGTGGTGTGAACAAGTTTCCGTAGTGCAGCGGTTATAACGTTCGCCTCACACACGAAAGGTCCCCGGTTGAAACCGGGCGGAAACAAGGTATCCTTTTTCTGAAGCAATGTTGGACCACATGGAGCAGCGTGGAAGTTTCCTACATAGATATCATATATAAAGGCTAAATGTCTTACGGCGGAGTCTAGAACGTCCGCACAGGTCGGCCATCTTGAGTCAGTGAAGCGTTCTGCCGGGATCAGTGGTACCTGATATAAGGTCAGTGATCTGCCAAACGCTATCACTCTTATTTCGCTGAAATCATGACGGATTTACAAATGGTTTGGTTCCCTACAAACGTTATTAACGTGGTTATAATTCTGGATGCTTTTTGGATATTTTTTTGAAAATAACATAGATATGCAGTGTCAGAACTACATCTTTTGTGTTTATAACAAACCAACCTGTTTAAAAATCGGTTGAAAATTGAGCAAGTTATGGTCATTTAAAAAGTATGTACCACTACCAACACAATGTTAAGGGTGAGTGAGCTCCCCTGTCGCAAAATGGCCGCCATGTGCGGACATTCGACTTCGTCGGCCAGAAACGCGGGCAAGACATCTAGCCTTTATATATGATAGCTATGGTTTCCCACCTTTGTAGGTGTCATATGTAGGCCATGTGTGTGGAGAATTGGTCGCGTGGTGACACGTCCCAAACATGGTGTAGACAGGTTTCGGTAGTGTAGTGGTTATCACGTTCGCCTAACACGCGAAAGGTCCCCGGTTCGAGACCGGGCGGAAAAAGTGTTGGCCTTTTCTGCAGTACTTTCATTTCAAGCGACTAAGTATAACAAAACGTCGCCATAATGTGGACCATTGCTTTGTGCAATAGTTACTCACATGGTTGATGTAAATGTAGCGTTCTTTAGCAAACTGCAGTGGTTTCTGCTCAGTTCAAAGTCAGAGTATTCTTACTGTCTGAAGACAGCCCTGCCCCCTCTCTGGCCTGTAATCCGAGTCAGGGTGTGTGGTGGCAACAAGTTTCCGTAGTGTAGTGGTTATCACGTTCGCCTCACACGCGAAAGGTCCCCGGTTCGAAACCGGGCGGAAACATGGTATCCTTTTTCTGAAGCAATGTTGGACCACATGGAGCAGCGTGGAAGTTTCCTACATAGATATCATATATAAAGGCTAAATGTCTTACGGCGGAGTCTAGAACGTCCGCACAGGTCGGCCATCTTGAGTCAGTGAAGCGTTCTGCCGGGATCAGTGGTACCTGATATAAGGTCAGTGATCTGCCAAACGCTATCACTCTTATTTCGCTGAAATCATGACGGATTTACAAATGGTTTGGTTCCCTACAAACGTTATTAACGTGGTTATAATTCTGGATGCTTTTTGGATATTTTTTTGAAAATAACATAGATATGCAGTGTCAGAACTACATCTTTTGTGTTTATAACAAACCAACCTGTTTAAAAATCGGTTGAAAATTGAGCAAGTTATGGTCATTTAAAAAGTATGTACCACTACCAACACAATGTTAAGGGTGAGTGAGCTCCCCTGTCGCAAAATGGCCGCCATGTGCGGACATTCGACTTCGTCGGCCAGAAACGCGGGCAAGACATCTAGCCTTTATATATGATAGCTATGGTTTCCCACCTTTGTAGGTGTCATATGTAGGCCATGTGTGTGGAGAATTGGTCGCGTGGTGACACGTCCCAAACATGGTGTAGACAGGTTTCGGTAGTGTAGTGGTTATCACGTTCGCCTAACACGCGAAAGGTCCCCGGTTCGAGACCGGGCGGAAACAGTGTTGGCCTTTTCTGCAGTACTTTCATTTCAAGCGACTAAGTATAACAAAACGTCGCCATAATGTGGACCATTGCTTTGTGCAATAGTTACTCACATGGTTGATGTAAATGTAGCGTTCTTTAGCAAACTGCAGTGGTTTCTGCTCAGTTCAAAGTCAGAGTATTCTTACTGTCTGAAGACAGCCCTGCCCCCTCTCTGGCCTGTAATCCGAGTCAGGGTGTGTGGTGGCAACAAGTTTCCGTAGTGTAGTGGTTATCACGTTCGCCTCACACGCGAAAGGTCCCCGGTTCGAAACCGGGCGGAAACATGGTATCCTTTTTCTGAAGCAATGTTGGACCACATGGAGCAGCGTGGAAGTTTCCTACATAGATATCATATATAAAGGCTAAATGTCTTACGGCGGAGTCTAGAACGTCCGCACAGGTCGGCCATCTTGAGTCAGTGAAGCGTTCTGCCGGGATCAGTGGTACCTGATATAAGGTCAGTGATCTGCCAAACGCTATCACTCTTATTTCGCTGAAATCATGACGGATTTACAAATGGTTTGGTTTCCTACAAACGTTATTAACGTGGTTATAATTCTGGATGCTTTTTGGATATTTTTTAGAAAATAACATAAATATGCAGTGTCAGAACTACATCTTTTGTGTTTATAACAAACCAACCCGTTTAAAAATCGGTTGAAAATTGAGCAAGTTATGGTCATTTAAAAAGTATGTACCACTACCAACACATTGTTAGGGATGAGCGAGCTCCCCTGTCGCAAAATGGCCGCCATGTGCGGACATTCGACTTCGTCGGCCAGAAACGCGGGCAAGACATCTAGCCTTTATATATGATAGCTATGGTTTCCCACCTTTGTAGGTGTCGTATGTCGGCCATGTGTGTGGAGAGTTGGTCGGGTGGTGACACGTCCCAAACATGGAGCAGACAGGTTTCCGTAGTGTAGTGGTTATCACGTTCGCCTAACACGCGAAAGGTCCCCGGTTCGAGACCGGGCGGAAACAGTGTTGGCCTTTTCTGCAGTACTTTCATTTCAAGTGACTAAGTATAACAACACGTCGCCATAATGTGGACCATTGCTTTGTGCAATAATTACTCACATGGTTGATGTAAATGTAGCGTTCTTTAGCAAACTGCAGTGGCTTCTGCTCAGTTCAGAGTAAGAGTCTTCTTACTGTCTGAAGACAGCCCTGCCCCCTCTCTGGCCTGTAACCCGAGCCAGGGTGTGTGGTGTGAACAAGTTTCCGTAGTGCAGCGGTTATAACGTTCGCCTCACACACGAAAGGTCCCCGGTTGAAACCGGGCGGAAACAAGGTATCCTTTTTCTGAAGCAATGTTGGACCACATGGAGCAGCGTGGAAGTTTCCTACATAGATATCATATATAAAGGCTAAATGTCTTACGGCGGAGTCTAGAACGTCCGCACAGGTCGGCCATCTTGAGTCAGTGAAGCGTTCTGCCGGGATCAGTGGTACCTGATATAAGGTCAGTGATCTGCCAAACGCTATCACTCTTATTTCGCTGAAATCATGACGGATTTACAAATGGTTTGGTTCCCTACAAACGTTATTAACGTGGTTATAATTCTGGATGCTTTTTGGATATTTTTTTGAAAATAACATAGATATGCAGTGTCAGAACTACATCTTTTGTGTTTATAACAAACCAACCTGTTTAAAAATCGGTTGAAAATTGAGCAAGTTATGGTCATTTAAAAAGTATGTACCACTACCAACACAATGTTAAGGGTGAGTGAGCTCCCCTGTCGCAAAATGGCCGCCATGTGCGGACATTCGACTTCGTCGGCCAGAAACGCGGGCAAGACATCTAGCCTTTATATATGATAGCTATGGTTTCCCACCTTTGTAGGTGTCATATGTAGGCCATGTGTGTGGAGAATTGGTCGCCTGGTGACACGTCCCAAACATGGTGTAGACAGGTTTCGGTAGTGTAGTGGTTATCACGTTCGCCTAACACGCTAAAGGTCCCCGGTTCGAGACCGGGCGGAAACAGTGTTGGCCTTTTCTGCAGTACTTTCATTTCAAGCGACTAAGTATAACAAAACGTCGCCATAATGTGGACCATTGCTTTGTGCAATAGTTACTCACATGGTTGATGTAAATGTAGCGTTCTTTAGCAAACTGCAGTGGTTTCTGCTCAGTTCAAAGTCAGAGTATTCTTACTGTCTGAAGACAGCCCTGCCCCCTCTCTGGCCTGTAATCCGAGTCAGGGTGTGTGGTGGCAACAAGTTTCCGTAGTGTAGTGGTTATCACGTTCGCCTCACACGCGAAAGGTCCCCGGTTCGAAACCGGGTGGAAACAAGGTATCCTTTTTCTGAAGCAATGTTGGACCACATGGAGCAGCGTGGAAGTTTCCTACATAGATATCATATATAAAGGCTAAATGTCTTACGGCGGAGTCTAGAACGTCCGCACAGGTCGGCCATCTTGAGTCAGTGAAGCGTTCTGCCGGGATCAGTGGTACCTGATATAAGGTCAGTGATCTGCCAAACGCTATCACTCTTATTTCGCTGAAATCATGACGGATTTACAAATGGTTTGGTTTCCTACAAACGTTATTAACGTGGTTATAATTCTGGATGCTTTTTGGATATTTTTTAGAAAATAACATAAATATGCAGTGTCAGAACTACATCTTTTGTGTTTATAACAAACCAACCCGTTTAAAAATCGGTTGAAAATTGAGCAAGTTATGGTCATTTAAAAAGTATGTACCACTACCAACACATTGTTAGGGATGAGCGAGCTCCCCTGTCGCAAAATGGCCGCCATGTGCGGACATTCGACTTCGTCGGCCAGAAACGCGGGCAAGACATCTAGCCTTTATATATGATAGCTATGGTTTCCCACCTTTGTAGGTGTCGTATGTCGGCCATGTGTGTGGAGAGTTGGTCGGGTGGTGACACGTCCCAAACATGGAGCAGACAGGTTTCCGTAGTGTAGTGGTTATCACGTTCGCCTAACACGCGAAAGGTCCCCGGTTCGAGACCGGGCGGAAGCAGTGTTGGCCTTTTCTGCAGTACTTTCATTTCAAGTGACTAAGTATAACATCACGTCGCCATAATGTGGACCATTGCTTTGTGCAATAATTACTCACATGGTTGAAGTAAATGTAGCGTTCTTTAGCAAACTGCAGTGGCTTCTGCTCAGTTCAGAGTCAGAGTCTTCTTACTGTCTGAAGACAGCCCTGCCCCCTCTCTGGCCTGTAACCAGAGCCAGGGTGTGTGGTGTCAACAAGTTTCCGTAGTGTAGTGGTTATCACGTTCGCCTCACACCCGCGGGCCAGCCGCGTATACCTGTAGAACGCTGACTAGCCAATCACAAGAGAGGAAAAAATGACGCGTGCCAGCGGGTTTATTAATAGTTTTCCCACTGAAAACATCGTTTCGAATCCCGGTTAAGGTGAAAATGTAGGTGTTATTTTCACCTTTAGACCTTTATGTTGAAATGACTATAATTAAATAACTTTACTTTAATTTTCTAAAATGAAATGGGTTTTTAAAAATATATACTTATGCAATGTTATGGTAGAAGTATGTTATAACCTGTGCTTGTTAGTCAGGATTTTTTTCAGTAAAAGCAATGAACACACTTTTAATGAACACACACTTTTAATGAACACAACCTATCACAATCAAACAACAATTAACAATAAACAATAACAGATATTCAATTAGAGCAGAATAAATATGCATATAAAATAAGAGAATTTAACCAAATAAATGAAAGAATAAATAACTAATAAACAAAATATATATCTACATAAATAAGCAAGTGTAACAATATAAAATGTATACACACTATAAAGTAAGAAATAAACAAATTAAATTTCAATACATACTGTATATGCTTACACTATATAAAATCAGCCTCTCCTACATAATATATAACAATTTATACTATACTATATATACATTTATACTATATTATATTACATATAGATTATTATTATTATTATTATCATCTTTATTATCAGAATATATATGCAACAGTATATAAACAGTGTGTGTCTATCTGTGCGTCGTGAGTGAGTGAGTGAGTGAGTGAGCAACTGTGCATATTTACAATCCCTTTCCTTTCTCTGTGGCCCATCTCTCCTTTTCAGCTTCATAAAAGGAGGTTTGAAAGAATTCAGCCCAAGTCATCTCGTGAGTCATCCCCTCTGATGATAGAGGGAAAAGACTCTGGCAGGACAATACGCATATTTCCCTGCCACACCAGGGAACCCAGTATGTACATGTGGACTGTCTGGACCGTGTTTGAGCGGCTTGTGGCAGAACCTGAAAAGCCGACCAGTCGGATGCTGCTCAAGGGCCTTCCGCTTCCCCCGCTCCTCAATGACCCGCCTGGGTTCTGCAGAACGCTGCTTTGCAGCCTCTAGTTCGCGCTTAAAAAAAGGCGTCTCTGCAAAGTCCAGAAACGGCATCCGAGGGTCAGTGAGGCCTTCCCCTGCATAGGTCTGGTGCATCTTCGTGGAGCAGTAAAAGTACTTCACCTCTCCCGACTGATACAAAAGGTGAATGGAGGAGCCATCACCAAGGTAACGGGACTTAGGTTGACCACATGCGAGACAGTTCCTCGTCCTCTTTGGCAAAGGCTGCTGATGCTGTTGCTTTTGCACGAGCTCCTTCACCAGTTGTTCTATCTCCCCCTTAGTTAGAGAGGACTCCTGGGTCTTACTAGGCGGATTCACCGGTGCAGGTGGGAGGGTTACCACTGAAACGGTCACAGTTTCACTCCCCTCCGTTAGGTGATGCCATAGTTCCTGGGTCTCCAGGAGCTTCTCTGGGCTGGTGTTGAGACACGAACTGGTGTTTGTCAGCTTGGCCAGGTGCTTCACGTACCGTGAGATGCTGCTTGGTGGTGGGGTGTAACAGGCTGTTAGGATCCCTGGAGGCAGCCTGTACAAGAGCAGCATACTCAAAGTCCACTTTGGTGAGCAGGTCTTTCTGGCCATGGTGCTTTGCCAGAAGGCCATCAATGGCATCCCTCATTGGCTGTGTCCAGCAAGAGTGATCCAGCACAAAAAGTACACCACCTGCCTTGATGGGACCTGTGCGTGCAGCACGTGGAGATGCAGACCGGGGCAAAGGCGGAGTCACCGGGACAACGGAAAGGAAGAGAGAGAGAGAGAGAGAAAAAAAAAACAGCCATTTATTTTCACTTTGTTCCTCATGAAATTATTGTAGCATTCATATACAAAGTCAGTTATTTTAAGAGAGAAAAAAAATAGCTAAATTACCTTCCACTTTGACAGGCTGTGCAGGTTGACTCACAGCATGTGAGTCAAGAGTAGTCACAGCAAAGCGGTCATCCAGGAACATCTCCTCAGGAGCATCATCTGTCAATACCTCACAGAGAGCAGTCAGATCTGAGAGATGCTCTCCCTCTCCAGCAACGGGCACCAGTGGGACAGGGCGACAGCCAGGCTCCAAGTACTGCAGGCCAAACCTTTCTCCTGTGTCTGTGTGTGAGACACGTAAGACAGGATACTTTGCCTGGCCTGTCACCGCCTCAGAGAGCTTATTCAGCTCCATGATCAGGACCGGATCAAAAACTGCAGGCAGCTTAACGTTTGGCACCCCTCCTGCTGACAGGTGCCTCTCACAGGGATCCACAAGGGTACAGCTGCCCCCTCTCCCTTGACATGGTTCAGCTGCACTGTTCCACAATGCCTGTACAGGATTCCCTCTCCAACCTCGGGGTCACTCAGGCATCCTCTGAGGATGTGGACACGCTGAATCCTCCACACCTTCAGCATTGATGGCTTAAACAGCGGCACACCATCAGGATCACACTCTGCGTAGAATCTGTGCAGGACGCTCTTCACTCTCTCCAGCAGCTCTTTGGGGGGCGGGACCCTGGTGCGACAGTGTTCCCGGATGTGCTGCTTTGTTGGACTAGCAGGCACAATCCCACAAAAAATGTAGACCTGGGTCAGTCGCTGCAGGTCGGTCTGGTCCACAACGCTAAAAGCTGCTGAGAGGAACTTGCAAAAAGAGCTGTGCAGTGGATGGTGCTCTGACACACACTCTCTGGAGAAGCGTCGCATGCAGTGAAACAAGTCCAGCTTGATGTTCATGCCGCAGATAAACTTGCTGCGGGAGGCACAGGTGTTGGGGAGGTGCCCAGAGGTTGCCTCAGCCATGATAGCCTCGGTGGTCTTCCAAGCGTCCCAGAGGAGGTGCTCCTGGGGCCCGGAGTTTGGCACCCTGAAGGCTGCACAGCAATCCCTGACCACACACAAAGAAAAGTTACAGTTACAAGCATGCAGTTGATTTGCTTTATTTAGTGTCAATACACAGAAATAACTGGAAAGGCAAATGTGGCTGTTGGCTCTTACCTGTCAACCCACTGGTAGTTTGCTTTGGGAAGCCCTGCCGAAATGTAACGGCGGGACAGCCCCTCGTACATCGGCTCCAAGGATTTGTCACTCTCTGACTGCAGCATCACCCATGACAATATCATCCAATTCTCATTCATAATGGCATAGGATGACATAGTGCCTGATGCCAGCACTACCTTTCGGGCCACCTTGCGTGTGTGGTCAGCCCTTAAGGCCTGTCCAAAAGTGCCTTGCAGCAGCAGAGTGAGGGTGTCTTCCTGCCTGTGGTTCTCCTGAATGAGACAGTCAACCAGGTAGTGAGCTGAAACTGTCACTCCATACCAGCCATCCACATCACCATACCCACCAAAGGGAGCAGGAGTTGCAGTTGTTCTCACTGCCCCTGTGATGGTACGCTGTCCATAAAGGCCACCGTCTCCATCCAGGACGTTCTTGACAGTGTACATGTAAGCCAAATGCGCGCGCTCGTACCGGAGATGGAGAGACTCATTCACCTGATTGGCCATGTCGTTGGAAGACTTTCCGGAGCGGCGCAGCTCATCCAACACAGTCTTACATATCGCCTTTTTGTGTGTCAGAAAAGCTGGCAAGATGTTCCTGAAGCGGCTTGGCAGCATGTCCACCCACTGCGGTTTGTCAGCAAACCATTACCTCTTACAGGCTCTGCAACTGAGCCGAGAGGCCAGTGCCGATGATGACACGAGGTCGTCCAACTCCCGATGACACCACGTGAGGATTCGGACAGCCGTACAGGCACGGCAGGGTGTAGGTGTTCTTTACCCTTTCCATGATGGTGTGCTCTGGCTTCCATATAAAGAATGGATGAAGCTGGAAGTACTTTGAAGATGGCAGTTCGTACACCGAATCGATGAGCTCAGGCTGAGGTGGATGACTCCACAAGGAGAGCATGTTCATCAGGTGTCTCACTGGTCGAGAGCCTGGCTACAGTCCCAAGGCTTCCATCTCAGTCTTCATCCACATTCTCTGCTGGTGAGAGCAGTTCCATCGGCTCACATCCTGGTCGTAGCTTGGGAGTGGTGGTGCTGCTGAGGGTGCTGCAGACGGGGAAGAGACTGCCGAGGGTGCTGCAGACGGGGCAGAGACTGCCGAGGGTGCTGCAGACGGGGAAGAGACTGCCGAGGGTGCTGCAGACGGGGCAGAGACTGCCGAGGGTGCTGCAGACGGGGCAGAGACTGCCGAGGGTGCTGCAGACGGGGCAGAGACTGCCGAGGGTGCTGCAGACGGGGCAGAGACTGCCGAGGGTGCTGCAGACGGGGCAGAGACTGCTGAGGGTGCTGCAGATGGGGCAGAGACTGCCGAGGGTGCTGCAGACGGGGCAGAGACTGCTGAGGGTGCTGCAGACGGGGCAGAGACTGCTGAGGGTGCTGCAGATGCAGTACAGACTGCTGGAGTGATAGTGAGAAGTGGGGGAGAGGGAAGAAAGGGGGACAGAGACAGAGTTAAAGAGTGAAAAACATATTACAAAATAAATAATTCACACTGAACGTCTGCGAAAGTGCAGTGTGTTAAATAGACACAGCAACTTTAAAGAGTGCTACTGCTGTGTGTGTGTGCATGCGTTCGTGTGATCAAAGTGGTTGTAGGAGAACCAAAGACTGACCAGTGGCTGCAGAGGCTGCTCTGGGAGGACGCACCGGTCTCAAAGGTGATGTGGTCTTGCTTGAAGATAACCCCAAGGCAAGCAGCTCGGGAGGCACTGGCAATGGAACCCTCACTGGAACTGGTAGAACAAAATTAGAACACTGATGTCCGTCAAGTAGAGTTAAGTTAGCAGGTGTATGTGTGCTTATACCAACCTGGAGGTGGAGATGCAAGGGCACTAACAGGCCGGTCTGGTTTTGAGAGCGTTG
>NC_137920.1:14264557-14272057 GCF_963457725.1 Sprattus sprattus
AACTAGGCACAAAACTTGGCACAAAAACAAGACACAGAAAATATGCAACCAGTGTTCACACAACTAAACACTGTATACTCAATTGTGACTTAACCTCTCAGCAGGTAAGTCCTTCTTTCTTTAAGGCCTTTCACATGCCTCTCACATGAGGCATCCTTTGAAATAGCACAGCCACTTGGACTAATTGGCTGATTTGGACCCCACCATTAACGTTGGGGAGCCCAGAACCAACCATTGCGGTGGTGGAGTCAAAGTCTTTCTCCTGTAGGGCAACAGGCGTCCAACTCCATCTAAGAGCCACTGTGAGAAGTGTGTGGAGGGGGGGGGGGGGGGGGGAGAGAGGACAGTGTGTGAGAGAGAAACTGATTGGTGTGTGTGTGTGAGAGAGAAACAGATTGGTGTGTGTGTGTGTGTGAGAGAGAAACATATTTTTGTGTGTGAGAGAGAAACAGATTGTGTGTGTGTGAGAAAGTGTGTTTGTGTGAGTGTGTGTATGTTTGTATGTGTGTGTTTGTTTATGTGTGAGAATGGGTGTGTGTGTGTGTGTGTGTGTGTGTGTGATATTCCCTCTCTTTAGATAGCCTGTTGGATTGTTATCTTGTCAGTCATGTAAACAGAACGCAGAGTATTCTGAGCTTTTATGAGGGGGGGGGGGAACACCACCTGAGTGCATTAACCCTTTCGATTTTCCAATTTGTCCATCCATAGAGGTTTCCGTAGTGTAGTGGTTATCACGTTCGCTTTACACGCGAAAGGTCCCCAGTTCGAAACCGGGCGGAAACATTGTATTCCTTTTTTCTAAGGCGATGCAGTAGTATCTGCTCATCACAGATCCTGGGGATTTAAACATACAGAATGTGGGTGCAAGGTCTGATGGATCAGAACCGTATTGTAGGCATACATCAACATACGTGCAATGGATCAGAACCGTATTGTGGGCATACATCAACATACGTGCAATGGATCGGAACCGTATTGTGGGCATACATCAACATACGTGCAATGGATCGGAACCGTATTGTGGGCATACATCAACATACGTGCAATGGATCGGAACCGTATTGTGACCTATGTGGGCGTACACCAACGTACCAAGCTGTCTCTAAAAGGGTGTCTGGCTTTGTAACCTCAGACCCAAAGGATTAGAAATGGAATTAGAAATTAGAATTAGAATTCACCATGCTAGTCGTAATGGCACTATAGTGCACTGCAGTTAATAAATGACACAACATGTTCCCATCCCCCCCACCCCCGAGTGAGTGTGCTTGTGGGGCCCCTCCCTGAGTGAGTGTGTGTCATTTGTGCCCCCCCCCTTAATGAAAATATAGGGGCCAGTGGCGCAATGGATAACGCGTCTGACTACGGATCAGAAGATTCTAGGTTCGACTCCTGGCTGGCTCGGAAGACCCCTTTTAAACACCTCCTTCAGCCGTCTGTTTGTGTGTGTGTGTGTGTGTGTGTGTGTGAGTGGCTCAACAACTACTGACGTATCCAAATGGGTTGTTTTTAGTTTAGGTGAATTTGACACATATCTGCACCATGGGGAACATTTTATTATTATTAATTAAAAAGATTATGTTTAAAAACATATATTTTTTCCAGATCAAAGAAAACTGATTGTTACCAAATCCAGGGTTGAAGTAACACACAGTGTCATGTCAGACTGATGAGTCAGCATTGCTGTGTGTGTGTGAGTAAGAGTGTGTGTGTGAGCGTGTGAGTTCATGCCAGGGATTACCGTAAGAGAACAATGGGCTGCGACAAGCCCTGTGTCAGCCAATCAAAATGACTCATTCCCCCACTGGCCCTGTCTGTCAGCCAATCAGAGTGAGCAGTTTTCCACCAAGCATGGACTTACCATCTCTCATCACGTACCCCTGGCACGCACCTTCTAAAGCATGTGTGTGTGCGTGTGCGTGTGTGTGTGTCTGGCACCTTCTAATGCCCTCATCTCCATCTGTAGCCCTTAGAGAAGGAGATGATGATGAGGAGGAGATAAGGAGAGCAGAGATGAGGAGGAGAGAGGGAGAGCAGAGAGCATGGAGGAGGAGAGAGGAAGAGCAGAGAGAAGAAGATGAGGAGGAGAGGAAGGAGAGCAGAGAGGAGGAGGAGAGAGGGAGAGCAGAGAGGAGGAGGAGAGAGGGGGAGCAGAGAGGAGGAGAAGAGAGGGAGAGCAGAGAGAAGAGGAGGAGGAGGAGATAAGGAGAGCAGAGAGAAGGAGAGGAAGGAAGGTTCAAAGACAAAAAACAAGCCTTAAAAGAGAGACTAGGAGAGAGAGAACCTTACCAAATAAATAAAAAGTTCCCATCATCAGTAACTTAAAAGTGACAGAACACAGAGAGAGAGAGAGAGAGAGAGCGAGACAGACAGACAGACAGACAGACAGACAGAGAGAGAGAGGCAAAGACTGAGAGAGAGAGCGGGAGAGACTGAGAGAGAGAGAGAAAGAGTAAGTAAGTAAGACTTTATTTATAAAGCACATTTCATACAAGAGTTGCAGTTCAAAGTGCTTTACAAAAATCAATAAAAACAAGCAGCAAGAGCAATGCATGGAGTAAAATAATGATCAACATCGTATCAGAAACTCATGTCCAATAGGCGTCTTGGATTACTATAATCAGGATAAAAGGAATAAACCCTTCTGCCTGGTCGGTTCAGTCGGAATAAACCCTTCTAAAAGTCGGAATAAACCCTTCTGCCTGGTAAGTTCAGTCGGAACCATAGGGCTGCCTTTCCCTGTTAAATATTTCCGCTAGCTTTGTTTACCGCACCCAGAGGCCTACAGGGGACCGGAGGTAGCTCTCCTAATTCGTCTCTCCAGAGACGTGCCTATACCTCGTATAGCCCTCGCTTTATTTGCCGCGCCCAGAGGACTAGAACAATTCTGAAGGTAACAGGAAGCCAGTGTAAAGTAGCTAGTACGGGAATAATGTGTTCTCTCCTTTAAGTTTTGGTTAATAATCTAGATGCAGAGTTTTGAATGAGCTGGAGTCTTCCAGTGGTTTTCTTGGGAAGACCAGCAAAGAGAGCATTATAGTAGTCCAGCCAGCTTGATATGAAAGCATGAATTAGTTTCTCCCCATCATTTTGGTTTATGAATGGTCATTCCTTCGCTATGTTCCTGAGGTGAAAGAGAGCTGTTTTGGTCACTTTGTTAATGTGGGAGTTGAAATTCAAATCTGAGTCCAGGATGATGAATCCAGCCGTTTAGACCTCCTAGATTCTTGGTTAGCATCTCTCTTTTATATTTGGGGCCGATAAGTATGACTTTTTATTGCCAATAAACAGTTGGTAATGGATTTTATGGCTGTCGCATCGGTTCAGCGGATACAATTGTGTGTCATCCGCGTAGCTATGGAAATCAATACTTTATTCTGTGATGATGTCACCGAGTGGAAACATATAGAGAGAAAAGAGTAATGGACCTTAGCAGCTCCCTTGTGCAACCCCGTAGTAGCTTTCATGTTTCTCAGACATATTCCATATTCCTAGACTTACATAAAACTTCTTTCCTCTGATATATGTTTTCATCCAGTTCAATACACAATCAGAGAACACAATAAGCTTTTCAAGCCTTTTGATAAGGATGGCGTGATCAATGGTATCAAATGCTGCACTAAGATCTAACAGATAAGGTAGGGACTGTATTTGCATGTGTGTCTGAGTTCGCTAATTATTTTGGTGAGAGCGGTTCAGTACTGTGATATTCTCTGAAACCTGACTTAAAGACTTCCAAGATGTTATATTCATCAAAAAAGGAATGTAATTGGACTAATACTATCTTTTCCAGTCCTTTACAAATAAATGGGAGATTTGATATCGGTTTGCTAGATTACTGTTGGTATTCCTAAATCTAGTGTGTTTCTGTGCCAATGTGTTATATCTGTTGTGTGTTGAGTTAGATCGAAACTGTCGAAGATTTATAAACTCAATAGTTCTTGGGTCTGCTTTTTTGTTTACGTGGATATTTAGGTCTCCATTTAGGACTACTTTGTCATATCTGGTGACACTTAGGTTAGTGATAATAGTTCAGAGAATTCTTGTACAAATATTGGCGAGTGCTTGGGTGGCCAATATACAATAACAAACAGTACGGATTCGGGTTTGAGCGCCATAGCAAGATATTCAATTGATGTAAATTCACCTAGCTCAGTAATTTTGAACAACAGTTTAGATGAGAAAATAGCTGTGACTCCTCCATAGGGATGGGTATCGTTTGGGTTTTTTCCGATACCGGTACTTAACCGATACTTTTAAAACGATACCGGTGCCTAAACGGTGCCAGAACCGATACTTTTTTTTTTTTAATTAAAGACATTAAAGGCTTATTTATTGCCACGGCAAATAGTTTTCTTCAAATTTAACAATATATTAACTGTTTAAGGTATACTATAAATACAAAAAAATACAAAACACTTGGCTTAAAACCTTTTAACTTCAAACTATGAACAATATATTAACTTTTAACAAATGTTTACAGTATACTTAGGCCTAAATAAATATAAATAAATACAAAACACACTCTGTACACACACTTCAGTAATTATTTTTGCAGAAATATGAGCATGTTCGCCTTCAGAGTAAAAAAAATATTATTTTGTTTGCATTTATTTAAACCCACTGTTTTCGTGAATGTGTGCTGCCCCTTTAAGAGTTTAAGTTCAGGGCCTCTTCTCTCCCCCCTTTACACGCAATTTTGTTGTTGCATATGCTGCACGTCGCGTTGTTTGAATCTTTTTGTGCGAAATACAGCCACACTTTTGATCGTTTACCTTTCGGCATTTTCTCCGTTATATTGATGGCTAGCTCTGTTTGTGCTTGCTCTGTGCAAGGCTGCCTGCTCTTCGCTGTCATTAGACTGTTGTAATGTTATTGTAGTGTCCGAGTTAGTGCTCTCTTAAGAACTCACATTGAGAAGGAATATCTTTGGATGAGACGGTAGCTCTCCGTTTAATAAAGCGTATCCAACTTCAGCTTAGAACAACCACACTTATCTTGAAACCGAAACCACACACGTCAACCCATTACCATGGCAACTCCTCAACACAAATCCCGTTTCCACTAGTCCCATATGGAATGCTTCATTATCACCAATGAGCGTGAGTGACACAGGCGAGAGTCTACACATTGGGAGATGGAGCAGTTTTATATGTGCCCCACGAAATCTGTTAGCAAACCAAAAAAGTATACAGATCGTACTCAGAAAGATCTACACCACTAACGTTACTTCTCGTTAGCTATCGCTAGTTTTGTTAAATTATTAATTTTTTAATAAAAAAAATAAATAAATAAATAAAAAATCTGCTCAAATCTGCGTTGCATTTCGGTCCGGGTAGGTATCGGTTGTATGGAACCGGTGCCGTATTGGTACCGGTTCTCGGTACCCAACCCTACTCCTCCAGCTCTTTTTGATTTCCTAGAAACTTGGTAAAGGCTGTAATCAGGCGGACATGCTTCTATCAAAGTTGGTGTTGCCGTGTCATCGTTTAGCCAAGTTTCTGATAGACAGATACAATCTAAGTTGTTTTCTTTAACCAGATCGTAACTAGAAAGGTTTTGTTATTTAGTGATCTGACATTTAGAAGGGCCAGTTTCATCTCTGGGGGGTATTATGTAATAGATCAAACAGGGGGAGATATATTTGTTCATATTTATTTGAACATGGATAGTTTTTAACCTTCTAGGACGAGTTTCAGGTTTATAACCATTGATTTTACCAGAGAGGGAGAGAGAGAGAGATAACGAGAGAAAGAGAGGGGGAGAGACTGAGAGAGAGCGAGAGAGAGAGAGGGAGAGACAGAGAGAGAGAGAGGGAGAGAAAGAGAGGGGGAGAGAAAGAGAGGGAGATAAAGAGGGGGGAGAGAAAGAGAGAGGGGGAGATGAAAGGAAGACAAAGAGAGTGTTTTCCTCCTGCGAGATAACAAAGATACCTCTTGAAGCGTCCCCTATCCGCTCACACTCCTGCTTTGTGCGTCTCTGTGTATGTGTGTGTTCATGATCCTCCTCTTGCACACTGCTTTGATATCTCTGTGCAGGTATATTATGTGTGTCTGTGTGTGTGTGCGTGTGTCTGTTACTATGTGTGTGTGGATGTGTGTGTGTGTGTGTGGGTGTATGTGCGTGTGTGCATGCGTGTGTGTCTGTTTGTGTTTGTGCAGGCCTTCTCTCTTCATTCTTTGTTTAGTGTTCACACTTTTGTTTGTACAAAAAAAAAAAAAAAAACATTCTAATTTTAGCGATAGTTAGAGAGTCTCTGTGTGTGTGTGTGTGTGTGTGTGTGTGTGTGTTCTCTTGTGCGTGTGTGGAAAGAGTATGAAGAAAAAACTGAATGTTGTGTTTGTGGCAAGACATCATGTCACAGTTTAGTCTTGCCAAGAATAAAACCTGTTTCCTCAGCACCTTTTTTAGGTGCTTCAGTTGCATCAATAATCAATATACGCAGGTCAAATACAACTACGTGACGTGGCGGCTCGTTTAAGAGTTAATGCGAGTAGGCCCATTTGGTAACCTGTGTTTAGTATAATTGCGTTTGAAATCTAGTAATAACCGGAACCGGAAATAAAGTGCTTTGTGCTTCTTGCAGTACAGTATGGGTTTCCGTAGTGTAGTGGTTATCACGTTCGCCTAACACGCGAAAGGTCCCCGGTTCGAGACCGGGCGGAAACAGATTTTATTCTTGGCTAGACTAAATTTCGATCAGAAACAGATTTGATATAACAGCTAAATAACTTATAACAATAACAATATAACTAGCTGGGTGGAGACATAAGGAAGTTTGGGCTAAGTACTTTAACACTCCCGAGAAATTGAATGTGTGAGGGTGTTACCCGTGGCACTGCTTGAGTGTGGAGAGATCCGAGGAACCGGTAGATTCGCTCCAATTGCAAAAGGCCATGTGGGTGCCCTCTGCAGTTTATCTCGCGCGCACGCACACATGCAACGGTGCTGAGTGTCGTCATTCAGTACGAAGCCTGGGGGTACTCGGTTTCTTACCAACAAGTTGAAGAGAGTCAAAGAAAATGTTCCATGTGTTTCCGCCCGGTTTCGAACCGGGGACCTTTCGCGTGTGAGGCGAACGTGATAACCACTACACTACGGAAACTTCGGTGTGGGAAAAGTCATGTGACCAGACATGACCCTTTCCTACGTATAGTATTCCATCGGTTTGTTTTAAATATTTGAATTGACGAGTTAAAAAGAAAGTTACCGAGTTGATTGAAGCAGTGGAATGTCATGTGTCTTACACCTTAGACAGCTAGGCAGTCCACAGTCAGTTGTTTGGAAAGAGAATGGGATTATGGGAGGGAAGAAAGGAAAAGAGCCATAAGTGGATATAAAGATTAAACACATGAGAGTGGAGTTGAGAGACGCGAAGAGTGGAGACTATGAGACCAAAGACAGAATTTTAAACAAAGTCTCAAACTCAAATGTATCTTTTCAACTATTTCTATTTTCAAAACAAATAAAAATCTTTCGACCAACTTACCAATCCAATTTCGA
>NC_137920.1:14279557-14304557 GCF_963457725.1 Sprattus sprattus
TTAGGACCATGCCAGTAGGCATTCCTCCAGCTGCGATATGACTGGACAAATAACATGGCCCATGTGATTAGAATGTTGCTGACTGAAGGTTCCATTTGATGATGCAATACTGAACTCTAGCCAACGATCTCGTGTGGATTCCGCCCAGAACCACTCAGAAATGCCTCCCCTATTTTGTGAGAAAACATGTGTGTACATTATATTCATACTGTAAATTCATGTGGCGAAATCAGTTGCTCTAAAACAGTTGTCGTCTGCGTATGTTACCACCTGTCTTCTGCAGTCCTAGCAGTGTCTGATTTCACCTGTATTGCATTGAAGCACACTTATTCTGACAATAAGACAGTAAATGACATAGAAATATTTTGACTTTAATAAAAAAGAGGAATTTATGTCATTGGTGTGTGTGTGTGTTTGGCTTTAATTTTGTTTTCATTTCTCTTTGTCTTTTATCTCAATCAACTCTTTGAAAAGTTTGAATAAAAACACAGAGCAGGCTGATGATTATCTTCTCTGGATAAATTACTTTTGCACAAACTCATTTAAAATCTGTCAACCAAGTAAGACCCCCCCCCCCCCCCCCCCCAGTTTGTTATAACCTTTGGGTTGTGTTTGCATTCTCTGAATTCAGCTCCTGTTAAGAGAGTATTAAACCACGCACACACAGGAACACACTCTGATATTGGCTCCGGTCTGTTTGTCAAGTATAAACTATCGTACGTGTAAAGCTGGGAACCTTTGGCCCGTCTGTTGGACTTGCCACCCACAGCGGGGTTCTGCGTCAATAAAGGTCGCCATGACAATGGCCTTCTACTGTTCCGGAGAGTTCCGGAAACATGTAAAGGGGTTGTTTATGAGATCACACAGGAGGTCCTCCAGGCATCTGTCAAACACATGAGATGCTAGAATCTTCTTCTCATTGTCGATCCAGATGTGAATCTTCTTTTCATTGTCAATCCAGATGTTTGAAACTTTTATTGTCAATTCAATTCATCAACAATCTGAAAGTGTTCCAACGTAGGCGAATAGCCAGGACACCCAGGTAAGCCCTGCCTCTTCAGAGGGCCTAGGAGGGAGAAGCAGAGACACAAGCACACCTTTGTCTTTCAAAAGAGGAAAACAGCCATGCGGGTTTCTATGACTAATCTGAAAGGAGAAACCCCCCCGCCCCCGCCCGCCCGTGTACCCATAACCCCTCATGAGAAGGTAAGCCTCGATAGAATCCACGTAGCTTAGAGCCTGCCGAGGAACCGCACCCCGTAAACATGCATCCACCACAGACATCATCAGCGAGATAACCATTTGAGGATTCTACAGATGGATATTTCGATTCTGAATGTTCCCTTGACAGGAACCCTAGGGCGTCAGTGTCTTTTTCCTCAGTCTAGAAAGTAGCAAGCCCTTCCACCGGTGCCACTCAGGGCTCAGAGGCAGTGAGGGCGTAGATCGGATGCCTAATCAGTAGCAAGGCAGTGTTTTAGCACTTACCCCTACCCGTACATGCTCAAATAAACATACATGTAGGTGTACATACATGCTCAAATAAACACACACACACACAGACATGTACATACGTGCATACAGTATGCATGGGGTATGTACTCAGTGGTATAGTGGTCCCTGGAGAAGTGGGTGTACTCTTCATTTTTTTTAAGCAGCCCATACAACACAGGATAAATGCCCTGTTTTGAGAAGTGGGTATACGCAATGCTGACTGAAAAATACTCCTTATACCTACGTATACCCTGGACTACACCACACAGGATAAATGCCTGCGTATACCCTGGAGTACACCACTGCTCAGAGGTAGTGAGGGCGTAGATCTGATGCCTAATCAGTAACAAGGCAGTGTGTTAGCACTTACACTTGCCCCTACCCAAAGCCAGGTGCACTAACACTTACCCCTACCCCTATCCAGAGCCAGGTGCACTTACCCCTACCCCGGTTGCAGCTAAGGCCAATTGTTTTTGTCCTAAGCAACCCATGTTGTGACACCACCTGCTGCTTTCAACATATACCTTTCTATCTATGGACTGCAGCCACAAAAGTGCCATGTAATGAGTAGAAGACAAACAACAAGAATACTCAAGTCGGAAGTATACAGACAGAAGTAGTCATAGATGTTTATACAGGCTATATATTTCTTTACAGTGTGTGTATCTAATCAACACACTCAACACCTGACACTGAGCTGATTTGATCCACATCTGCAGAACCTTTTTCTGCCTTAATGGGACCTCTTGCAGAACATCAGCTTCTATGTAAAAAAAAAAAAAAAAAAAAAAACAGTTCCCACCCTGAACCAAATAATGTCCTACAACTCATCCCTCCAGGCTTTCATAACACAGGCATACGGGGGAAATACAGGGCTGTCTTCAACTCGCCTGCTGTGTGAAATATGGCGTGCGTGCAGCGTGGCGCTCCGCGAAGTAATACCAGGGTTGTACTGACATCTAGTGGACATTTTCAGAACAACACTCTACACTCCGGCGATTTGTGTGGGTAGGCCTATGTCATCTGTGGTGGATGTAAATGCTCTTGGCGCTATCATTAGTAATTTCATCTTCTTTGCATTGATATGTAAAGAACATATCCATTCAAACGTTCAGTCATAGTCAAATTCCCGCAGAGAAAGTGCTACAATGTGCAGTCAACTTTTTTATTTTTGCTGAACACATGAAGACTATGCACGTGTTTGTGTGTGCGTGTGTGTGTGTGTGTGTGTGTGTGTGTGTGTGTGTGTGTGTGTGAGAGAGAGAGAGAGAGAGAGAGAGCGAGAGAGAGAGAGAGACTTTCATACGCAAGGCCTTAACAACAGGACGATTAAAGTTTGCTCACACTTGTCATCAATAGAAGTTGAGACTAATTGTAGGCCTCCATCTACTGGCAAAAGGTAGCCAGCCTGCTTCACCAAACAGTATTGTTGCTTTTATGTTTTACATTTGGATTAAATTGCACGGTAAACTACCTCGGGAGTCAAACTGAGAGTTATGTACCTTCCGCTTTGTTCAAACTTAGGAGACAGAAAGTTGTAGGCTAATCAACATTTACTTTTCACGGAGGGAATGTGAACATTTGTGGTATATAATTTCAGTGGTAGGGGTCGCTAGTGGTTGGCAAAATACTGTCTTTATAAGCATCCAAAATAAAGGTAAATAAAAATAAAGATGTTTATTCTCTAATGTAAAGCGGGCAACTTTCCTGTTGTGGTAGTCCCCCACGTCTTTTGAGGACATGACGAGTCCGTGAACCAATGACAGCCTGGCTCTTTAAATGAAGTAGCCAATGGTACCACGGCACTCTGACTCACCAAATAAGGAGAGCTAAGACCATAAAAGGCAACATTGTATCTCTTTATATGGAGGGAAGTAGATCTGGCATTAATACCCACTATCTCGGCTGCTTCTGAAAATTTAGTTTTGCCGCTTTCTAATTCAGTTACTCTTCTTGTGGACGTGTTAATTGTAGTATGATTGGACGATATTCACCAGGGGACAAAATGGTGGTTGTTTACGACATTTTCATGGCGTACTAGGTTTCGAAGCGGAGCGATTTTTTCAGGCCGTGGTTCGCCATTTCCATATGTGGCATGCAGTGTATGTTTTTGGAGGGGGTGGCTTTGATTGATGGACTGTAGGCGGAAACATCACTTCGTAAACTTTGGTCAGTTTTTGTGAGCCAATTTATTTCCCTTACTGATATGATTGTTGATTGTAACGCTAGTTGTTTGAAGATACGTGTTTGAATCCGACATACCTACTCCCAGTAAAGGCGGAGTACACTCGTTTTCAACTCGGTTGTCAACTGAAGATCGGTGAATACATCGTTACCTGTATTGGATTTATTGTCAGCCACATTCCGACCAGAAGATTGAATCATTTCTTAACGGGACTTGGTCACCAGGGTAAATATATTTTCTAAGCTCCGTTGGTCGAACTAGTGAACAGTGACAGCGTTGGTTGCAGCTAGCTCCTCGTTCGGACGGACGAACTGCCCGGGGGTACGTGCCTTTGATGTTTGCGGGAAGCAGCACAGGTATGGGCACTCGAGGGGGTGTGCGCTCCGGTAACGGGACTGGATTAACCACGCTACAGGTTGCCAATACATCTGGAGGTGTCGGTGGGATCAACACGGGGATGACCATGCCTGACGGCGGCAGATACAACGAAAGGGAATCCGCCGAGGTGGTGGTCAGTGGCTCCGACGCAGAATCCGACTCGGGGGATGACGAGGACATGGGTTCAGCCGGGGACAGGAGAGGAGTGAAGCGTGAAAGAGCGGAGATGGAAGTCGGAAGCTCCTCGGGACCAGCGGGCTTGGAGCGCAGTGCATACGGTGCTTCAGCAGGTGGCGTGGCTGGTGCGAAGCCCGGCAAGAAAACTCGCGGGCGAGTCAAAATTAAAATGGAATTTATCGACAACAAGCTGAGGCGGTACACAACTTTCAGCAAAAGGAAGACGGGGATCATGAAAAAGGTATGTGCACACAACTGAACACTGTCAAAGCGAACCAGACCAGGTTGTATTGCAATTATGGTGCGTTGTAGGCTGACATTGCGTTACCTGCGTGGCTTCCTAAGTCACTAGCTTCGCAGCAGCTAACAACTTAACGGACCTGAGTTAAGTTATGACATCCAAAGTTGTTGCGTTGGGTGTCACATTAAGTTTGTAACCTCAGGCACTGACACGACCACACGCGAATCTATTGCCGACTGTGGAAGCGCCTCGGCTACTGCAGAGCGTCACATCCTCTAGGGGCAGCGCTCCTCCGTGACGCAAGAAACTTGTCGATGTGCGATGGCACTGATAGTCCGTAGGCCCGAGTCAGACGCGTAGGCCTACTATTATACGCAGCCACATAGAGAAGTTTGCTTTGTTCCATTAACATTGGAAATGTCTCCACATCTCCAAATGACAGGACTAGACCAATAGCCAACCGCAGATAGCCGCTTGTCAAAAGACACGTGTCACTTGCAAAGGTGAATGCCCCTTTAGGTCCCCGTCTCACCCATTAGTCTCCTCAGGTGCCTTTTGGTGTGGCTCTCCTCACTAGTCCAAAACGTCAGGATTGGGTAGCATAGCGCAGCCTACTGAATTCTTGCATAATGCATGCAGCCGCCCGCTGTGTAACACATAACCATGCTGTAACTATGAGAACAGTGTGTCATTACATTGTTACCATGAAAACATGCAGTGTATTTACAGCACATCATACCTTTGGTTTCTTTACCATCTGTGCAAGAGACCCACAACCCACCCACAATCTAGTGCAGTCAGAGACTTTGGTACAGTTAGCCTTCCTGGGTGCAGTCTACATTGGACACATATTGACTGTTCAAGCATCTGTATGTGAGTCTATATATCTCCTGTAATGTGTGTGTGTGTGTGTGTGTGTGTGTGTGTGTGTGTGTGTGTGTGTGTGTCTGTGTGTGTGTGTGTGTGTTAGCATATGGGAGTGTTTTGGTAAACATGTTATAAGCTGCCCGTCACAGCCATGATGTTAAAAGCCATGAGAATGTGATGCCCTTTGGAATGCACTGGGGATTCCGACTGAAGGTTCTCAGCTCCTCTGTGGCCCAAACGCCTCCTGTATGCTAATTATGAATGCTAAACATAGTCACATGTGGTGTGTGTGTGTGTGTGTGTGTGTGTGTGTGTGTGTGTGTGTGTGTGTGTGTTTGTGTTTGCTTGCATGACTGCATATGTGTGTGTCAGAGTTTGTTTCTGTGTGTGTGGGCGTGTGTGTGCGTGCTTGCGTGTGTGTTTGTGTGTGTGTGTTGGGGTTAAACCTAGTAGCTGGTAAATATTTGAGTGCAGTAGGGCAGGGGTCCTGGCAGTGAGGTGGGGAGTTACTCTGGCTACTGTTTGTTCAGCTGCCTGTTTGCGTGTGTGTGTGTGTTTGTCTGAGCACGTGCATAGGTGTGTGACAGGGTTTGAGTGTGCGTGTGCGTGTGCGTGTGCGTGTGCGTGTGCGTGTGCGTGTGCGTGTGCGTGTGCGTGTGTGTGTGTGTGTGTGTGTGTGTGTGTGTGAGTGTCTGAGTACGTGCATGGGAATGTGTCAGGGTTTGTGTGTGTGTGTGTGTGCGCGTGCCCCTCTTATCACACAACTCCCCCCCCTTCTCCCCACTACACACACACATGTAAGCATTTGTGCATTATTAAGATAATAAATTAACTCATCTATTCATATACGTAATTTACATGACATATTACTTAGTCCGGTGTATTAAACTCTAGTGTAGTGTAGTGTAGCTCTAGATGGTGTATTTAACTCTAGTGTAGTGTAGTGTAGATGGTGTATTTAACTATAGTGTCTCTATATGGTGTAGTATAGTATAGTGTAGCTGTAGGTGGTGTATTTAACTCTAGTGTAGTGTAGTGTAGCTCTAGATGGTGTATTTAACTCTAGTGTAGTGTAGCTCTAGATGGTGTATTTAACTCTAGTGTAGTGTAGTGTAGCTCTAGATGGTGTATTTAACTCTAGTGTAGTGTAGTGTAGTGTAGCTCTAGATGGTGTATTTAACTCTAGTGTAGTGTAGTGTAGCTCTAGATGGTGTATTTAACTCTAGTGTAGTGTAGCTCTAGATGGTGTATTTAACTCTAGTGTAGTGTAGTGTAGCTCTAGATGGTGTATTTAACTCTAGTGTAGTGTAGTGTAGCTCTAGATGGTGTATTTAACTCTAGTGTAGTGTAGTGTAGCTCTAGATGGTGTATTTAACTCTAGTGTAGTGTAGCTCTAGATGGTGTATTTAACTCTAGTGTAGTGTAGCTCTAGATGGTGTATTTAACTCTAGTGTAGTGTAGTGTAGCTCTAGATGGTGTATTTAACTCTAGTGTAGTGTAGCTCTAGATGGTGTATTTAACTCTAGTGTAGTGTAGTGTAGCTCTAGATGGTGTATTTAACTCTAGTGTAGCTCTAGATGGTGTATTTGGGTCAATGACGTGCCATACTGATTTTTGCTTCCAGTGAACATTTCTATCACATACTTTTAGAAAAATAAGTTTTTTATTGTATACATTCATTAATCATACATCATTCTCCCTCATCACTATTCATATTTGTGTGAAAAATACAAAATTGGTAGACTTTTACACCATTAAAGAGTGAAATGTCATGCGGTAAAACGGAAGCCAGTTTTTTTTTTTAAAGACAAATGCTTTTAAAATGACTAAAAAGGTTTAAAATTCATCAACTTTGGTCTTTGGCATAATTTTAAATATGTACAGAATAGCCCTTCAAAATGTTGATAGGCTATATCTTGAAGAAATACCATTAATATCTAAATCACTTTGTTCCGCAAAGACAGATTTCCCTCAATGTCATGTGGTAAAACAAAATTTGGAAGCCATATTGTACTTTAGAAATATGACTCATATCATGTGACCTGTGATGACATCACTCAGAGGACCCCTGAGGACAACTACAGTTGGAGGTAAGTTCAAAATGTGCTCCTATATTTAAGTTATTATCATCTTTTCCAGGTGACATACAAAGTGTCACAGATTTGAGCGTCATGCGGTCAAACGTCAAAAAAGTGTTGATAACGTTAAAAATGTAAAACATTTTGATTTACACATGAAATTTAAAGTTTATAGGTCAAGGTCCAGTAAAGTGTGGTGAATAGGTAGCCATGCAACTGCCTGTTAGGAATGAAAATGATGCAATCCGTCATGCGGACAAACAAAAAATGTCATGAAAATGTCATGTGGACAAACGTTTTTCCATATGACATACTGTTTTACCACATGACAGAGAATATTTTAAACTGAATTATCTTTTTCTTTCCTAAATATTTTAATACTTTGTGAAGCTTGAACAATTGTTCTTAATTACTTTAAACATATTTAATACATTTTTGTATATTTTAAACATTATTTCACATTTTTACAGATGCCTCTTTCCAGTAAAGAGAGGGGTGCACGTTTCCGTGCAAAGATCAGGGCAGATCCTGCTGCTAGAGAGTAACTGTGAAAGTATATGATGGTAGTATATGATGTCAGTCAGTTATATCAGTACAGACTGCATTCTCTTTAAGCCTGAATTGTAGTCTTTATCATCAACACTAGTATAAAGATAAAGTGTCTTCAATGACTTACAGACAATAAAGATATGAATAACTGAACAATTAATGACTATATTTTATTCACATATCAGATTAATGTTATGAATATTAACAAATAAAGAGTTTTGTTATTATTCTTGCAGGTATCGACAGATAAAGCAAGCTGGGAAGAGTGGTTATAACGATGATCAGCCATGGTGGGAGGGTGACGGCTTGGCAGCAGGGCGGTGATTGATTGGGGGGTACCAGATTACCATTTCAGAAGATGTTGTTGTTTTTAATCATTGTTCAAGTGATAGATTACAATGAGAGGGCAGATTGGTGTGATGTGTGTTTTTCTATGAGAAAATGAATTCTGAGTTTTAGACCTGTTCATAAGGTTTTGATAAGAAGCTGAAACATTTTTAGCTGACTGTTGTGTTGGAAATCAAATTGTAAATCATTTTTACCAAATAAGAATGTCATTGTTCTTTTTAATCTGACTGTAGTGATGAAAATTAACATTTTAAATCAGATTTACCAGATAAACTGTTTACTATTATTGTGCTTTTTAAGTGATGGAAATAAATCCTTAAATCTGATTTATCAGTTCATATTTCACATAAGAACACAAGCCAAAAATGTATTCAAATGTTACAAGACTGTTGCAAAATTTTTTTTTTATGTCATTAAAAGGTTCACTTTAACAGCCCTGACTATCTTTGGCATTTTTCAGAAGTAGCCAACTTAAACTTGTTAGCACAACTGCATTAGACCATAACGCATGAGTCTATGTCATGCGGTAAAACTAAATATGTCATGCGGTAAAACGCTTAATTTTGAAATAAATATACAAAATATTCTATTAAGTGAAATTGTGAATGAACACAATGAAGAAGAGCTAATAAAATCTAAAGGTATGCCTGACTTTAAAGCACTTTTGCCTCTCTAATTGAAAAAAGATGTAACAAATGTTGACAGATGACATGCTGCTGTCTTTAAAGACAAAATATCAAATATTTAAAATTCTAGTGTTGACATTCTGCAACTGGGTATAGCATCTGTGTAGATCAATAATTAAATTTTGATTGTTTGTAACAGAGCCATTAACATTAATTTTAATATTATACTGAAAATAAATTTGTTTTACCGCATGACATTTTTAAGGGGTGTATACAGGTAAATGCATTAAAATGTCATATATTGTCGTCTTTTGCGAGGGGCACTAACAGAAATTCAAAATACATATGTGGATTCACACAGGAAAAGCTAAACCTGACTTATAACTATACATTTTTTTTTTTGCTGTTTGGAAACTTAAAAACGGCATTGACCCATTTAACTCTAGTGTAGTGTAGCTCTAGGTGGTGTATTTAACTCTAGTGTAGTGTAGTGTAGCTCTAGATGGTGTATATAACTCTAGTGTAGTGTAGTGTAGCTCTAGATGGTGTATTTAACTCTAGTGTAGTGTAGTTCTAGGTGGTGTATTTAACTCTAGTGTAGTGTAGTGTAGCTCTAGATGGTGTATTTAACTCTAGTGTAGTGTAGTGTAGCTCTAGATGGTGTATTTAACTCTAGTGTAGTGTAGTGTAGCTCTAGATGGTGTATTTAACTCTAGTGTAGTGTAGTGTAGCTCTAGATGGTGTATTTAACTCTAGTGTAGTGTAGTGTAGCTCTAGATGGTGTATTTAACTCTAGTGTAGTGTAGTGTAGATGGTGTATTTAACTCTAGTGTCTCTATATGGTGTAGTATAGTATAGTGTAGCTGTAGATGGTGTATTTAACTCTAGTGTCTCTATATGGTGTAGTATAGTATAGTAGTGTAGATGGTGTATTTAACTCTAGTGTCTCTATATGGTGTAGTATAGTATAGTGTAGCTGTAGATGGTGTATTTAACTCTAGTGTAGTGTAGTGTAGCTCTAGATGGTGTATTTAACTCTAGTGTAGTGTAGCTCTAGATGGTGTATTTAACTCTAGTGTAGTGCAGTGTAGCTCTAGATGGTGTATTTAACTCTAGTGTAGTGTAGTGTAGCTCTAGATGGTGTATTTAACTCTAGTGTAGTGTAGTGTAGCTCTATATGGTGTATTTAACTCTAGTGTAGTGTAGTGTAGATGGTGTATTTAACTCTAGTGTCTCTATATGGTGTAGTATAGTATAGTGTAGCTGTAGAGAGCTCTACAAGAGCTGCTCTAGCCATGCAGAACGGATGAGAGGGATTTCCCCCCTGATCTGGCAACCAATTATGACCCCACTGATGACCCTGTGTGGCTGCTTCAACTCCAGAGGAGATGCCTGCAATGGACCATTTCCTGTGTATGTGTGTGTGTGTGTTTGTGGGTGCTTGCTTGTGTGCGTGTGCGTGTGCGTGTGCGTGTGCGTGTGCGTGTGCGTGTGCGTGTGTGTGTGTGTGTGTGTGTGTGTGTGTGTGCGCATATTTATTTGTGTGCTTGTCTCTCTGTGTGTCCATGGATGTTTCATAGCTTGTAGGATGTCTGTTTATGTGTGTTCTGTTTGTCTCACGGCAGTGTATGTGTGAATGAATGAATGAAAAAGTATGAATAAGCAAGTATTGTAAAATGAAAGGAGTTCAATTGAAAGGGATTAAGGAATGTACAGGAGAGATTTATTGAGAGATCAACTGTCTATTTATATTATAGAGATTTGTAATAGTGACATCTCTTCATGTGGAACAGTAATGGACTTTCAACAATCATAACCCATACCGTAGGCCAGCTTTATCTGTCTCTCTAAGCTACGGAAGCCTGTAGTGGTCAGTCTTGTCACCTTGCCAACCCGAAAGAAAACACAGCAATCTCAAAATGGGAAAATCGAGGCCTATGTAGCCTTTATCGTCTGCAGCTTTCTATCTGCACATTAACGTCTTATGGTATCATAGAAGTCTGATGTATGTCCTGTCATCAAGTTTAAGAGGTTGTTAGGACTAGTCCGCTAGCTCTGGGGCCCTAGACTTAGGAAGCTGTAAGGACTAGTTCACTAGTCCACTAGCTGCCGGGCCCTAGACTAAGGACTTGTCCACCAGTGGTGGACAGTAACGAAGTACATGTAATTCGTTACTGTACTTAAGTAGCATTTCCATGTATCTGTACTTTACTCAAGTACATTTATTTGGTAAGACTTTATACTTTTACTTCACTACATTTAAAGCGAAGATTATTACTTTTCACTTCTTTACATTTACAGAAACACTCGTTCCTTACTCGTTCCTTTTTTATTTTTAATAAAATACCAAAAGGTCAAAGTGTATCGCGACTATAACCAATCAGCGGCAGCGCCCAGCGCGCGATTATCTGCTGAAGTTAACAACAGGTGTCGTCCTGATTGAAGAATTGCAAAGTCACGCTGGAGCTGGAAGCACAAGGTGGTGTACGTGCTTGTGGTCATTGAAAGTTCTTACTCCTAGAGATTATTAATATTATTTGTCAGGTAAATGGCGGAGGAGCTGACTGCAGCATCATCGGATGAAACAGAAGTTGGTGCCCAACACCCCAGGCCTTATTTAGCCGAATTGTTTGAATTAATCGAAAAGAAAAAAGAGTCCTATTACTTCAAGTGCCTCTGCATTAAGAACACTACGCTGTCGGCATTCTGGAACTCGCCATCAAATTTAAAAAAGCACATCAATGTAAGTTCGCCATTACATGACTTCTTAACAGAGTGGTTATAAATATGCCCCGGTTGATTATATTACATTGAAATACATTACTTTAACAGGTGCTTTTATCCAAAGCAATATGCTAGCACCCAAATTATCTGTGGAGATGCTAAATGCCAGATTCTATGTGCCAGTTTAATACAGCCTCCCTCACCAAACGTTAACGCCGGGGACACAGTCGAATTCATGGCCAAGCGAAGTGAACTTCGCAATTCATTCCTATGACTACTCTGTTTATGACAAGTGAAATTAATGGAAAATAAAATAATAAAACTTGAAGGAATGCTTTTTGTGTTGTTGCTTCAAAACCACTTGGTCTTACTTAAAGATAATATAGTTTTGAGTATTTTGGGTTCGATTAGGCAAATGTAAAGCATTGTTCACCTGTTCAAGTAGGGGTTTTGATGTGACAGTTAAAAAAAAAATAATACTTTTACTTTTAATACTTAAGTATTTTTGAAGGCAGATACTTTTGTACTTCTACTCAAGTAAAAAAATGAGGTGAATACTTTTACTTTTACTTGAGTAATATTCAATGCAATGTAACTGTACTTTTACTCAAGTACACAATTGGTTTACTTCGTCCACCACTGTTGTCCACTAGCTCTTGGGCCCTAGACTTAAGAGGTTGTAAGGGCTAGTTCACTTGTTCACTAGCTGTGGGGCCCTAGCCTAAGGAGGCTGTTAGGGCTAGTTCACTAGCTGTGGGGTCCTAGACTAAGGAGGTTGTAAGGACTAGTTCACTAGCTGTGGGGTCCTAGACTAAGGAGGTTGTTAGGACTAGATCACTAGCTGTGGGGCCCTAGACTAAGGACTAGTTCACTAGCTGTGGGGTCCTAGACTAAGGAGGTTGTAAGGACTAGTTCACTAGCTGTGGGGTCCTAGACTAAGGACTAGTTCACTAGCTGTGGGGTCCTAGACTAAGGAGGTTGTAAGGACTAGTTCACTAGCTGTGGGGTCCTAGACTAAGGAGGTTGTAAGGACTAGTTCACTAGCTGTGGGGTCCTAGACTAAGGAGGTTGTAAGGACTAGTTCACTAGCTGTGGGGTCCTAGACTAAGGAGGTTGTAAGGACTAGTTCACTAGCTGTGGGGTCCTAGACTAAGGAGGTTGTAAGGACTAGTTCACTAGCTGTGGTGTCCTAGACTAATCCTATCATATCCTAGACTAAACCTATCATCCATACGAACACTCTCTATCCGCACCTCGTTTCTGCAACGATCGCAGTCCGGGGTAGAAAGTGAGTAGATTTGAATCGGTACGGGGGCTGGTGTTCGTCTGCACGGTTTCACGCAACCTGATGACGTCACTGCCCCACGTGATCCTGTCCGCCATCTCCAACCAGTATATAAATAACTTGTTCTCCCTCAAAATCTCACTCATGGTGGGCCTCGAATTCACTAACATTAACCCAGTCTTCTGATTTTTGATTAGCCCCCTATCTTGATCTAATTCTTCTTATTCAGACGTAACATAACTTTCATGACCACAAATATAAATTGGCCAGCGATTTAATTTGCTTTTTTATTCATAAATGTATGTAAAATGCTCGGAGCAATGCATCATGGGAGATGGGATGACAGACATGTCATGTTACTGTTCCAAACTCTTTATTATCAATAGAAAAAAGAATTCATTTTCGCATATCCTTTAGTCTGACCACTGATTTTATTAACCATCATAATGTAATGTTGTTAATTGGAGCTTGAATGTCTTGTGTAATTTCTTTATCCGTTTGCTGCTTCCTTTACCTTGTGCTTTTGAGTCTCTTCTTCTAGGTTTTTCACGTTTTTTCAGTTGTGTAAATAAAGCGCTAAAGCGCCACCCACAGGCGTGAGGTATGTACTACAGTCGGTTCACCGCAATCTGCTGCCTCCGTGTTTACGCAAATCTCTCGTTGCCAGCCTCCGTATTTACGAAATTAAAAGATTCGATTGGTGTGAAAAGTAAATCCGATTCGGAGGCCCTAGACTTCGTGTGCATAGCACTTTAGGGAACTGCGAGGCCGTTTGGGACGAGCTCAGCTGTTTGTTGTGATCCCAGAGGACAAGAACTGTGTGCAGAGACGTGAATTTCCCACAGTCTGTAGAGGAGCGACAGAACTCTCAGGATCACAGGAAGGAGGAGTATAATTCTCTCTCTCCCTCCCTCCATCTCTCTCTCTCTCTCTGTCTTTCACTCTTTCTATCTCTTCCTGCTTTTCTCTCTCTTTTTCCTTCTTTACCTCCTTCCTAGCCTTCTCCTCCCACCCTTTCTATCTGCCTCTCTCTTCCTTTCTCTCTCTCCCTCTCCCTGTCTCTCTCTTGCCCTCTCTCTACTCCTGTTTCGTTCTTTTTCTCTCCCGTTCTCTCTCTCTTTCCCTCCCTCTAGAGCTTCATCCCTCTCTCTCACTCCCTCTCTCTTTCACTCCCTCTCTCTTTCACTCCCCCCTCTCTCTCTTTCTCTATAGAGCTACATCCCTCTCTCTCTCACTTTCTCTCTCTCTCTCTCTCTCGGGCTGCATCCCTTTCTCTTTCACTCCCCCCCTCTCTCTCTCTCTATATAGCTACATCCCTCTTTCTCTCTCTCTCTCTCTCTCTCGGGCTGCATCCCTTTCTCTTTCACTCCCCCCCTCTCTCTCTCTCTATATAGCTACATCCCTCTTTCTCTCTCTCTCTCTCTCGGGCTGCATCCCTTTCTCTTTCACTCCCCCCCTCTCTCTATATATATAGCTACATCCCTCTCTCTCTCTCTCTCTCTCTCTCTCTGTCTGCATCCCTTTCTCTTTCACTCCCTCTGTCTTTCACCCCCCCCTCTCTCTCTCTCTCTCTCTCTCTAGAGCTACATCCCTCTCCCTCTCTCTCTCTTTCTCTAAAGAGCTACATCCCTCTCTCTCTCTCTCTCTCTCTCTCTAGAGCTACATCCCTCTCTCTCTCTCTCTCTTTCTCTAAAGAGCTACATCTCTCTCTCTCTCTCTCTCTCTCTCTCTCTCTCTCTCTCTTGAGCTACATCCCCCTCTCCTTCACTCCCTTTCTCTCTTGTTCTGGCGCTCCCCCGACTGTCAGTCTCCATGCCAACGCATGTTCTTTCACCACGGTAAATGCATTGCACTGGTCCGTGTCTTGGCAACCAAAAAGAACAGTGCAGTTACTACATGCAGGGGAGTGGGACTGTGGAGAGTAGAGACATACACACTACCTCGCACACATGCACACACACACACACACACACACACACACACACACACACACACACACACACACACACACACACACACACACACACACACACAAAGAACATGCTTGCACACACACACGCACACAATGAACTCACACGCGCTAACTAGTGTGTGTCTTCTCGTGTTTTTGTGTGTTCTTGTTTTTTTGTGTTTGTGTGTGTACATGTGCTTGTGTTTGTGTGTGGGTGGGTGTGTATTCCTGTGTCTGTGTGTGTGTGTGTGTGTGTGTGTGTGTGTGTGTCTGTGTCTGTGTCTGTGTCTGTGTCTGTGTCTGTGTCTGTGTGTGTACGCAAATAAACTTGACCTCTTACTTCCCTTTTCAGTTCTCAGAGATCAGGGGAATTCTACACACTCATACTCATATGCACAGGCCTATAAAAACACACACACACCCTCACAAACAAACCACATTCTCTATCACACACACACACACACAGACACACAGACACACAGACACACAGACACACAGACACACAGACACACAGACACACAGACACACAGACACACAGACACACACACACAGACACAGACACAGACACAGACACTCACTCACTGTTTTCGGTGTCCTGTCAGGGCCTTTCAGGATCTCTGATTGGTCTGTGAGCAGCTGTCATTCACAAAATGATATCAGGCAAGTTTCCGTAGTGTAGTGGTTATCACGTTCGCCTAACACGCGAAAGGTCCCCGGTTCGAGACCGGGCGGAAACAATGTTGGCCTTTTCTGCAGTACTTTCATTTCAAGTGACTAAGTATAACATCCCATCGCCATAATGTGGACCATTGCTTTGTGCAATAATTGCTCACATGGTTGAAGTAAATGTAGCGTTCTTTAGCAAACTGCAGTGGCTTCTGCTCAGTTCAGAGTCAGAGTCTTCTTACTGTCTGAAGACAGCCCTGCCCCCTCTCTGGCCTGTAACCCGAGCCAGGGTGTGTGGTGTTAACAAGTTTCCGTAGTGTAGTGGTTATCACGTTCGCCTCACACGCGAAAGGTCCCCGGTTCGAAACCGGGCGGAAACAAGGTATCCTTTTTCTGAAGCAATGTTGGACCACATGGAGCAGGGTGGAAGTTTCCTACATAGTTATCATATATAAAGGCTAGATGTCTTACGGCGGAGTCTAAAACGTCCGCACAGGTCGGCCATCTTGAGTCAGTGAAGCGTTCTGCCGGGATCAGTGGTACCTGATATAAGGTCAGTGATCTGCCAAACGCTATCACTCTTTTTTCGCTGAAATCATGACGGATTTACAAATGGTTTGGTTTCCTACAAACGTTATTAACGTGGTTATAATTCTGTATGCTTTTTGGATATTTTTTAGAAAATAACATAAATATGCAGTGTCAGAACTACATCTTTTGTGTTTATAACAAACCAACCCGTTTAAAAATCGGTTGAAAATTGAGCAAGTTATGGTCATTTAAAAGGTACCACTACCAATGTTAAGGGTGAGCGAGCTCCCCTGTCGCAAAATGGCCGCCATGTGCGGACATTCGACTTCGTCGGCCAGAAACGCGGGCAAGACATCTAGCCTTTATATATGATAGCTATGGTTTCCCACCTTTGTAGGTGTTGTATGTCGGCCATGTGTGTGGAGAGTTGGTCGGGTGATCACACGTCCCAAACATGGAGTAGACAGGTTTCCGTAGTGTAGTGGTTATCACGTTCTGGGCGGTATATCGATATTTGAGATATATCGATATTTTAAAAAACGAGATATGGAATGAGACGCTATCGTCAACATCGATATAGTTTCATTTCCGTTTAAAGTACAGCACATTTGTTCCGAATAACAGCCATTTCGAGCCGCGGCTGCCGCCTCCTACTCTGCTTCTGTCTCCCGCTCTGCCTCCGGCTCACACACACAGCCCCGCCCCCACTAACGTCACTTTTTTTAAATCCCCTACATCGCGAAAATAATTTTCTGTTATGTTTGAGATTCCTGTTATGTGTTAAGTTACATTTAATTCAATTAAATAACATCACACAACGTGTGGCTTTGACTGAAACGTTGCAGATGCGTCTTTCTGTCATGGGCCAAATAAAGACTGGCAGGCAACTCATGCGCGACTGCGCTTTCGCTGGCTACATCGAATCTAAACGACACGTAGGCCCGATTACCTCAAATATCAAATGAACGGACGGTAAAGATCCCTATGGCGAGGCTACGTGCAGTTTCGGTAGGTCGGACGATTTTTGAATTTGCCTATTTTAATGCAGCTGCCGTCACGTAAGTTAATGGTTATGCTGCGACTCCTTGAAAATCTTGGTTACACTCTGCACCGCCCGTTGTCTCACCAGGATTGCGAACTTTGCAACTTGCTGCAGCTGCTTGGTCGGCCTCTTCCTCTCTAACTTGATCAGGCATAGTACGGTTTAAGTAGCATCACTGCTAATGTTAGTTAGTTAGCAAGTAGGCTATCTGTGGCTGACACCTGACTGACAGATACATTGTTGACGCACACTTTGTTGCAAATTGTACATACATGTGATTTAAATAGGCTAAAAGGTTACATAGTGTATGACATAGATGATAAATATTGACACTTACCAGGAACACAGTTCGTCAGCCGTCAGTTTCAATACAAGTTGACCAGACTACTTGCTATGAAAGATGTGAAGCACAAAAACAGTTGCAAATGACAGCAGTCAATTCACTTTACGCGGGTGTTAATCAAATAATCAACGGAATTTTTTGGAACATTCTGAAGAGCTGTATAATTTGATGAGATACGTTAATGACATCCCAAAAATATAACAGGCACATCAGCAACTTGCTGATTCTTTTCATATAGGTAGACTGATTCATTTAACAAATTTAGGATTGAGAACAAGCACAGCGACGTCACTGAAAAAGAGAGCACAGAATACCGAGTTGGAGCGTGCCAACGGCAACTATGTTATTAATGCGTAAAAAAATATCGATATTTATCTTATATCGACATTTTGCTTTAAAATATCGAGATATGACTTTTGGTCCATATCGCCCAGCCCTACGTTCGCCTAACACGCGAAAGGTCCCCGGTTCGAGACCGGGCGGAAACATGATGCATGTTTTCCTCAAAGTGTTCAAGATATGCTAGTCACACACACACAAGCCACATATCAAAGGTGATAGATAGATAGATAGGAGCCATTGAGTATTCATAATCCAAATAATAATAATCATTTTTTGAGTGATTATTCAACTTTAAAATAGTTGTTAGTTGTCGTTACATTTACATTTAGTCATTTAGCAGGCGCTTTTGTCCAAAGCGACGTACAAGGGAGAGAACAGTCAAGCTAAGCATAATAAAACCTGGTGTAACAATAAATACTGCTTTTTTTTTCAAGAAGTAGAAAACGACGACTTCTTAGAGGAACGCCCCTGCTCTGGTAGTGCTAGGCAGGTCATTCCACCAACGTGGAACTACAATGTCATGTTCTCTTTAAGAGCATCTGACTTCTGTTCAGGCGGAGTGCTCTTGGTGTGGGATCACACAGGAGGTCCTGAAACTGGAAAAGGAGGAAACACCAAGACAGTTCCTCATGTTACGAGCATATGGTTCTGAGAGTATGTGGAGACTTCATTGGGTCTAGTCACGTCCCAAGAGAAGAGTTGTCAGGTTTCCGTAGTGTAGTGGTTATCACGTTCGCCTAACACGCGAAAGGTCCCCGGTTCGAGACCGGGCGGAAACATGTTGGGTCTTTTCTTCAAAGTGTTCAAGACATGGTATTGACTGGCTTTCTTTGATTGATTGATTGATTGAGTGGCTTGCTTTCTGACTTCTGTGGATTGTGTTATTATTGTTTAGTATTCGATTAATTCATAATTTTTTAATAGTGTAAACTATTATTAATTCTCTCTCTCTTCCCCCTTGGCCCTCTCAACCTTCCTGGTGCACAACTGCAAACACGTAGCCTAGATGCATAAATATGAGGGTAATTTGTGTTAATTTAACAACTGGCCTTAGAGTAAGGTGTTTTCAGTGATTTTAAAGGTTTGTGTGGTCATTAAATGTGCGAGTCATTTGTGTTCATGTGACGTTTCTGTAAGGCAAAGAAGACTAAAGGCTCTGAGCTGTTTGAGGACCACCTCTCCCCCTTGCCCCTGAGTCTCCAGAGTAGAGCTGTAGCCTGAGGTGTGGGGTCTGAGAATAGAGGCGTGGAGGTGTGGGGTCTGAGAGTAGAGGCGTGGAGGTGTGGGGTCTGAGAGTATAGGCGTGGAGGTGTGGGGTCTGAGAGTAGAGGTGTGGAGGTCTAAGAGTAGAGGTGTGGGGTTTGAGAGTAGAGGTGTGGGCCCTGAGAGTAGAGGCGTGGAGGTGTGGGGTCTGAGAGTATAGGCGTGGAGGTGTGGGGTCTGAGAGTAGAGGTGTGGAGGTCTGAGAGTAGAGGTGTGGGCCCTGAGAGTAGAGGTGTGGGCCCTGAGAGAAGAGGTGTGGGGTTTGAGAGTAGAGGTGTGGGCCCTGAGAGTAGAGGTGTGGGCCCTGAGAGAAGAGGTGTGGGCCCTAAGAGAAGAGGTGTGGGCCCTGAGAGAAGAGGTGTGGGCCCTGAGAGAAGAGGTGTGGGCCCTGAGAGAAGAGGTGTGGGCCCTGAGAGAAGAGGTGTGGGCCCTGAGAGTAGAGGTGTGGGCCCTGAGAGAAGAGGTGTGGGCCCTAAGAGAAGAGGTGTGGGCCCTGAGAGAAGAGGTGTGGGCCCTGAGAGTGGAGGTGTGAGAGTGGAGGTCTGAGAGTATAGGCGTGGAGGTGTGGGGTCTGAGAGTAGAGGTGTGGAGGTCTGAGAGTAGAGGTGTGGGGTTTGAGAGTAGAGGTGTGGGCCCTGAGAGTAGAGGTGTGGGGTTTGAGAGTAGAGGTGTGGAGGTCTGAGAGTAGAGGTGTGGGCCCTGAGAGTGGAGGTGTGAGAGTGGAGGTCTGAGAGTGGAGGTGTGGAGGTGTGGGGTCTGGGAGTGGAGGTCTGAGAGTGGAGGTGTGGGGTCTGGGAGAGGAGGTGTGGGGTCTGGGAGTGGAGGTCTGAGAGTGGAGGTGTGGAGGTGTGGGGTCTGGGAGAGGAGGTGTGGGGTCTGGGAGTGGAGGTCTGAGAGTGGAGGTGTGGAGGTGTGGGGTCTGGGAGTGGAGGTGTGGGGTCTGGGAGTGGAGGTCTGAGAGTGGAGGTGTGGAGGTGTGGGGTCTGTGAGAGGAGGTGTGGGGTCTGGGAGTGGAGGTCTGAGAGTGGAGGTGTGGAGGTGTGGAGGTGTGGGGTCTGGGAGAGGAGGTGTGGGGTCTGGGAGTGGAGGTCTGAGAGTGGAGGTGTGGAGGTGTGGGGTCTGGGAGTGGAGGTGTGGGGTCTGGGAGTGGAGGTCTGAGAGTGGAGGTGTGGAGGTGTGTGGTCTGGGAGTGGAGGTGTGGGGTCTGGGAGTGGAGGTCTGAGAGTGGAGGTGTGGGGTCTGGGAGTGGAGGTCTGAGAGTGGAGGTGTGGGGTCTGGGAGAGGAGGTGTGGGGTCTGGGAGTGGAGGTCTGAGAGTGGAGGTGTGGAGGTGTGTGGTCTGGGAGTGGAGGTGTGGGGTCTGGGAGTGGAGGTCTGAGAGTGGAGGTGTGGAGGTGTGGGGTCTGGGAGTGGAGGTGTGGGGTCTGGGAGTGGAGGTGTGGGGTCTGGGAGTGGAGGTCTGAGAGTGGAGGTGTGGAGGTGTGTGGTCTGGGAGTGGAGGTGTGGGGTCTGGGAGTGGAGGTCTGGGAGTGGAGGTGTGGAGGTGTGGGGTCTGAGAGTGGAGGTGTGGGGTCTGGGAGTGGAGGTGTGGGGTCTGGGAGTGGAGGTCTGAGAGTGGAGGTGTGGAGGTGTGGGGTCTGGGAGAGGAGGTGTGGGGTCTGAGAGTGGAGGTGTCCGTAGTGTTGACTACCATAGAGAATGAATGGGAAAAGTTAAGAAAGTTAAGCTTAGCCATCCACTGCTCAACAGCGCCAAAATATCCAGCGGTGGCCAAAGTTATATTACATCCGTAGTGTTAAGACTACCATAGAGAATGAATGGGAAAAGTTAAGAAAGTTAAGCTTAGCCATCCACTGCTCAACAGCGCCAAGATATCCAGCGGTGGCCAAAGTTATATTACATCCGTAGTGTTAAGACTACCATAGAGAATGAATGGGAAAAGTTAAGAAAGTTAAGCTTAGCCATCCACTGCTCAACAGCGCCAAAATATCCAGCGGTGGCCAAAGTTATATTACATCCGTAGTGTTAAGACTACCATAGAGAATGAATGGGAAAAGTTAAGAAAGTTAAGCTTAGCCATCCACGGCTCCAAGGTCCCCGGTTCGAGACCGGGCGGAAACAGGTTTTACCCTTTCTGCACCACTTACATTTCAAGTGACTAATTATAACATCACATCGCCATAATGTGTTCGATTGTTTAGCAGTGTAATGAATGTTCTCATGGCGGAGGTAAACGTAGCTTGGGGCAGGTAGCGGTTGTTTCTGCTCAGTTCAGAATCTTCCTACTGGCAGACCACCATCTGGGTTGTGGGCTGAACAAGGGTTGCGGAAATGGAAGAAGTTTCCGTAGTGTAGTGGTTATCACGTTCGCCTCACACGCGAAATGTCCCCGGGCGGAAACAATTTAATTATGGTCTGTAATATACTCAATGGTCGACAGGTGTTGGACTATCTTATCTGAAACCTCAGAGACTTGAGTTGAGTAACTCGACGATTTAAAAACTCATACATGACAGTAAATCAAACACTGTTGTTTTTGCCCCAATCTGGAAAAAATACACACACAGACATCAGGTCACATACAAAAAAAATGACACTCACACACATGGTGAGAGCGAACACATAAATGGTCTGAGGTCAGCTGGGTAACTTGAGCACAGCTCCAAAGGGCAGTGGCTCACGGTGCGTTCATGAGCAACTGGAAGTGGGTAAAAGTTCCGACCTCCGAGTGGGAACACACTAGCCTGGTGACACCAGCCTACGTATTTCCGCCTGAATTGATTTCAAGCTCATACTCAGTCTGGCCCAACCCCATTGACAATCGTCTCCAGAACTCAAAATTTTGCAGGACCAATCAGCGAACAGTTCAGAGCTGTGACGCAAAACTCGCCTTGGAGGAAAAGACACGAAAAGCTATCGGAAAAGTTGTCTCAACTCTCGAGAACATCAGAAAATTAAAAGGAGAACAAGAGTATTTTCTTGTAAGTTTTATGATTGGAAAGGACGTCGTAGCTCTTCTCCCAACTGGCTTTGGGAAGAGTTTAATCTACCGAATGCTTACTAAACGTTGCTGATTGGTTAAGGGAACTCCAATGATTTTAAACCTCAAGATAAGCACCCGCCGATCTCGGAAACCAAAATGCATTGGGTTGGCCCAGACTGAAAGACGGAATGAAATGGAGTCACAGGCTGGTAATGGCCAGGCTAGGACCACACCTGAACTTGGAACAAACTTAGAAACATTCCCCTACGACAGTGGGAGTTTTATACGATCCCCGAGAAGTAGGTTTGACGTCAGTCGACATGGCAGTGTCTGTGTCAAAAGATACAAAATGTAGCCTACTTTCTCTGCGCACAAATTAGTCACTTCATTGTTTATTCAGGTCGTACTCATTAACGCGGTTGATTGTGATGCTACACGATACTTGTCATTTTAAATTCGACATTCACAAATAGACTGCATAACAACTTTTAGACATCGGATTCACTAGTTTTACAGAATTGAAATAGTGTTATCACCAGCCAATTTAAACGCTATTCCTGTCTCCTCGCTTCGGTTTTAAGACCTTATGACACAGCCGCAGTAGGCTATTTTCTTCTGTTCTCGTTTTTGTGTTGGAGCCGAATCTCCAGTGCTGCAGGGCTTGGCCACAACGATCTCGCCGTCTCTGTTCTCTTCCTACTGAGCACAGCCATTAGATCCACAACAGTTGTTTCCAATTGTGCAATAAACACGAAAGGTTATTTCATCTCTGGTTTCAAATCATTATCTGAACTGCGTCATTCCAGACTTGCATATACATTTCGTTGTAAACCGAAAAACTGGCATTGATAACCTCAGGAAAGCGTGCAGGCAGTCGCGATTTAGACCGTTATGGTCTTGCCATCTCTGCGTGCTAATATTGGAGTTGCCAAGCCTACTCAGTAATAGCCTGTTGCCTTTATTTAGGTCACATTATGTTTTATAGGGCTATGTATATCGAGACTTTTGTTTTGACACCCTAGGACGTGGATCGTCAGGTTTCCGTAGTGTAGTGGTTATCACGTTCGCCTAACACGCGAAAGGTCCCCGGTTCGAGACCGGGCGGAAACAGGTTTTACCCTTTCTGCAGCACTATTATTTCACAGGGAGTAATTATGACATCACATCGCCTTAATGAGTACGATTGCTTAGTAGTGTAATTGCTCACATGGGGGAAGCATGAGCAAGCTGCGGTCGCTTGTGCTCAGTTCAGAGTCTTCTTACTGTCCGAAGAGCACCCCGCCCCTCTCTGGCTTGTAGTTCTTAACGGTACCAGTTTCCGTAGTGTAGTGAAACAATATATTTATGGTCTGTTATATATTTTATATGGTCTTTGACAGTTGTTGGACTATGTCATCTGAAAATTCAGACACTTGAGTTGAGTTACTCAACGATTTGAAAATTCATACATGACAGTTAATCATCCCCCTACAGTGGGAGTTTTTTTTAGAACTCCGAGAAGTAGGTTTGACGTCAGTCGACATGGCAGTGTCTGTGTCGAAAGATAAAAAATGTACTTTCTCTGCGCACAAATTAGTAATTTAATTGTTTATTCAGGTCGTACTCATTAACGCGGTTGATTGTGATGTTAAACGATACTAAATCTCATCAACGAACTTCAGCAGACGTTCACAAATAGACTAGGCTACACAAGACCTTTCAGACATCGGATTCACTATAGCACTTGCACTTGCATATGGATAGTTTCGTAAGTTTTACAGAATAGTGTTATCAACATCCTCTTTAAATGCTATCTATGCCACCTCGTTTTCAAGACGTAACCTTAGCCTTAAAACACAGCTATTAGGCTATTTTCATCTGTTCTCGTTTTTTTGTTGGAGCCTAATCTCCAGTGCTGTAGGCTTGGCCACAGTCTAATCTTTCATCTCTCCGACTCTTTCCTCTTCCTACTGAGCCCAGCCAGGAGATCCCCAACATTGGTTTCGAATTGTGCAATAAACATGAAAGGTTATTTCATCTCTGGTTTCGGAGCTAATCATAGGCTACTGCTGTTCACCACCTGCCCCGGCTTGTGGTCTAGCATTGGAGTCGCCCTAGCCTACCGAGTTATAGCCTCTTGCCTTTATTTATAGCCTATCACATTCATACAACTTAAGCACAACAGCGACACACACCCATAACAGAACAACCATGGCACGGAAATATGTGGTTTAGCGGTGTAATGTTGATGCTGCCGCCTGACACATATACTGTGTCATGTCGTACTCGGAACTTGTGTCGCGATCGAAGAGCCAGAACTGGATCAGATTGGTCCGGTAGGTTTTTCGCCACAACAGAAAGGGACGATAAGGGCCGTTCTAGCAAACGTTCCCACCACCTTCGCGTTCGCCGAGCTCCTGTAGTCGAAAAGCACAAGGTAATATCTCCCGTTTCCGTAGTGTAGTGGTTATCACGTTCGCCTCACACGCGAAAGGTCCCCGGTTCGAAACCGGGCGGAAGCAGTGTTGCTTTTGTATATTGTGTTTCTGTGAAATATCAAGACTGATTTAGTGAGTGACTGCTAATAGTACTGTTCTCTTCTCTGTTTTCTCCTTTGCTCTCAAGTTTCTCTCTCTTTATCCCTCCCCGGTCTACTCACCACACACACACACACACACACACACAGACAGACAGGCCCGCACATACACTCACATACACTCAGGGGGCATATACTTCAGATGCATTACTTTAATCACGCAGACTTTTCAGCTCAATCTCTCGCTAGCCTTATCTCTCTCCCTCTTTCCTCACAAAAATGCTCACACACACACAGGAACATAGCCCCCCCCCCACACACACACACAAACACACACAGCTGAGGGGGAAATTGGCTGTGTGCAATCTGTGTGTTTGACTTTTGCAAATGGAGGCAATGAATCTCTTGTTCCC
>NC_137920.1:14314557-14397057 GCF_963457725.1 Sprattus sprattus
TTGTATTACTATTATTCGCCATTCTCTCTCCTGAGCCACGAGTCCTACTTCATCATACGGTGGCCCTTGTGGCTCATTCTGTCTAAGACACAAAACATCAATGACATTCTTAACTCAGACAGTCCAATGGCGTGACCAATGTGCCGTTTGTCTTCCTGCATCATTCACCTGGCCCAGCAGACGGACCTCTCCATTGGCTGAGAGAGCGTTATATCAAAGGGACAGACATTTCCATTGGCTGAGATAGCGTTATGTCAAAGAAACGGACATATCCATTGGCTGGGAAAGTGTTAATGCAAAGAGACGGACATTTCAATTGGCTGAGAAAGCGTTAATGCAAAGAGACGGACACTTCCTTTGGCTGAGAGAGCCTTAAGTCAAAGAACCGAACATTTGTATTATCTGAGAGAGCGTTATGTCAAAGAGACGGACATTTTCATTGGCTGAGAGAGCGTTATGTCAAAGAGACGGACATTTCCATTGGCTGAGAAAGCGTAAATGCAAAGAGACAGACACATTCATTGGCTGAGAGAACGTTAAGTCAAAGAGACGGACATTTTCATTGGCTGAGAGAGCGTTATGTCAAAGAGACGGACATTTCCATCAAAAGAGGGAGGGCTTACAGCTAGAGAACCCCCGTCAAGGACCTGTTTGAGAATGGATAAATCTATGACAACAGCGATACTGTACAGGCGAAGGTCAAACCGGGCCACAATCACGAGTCTCTCTCTACCTGCTAGGTCCCACTGGCTGCGGTTATTCATTCACTGACTACTGGTGCAACTAGGGCGTCGACTGTTATGGTAAGAAGGGAAGCTGTTTGTGTGTGTGTGTGTGTGTGTCTGTGTCTGTGTCTGTGTCTGTGTCTGTGTCTGTGTCTGTGTGTGTGTGTGAAGAGCAGCTGTTGAAATTAAAGACAAACAGCCACCATGGTTATCACTGAGGAGGACTTTTTTGGTTACATTTTGGTTATTGTTTAAGTTTTTATTTGCTCATGAACCTTTAAGATAAAATATGAAAAGAATGGAGAAAGATGACATGTGTTATCTCTGATTTTCCTCTTGTTCTCCCTACACTGATTTTACACTTTTGTTTTCTCTTCTTTCTGTATTTAGTTTCAGCTGTATACATTTTCACAATTAAAGTTTTTTTTTTTTTAAATGTCCCAATTTCCATTTCTTTGTGAGTCTTGTTTATGACTTTAATGTGTCAATATTTCCTTTGTTGAATAAAACCTCACACATTACTATGTGTGGCGGGAGTGCGTGACTAAATACCGAAATGAGTGACTGTCACGCTCAATGCGTGACACTTGAGAGCCCTTTTTTCACATTCCCGCCATCATCGGCTGTGAAGTGTAGCGTCGTGGTGGAGCTCACTGTCAACAACACGGTATTGGCATCACTCTATACCGGTAAAACAGCCACACATTTACCGGAAGACCATTGGAATCTATATTATCATTTTGAATTATCTATGTAGCTAGGTAACCTCAGCACTTCATCACCTATCACTCATTTTCTGAAATGTGTTGCAGTTTACTTCCGACCTAGGAAGCTACCTTCTCACGTGATTGCGACGATGACATGCTTATGGGGTAACGTTAGCTATGGCTAACTTTTAAATGTACCAACTTTCCTTCGTTAGCTGTACTAGCTATTAGATAATTGTGTGAGTACCGCATAAGGGATGCTGCTAGCCATTGAGTAGTCACCACTGTAAAGTGGCAGTAGCCTCTACAATAGCCATCGAGCGAACGAATCATTTGGGCCGGGTTCCCGACCTTATTTTTAAGGTTTTGCTGTTTAATGTTACACTATTATGCCGATGTCTGCAATGTGTGTGTTAGTTTACTGTTTTGTTTGGTGATGTTGGCCAAATATGTGCGTGCATTAGACCAGTGATCAGATCCCATTAGCTTGCCAGATTCTTCTGTCCAGTTATTGTGTCTTACTGAGATGGAGTGATTATGGACCTAATAATGTTGATTTGTTTTTTAAACCGTGAAGCTCGTCAATTGATGGCTTAACGTTTACACAGGTAGGGAAGTTGAACACTCACAATAATTGAGAGTAATTGGAACCATCCCGAGAATATAAAAACATTTAGTTTTATGCTCAGTTTTAAACTGCCAAACGGCATTAATTTACTGTGCGACTCACATTCTTAGCATATAAGATGAGTAAAAATAATTTTCAAGTTGCTGTAGCTCACATCTATGTCCGATGGATTCTGCATGTCACTTGTCTTGTGAATTTTCCTCGAAGACTATGGTCTCTTTCTAAAACATAGCAAACTGACAGAATTTCTTGTCATATTTAGTTCTAAAACTTTCTGTCCATCCTCTTGCAACTGTCGTGGAGACCTGAAGACTTGAGTCCCATCCTCCGTTCAAGTCAGGATTTAGAGGAAGAAGACGAAGAGGCCTCTGAAGGAAGGGTATAGAAGGAAGGGTGGCCTTTGGCCGGGGAAACATAGCTAGGGAAAATATTTAACAGGGTAGGGCGGAATCTATGGAGCAGCACTATGGTTTCGACTGCGCTAAATACCAGGCAGAAGGGTTTTTATTACTTTTATTATGATTTTAATATTTTAAGCCTATCGGAACATCAGGTTCTGATACGATGTTGCCCATTATTTTATTGCTCCTGCTCTTATTGATTTTATGTAAAGCACTTTGAATTGCAACTCCTGTACGAAATGTGCTATATAAATAAAGTCTTACTTACTTACTTACTTACTTACTAGAGCGCTGCATCTAGGCTGTCATGGCAGTCGCAGTGCATAAGCCCTCCAGCGGTAGCGCTGTCCGCATTCGCATCAACAGTCTGGACATAGGGACCACCAGGTGGAAAGAGGGTGTCTTTGAGATCCATGAGAAGGACAACAAAGTCAACATGATAGTCAAATTCAACAGTGGGGGTGCTCCGAGAAATTTCCAGGTTGGTTACAGTACAAGTGTCTCCTTCATAAACACTGTTTGCTTTAGGACCTACTTAATCTTTTTCAATATTCAGGAGACGGATATTGCCACGTTAACAATAATTGCTTTGCATCTTCAGTTGAACCACAATGTGAAGAGCTTTGTGTCGGGCCCCATGCGCACCTCCCACTGCCGATTGGTGATCACTCTGAAGGACTCCAAGGATGTTGTTACCTTTGACAACATCCCTACTGTAGTGGCCTGGAAAATGAAGGAATATCTTGATTCGCTTAAACAGGGGAAACAAACAAGTAGGTTTCCTCTTGATGTCTTTTCTGTAACGAGTCATTTCTCAAATGCCTTTTTCAAAAATGTTAAGCGGCCCACAACATATTCAAGTGTTCTTCATTTCTTTTTTCTTTTCCTTAGTCCTACTTCTTTTCAGAAAACTATATTTCATAAAGGCGTTCTGGTTATTCAAAAAAGCTTTGATTTGAAATCACCAATGTTGCACTGCAAATTATGATAGAATGTTAAAATTGAGTTTAAAATCGGTTTGTCGTCTGAGTGAAGTGCAGTAATGTTTGTGGTTTGGTATTCCCTGTCTCCCGAACTATTCAAAGTAGCTCCTCAGCAGGTCAGCGCAGTATCCTCCACCACAACTCTTGTTTCAGCTTCTGGAATTGTAGAAGTCTCTTTCACCCCCAATCCACTCCCAAACTGCAACCCAGGGTTAACCTCAGCATTAGATCAATCTAACCATGCCTTTGGTACTGATCCTTTTGGTGAGCCATCTGAGGTATGTGTCTAGGACAAAAGACCAAAACATGTAAAGATTACTTTCAAAATATGAATTTCAGGATCAGTGCCTGCCTTTTAAAATATGTACAAGATATAATTGCAGCATGTTTTTTGGCCTTTGAAACTTATCTAGGCTGTCATGGCAGTCGCAGTGCCTAAGCTCTCCAGCGGTAGCGCTGTCCGCTTTCGCATCAACAGTCTGGACATAGGGACCACCAGGTGGAAAGAGGGTGTCTTTGAGATCCATGAGAAGGACAACAAAGTCAACATGATAGTCAAATTCAACAGTGGGGGTGCTCCGAGAAATTTCCAGGTTGGTTACATTACAAGTGTCTCCTTTCATAAACACTGTTTGCTTTAGGACCTTCGTAATCTTTTTCAATATTCAGGAGACGGATATTGCCACGTTAACAATAATTGCTTTCCATCTGCAGTTGAACCACAATTTGAAGAGCGTTGTGTCGGGCCCCATGCGGACCTCCCACAGCCGATTGGTGATCACTCTGAAGGACTCCAAGGATGTTGTTACCTTTGACAAAATCCCTACTGTAGTGGCCAAGAAAATGAAGGAATATCTTGATTCGCTTAAACAGGGGAAACAAACAAGTAGGTTTCCTCTTGATGTCTTTTCTGTAACGAGTCATTTCTTAAATGCTTTCTTCAAAAATGTTAAGCGGCCCACAACATATTCAAGTGTGCGTCATTTCTTTTTTCTTTTCCTTAGTCCCACTTAGACAGGGGAAACAAACAAGTAGGTATCCTCTTTATGTCTTTTCTGTAACGAGTCATTTCTTAAATGCTTTCTTCAAAAATGTTAAGCGGCCCACAACATATTCAAGTGTTCATCATTTCTTTTTTCTTTTCCTCAGTCCTACTTAGAGACTTATCCAACCTATTACAGAGCACTTTTGTCACCCAGACATCAGAGAAGCCAAATCCCTTTGAAGACCCCCTGGGAGATCTCTTCAGCTGAGAGGAATCAGCCTAATGATGGAACTGTGAGTATGAGTGCATGCATACACAGAGAGAGAGAGAGAGAAAGACAGTTGAACTGATGTTTGACTTCATTTCCTGGAGTTGCTCTTGTACCTTGAAAAACATAAAGTCTGGTCATTCCATTTCCAATCAACAGGTGCCTCCCACCTGACCTCTCAGATTTGGTTGTTTCTTGATATGTCTTGTCCCATCTGTATGGAAGATCTTCCATATTCTAGCGTTTTTCTGCCTGAGTAATATACCCCTGACTTTTGGCAAGATGGGAACTTGGGTAACTATCACAGGAGTGGAAAGATAATACAGAGGCAATACTGTCATGTGTCAAACGTGGTAACTTACATATTGTTCAAATACAAAGTGACATGATTTGGTTTTAAATTAAAAAAAAATCAAATGTTTCATAACAAGCTTTTGTACTGGACTGACAAAAATACCACCGACCAGCCTGCCTGGGTCCATATTGAGATGTCATCACTCATAGGCACTCTGAGATTCCTGTGAATTAAAAGTCAGTTAAAAATAAAATGAATTATTATTATTATTATCATCCCAGGTCTCACAGCGGTCATGGCTGTGTTCTCTCTCCCTCTGTTTTTTTTCCCTCTCCCTATCTATCCGTCTATTTTGTTCTATCTAGCTTGTTAGCCCTGACCATCGATGTTAATTTTCATCACCAACTTGTCGACTAAGTGTCATGTCCTCAGCATAGACACCGTGCAGTTGTAAACATGTAACCAAATTAGAGGAATGTAACCACAATAAGAGGAAAATATAACTGTATCTGTCACTACCTGAAAGTTTGACATAAATCCAATGTAGTACGAGCGAGGTCCACTGCTAACCATGAACCAATTGTTTTGTCAACATTTTTGCAATTCTCTGTACAAGTCAAGCTGAGGGATACCTTAAAAGCAGATTTTTTTTTTATTTCAGTGTGTGTCCCAAGATATTGTTTCAGGAATGACAGCAACCCAAGGAAATCAGACAATGCTTGAGGCAGTTATGCTATTCTCCAGATGACTTACAATCATCTTCGTGTCATTTCTTTCCTCATCACAGTTCTGCTGGATTTGAGAGATCTGGATTGAAGCTGGACATAAGATCAACAACCCCATCACTCCCTAGTATGTGTTATTCAAAAAATCTGGGCGAGCGTATGCACACTAGTTATTCTGATGATATAATACAAAAGCATTCACAGGAGTATTTGGAGGGCTGCAGGATGATATATGTAGATTTTGCCTTTTGCACCATAGGAAAGGTTAATTCCCTTTTTTACTTTATTTTTTATTTTTCACAAAGTAAAGGAAATCTTCCTTTTCCAAGTATCAGCAAGTATAATTTCAATGTACCTGTTCGTTTTCTTTAGCTACTTCTCTCTACTAACATAAAATATACTTTTTAAAGAGTATTGTTTATATTTACTTCACTTCTTATTTCTTATGTGGAGATGTCTATTTTATCACATAATCGATAACATAATCATCACATCAGTCATAATCTTTACAAAATACAAAACTGCTCAATAAAAAGTATAATGTGTTCACATATGTGTGGATTGTCTGTTTCCTTTTTATTGTTTTTTTATGTGCTCATTGTTGCACATATAATGAATGCTGGGTAGAGAGGTAGAGGTAGAAAAATGGGCAAGGGAAGGGAGGAGAGGGAATCAGAAACATGGCAGATAAATTCATGAGTGAGTGGGCAGAGCTCGGTTGCTTATATTGCGGCATCCAACGCGATTTTGCTCGGACCCACTTAGGCGAGGATAGACAGGTGTTTAGAATGCACAGATGAAGTTCAAGTTACAATATTGACTATATTTAAACATAGAGTTTACATAATCTGGTTTAACACAACGACCACAGTGAAAAAACTGTCCCTCTACTCCCGCCAGCTGATTCAAACCTGTTTCCTGTGCGTAAAGGTAAATCTCCCAAAAAAAGCAAAAAAATGCCTAACACTAAGTACCCCATGACACAGCCTATACTAAACATCACAGTAAAGCTTAGATCATAATAATAATGATTTTCATAATACCAGAAATTACCAAATAACATTAAGATCATAAATAAATCATAAACAGCAGAAATGGCTCCAACATCCCGACCCTTAATTGTCCATAATATCCAACTGACAATTACTCTAAAATGCACAGGCATTTTATAATTCGTAATGTTAGAGTCCATATATTCTAGTCATAATTTAAAAATGATAATCGTTAAATCTTCTGTGAGAAAAAGTATTCAAAAATGCGAAAAACAAAAAGCTCTTTTCTTCTAAATCACAAAGAAAAGATGAAACAAATATCAGGGTCAACGTAAGGGTCAGTCAGAGTCAAGTCAGGCCTCCAGGAGAAGATATAGTTAAGTTATGGGCCTCTCCAGGATGTTAGTCTTTGTTCTGACCTTCACTGGTCTGACATGATTGTCTCCATCACTCTCCCCATAGGCCATGAATTGCTTTGACAAAGCGTTTCCAGAACAGGTCAGTGATGTACTGCAACTGTCTCTATCTTCGTCTGGAATTGCAGCAGGGGTTTTCATACCATTAGGCTACATATCGACATTCAAGGAGCAAAGATGAGACGTCGTTTTGTGGTGAGAACTGATAGAAAGTCGTAAACAACACTGCTGTGAAGTTAGTTTCAGGTTCCATATTCGACAGATTCGCATATTCGCCAAAACCATGCAGTACCAATTGAGAGGACACCAGGGGCGCTAATGCGCTTAGGGACCGTCATTAAATTACCACTCTACATCCATTTTCATGAAATTACCACTCTGACAGCAGCGCTTCGATGCAAAATGGTTAGAAATACCCAAATATTTTTTTTTCTATTAAGATTTTTTTTTTCTATAAGGATTTTTTTCATTATTTTTCTATTATTTTTTTTTTCTATCATTTTTTTTTTTTTTTTAAAGCTTTCATGCTTTGGCTGCATTTGACACACCACAAACCAAAATGGTTAGAAAAACCAAAATGCATCCGTTTTTCATTAAATTACCAATCTAACAGCAGTGCTTCGATGAAAAATGGTTAGAAATACCAAAATACATTTTTTTTCTATAAGGATTTTTTTTCTATAAGTGACCTTTTGGGCCCAAACTTTGTATAAGGCTTTGGTTACATGGTAGGAACAAGATACGGCACCACTTGTTTGGATCTTTAGCCCTCTTCAATGTCTATCCACATTGACTATAAATACCATTGTTTCCTATGAGGAAAATTATTTTTTTCAATAGCTTTCATGTTAACTGACTTTTGGGGCCCAAACTTTGTATAAGGCTTTGGTTACATGGGAGGAACAAGATACGGCACCATTTATTCAGATCTTTAGCCCTTTTCAATGTATATCCACATTGACTATAAATACCATTGTTTCCTATGAGGAAAATTATTTTTTCAATAGGTTTCATGTTAACTGACTTTTTGGGCCCAAACTTTGTATAAGGCTTTGATTACATGGGAGGAACAAGATACGGCACCATTTATTCGGATCTTTAGCCCATTTCAATGTATATCCACATTGATTATAAATACCATTGTTTCCTATGAGGAAAATTATTTTTTTCAATAGGTTTCATGTGAACTGACTTTTGGGGCCCAAACTTTGTATAAGGCTTTGATTACATGGGAGGAACAAGATACGGCACCAAATATTCGGATCTTTAGCCCATTTCAATGTATATCCACATTGATTATAAATACCATTGTTTCCTATGAGGAAAATTATTTTTTTCAATAGGTTTCATGTGAACTGACTTTTGGGGCCCAAACTTTGTATAAGGCTTTGGTTACATGGGAGGAACAAGATACGGCACCATTTATTCGGATCTTTAGCCCATTTCAATGTATATCCACATTGATTATAAATACCATTGTTTCCTATGAGGAAAATTACTTTTTTCAATAGCTTTCATGTTAACTGACTGTTGGGGCCCAAACTTTGTATAAGGCTTTGGTTACATGGGAGGAACAAGATACGGCACCATTTATTCGGATCTTTAGCCCATTTCAATGTATATCCACATTGATTATAAATACCATTGTTTCCTATGAGGAAAATTATTTTTTTCAATAGGTTTCATGTGAACTGACTTTTGGGGCCCAAACTTTGTATACGGCTTTGGTTACATGGGAGGAAAAAGATACGGCACCATTTATTCGGATCTGTAGCCCTTTTCAATGCATATTCATATTGATTATAAATACCATTGTTTCCTATGAGGAAAATTATTTTTTTCAATAGCTTTCATGTTAACTGACTGTTGGGGCCCAAACTTTGTATAAGGCTTTAGTTACATGGGAGGAACAAGATACGGCACCATTTATTCGGATCTTTAGCCCATTTCAATGTATATCCACATTGATTATAAATACCATTGTTTCCTATGAGGAAAATTATTTTTTTCAATAGGTTTCATGTGAACTGACTTTTGGGGCCCAAACTTTGTATAAGGCTTTGGTTACATGGGAGGAACAAGATACGGCACCATTTATTCGGATCTTTAGCCCATTTCAATGTATATCCACATTGATTATAAATACCATTGTTTCCTATGAGGAAAATTTTTTTTTTCAATAGGTTTCATGTTAACTGACTGTTGGGGCCCAAACTTTGTATAAGGCTTTGGTTACATGGGAGGAACAAGATACGGCACCATTTATTCGGATCTTTAGCCCATTTCAATGTATATCCACATTGATTATAAATACCATTGTTTCCTATGAGGAAAATTATTTTTTTCAATAGGTTTCATGTTAACTGACTGTTGGGGCCCAAACTTTGTATAAGGCTTTGGTTACATGGGAGGAACAAGATACGGCACCATTTATTCGGATCTTTAGCCCATTTCAATGTATATCCACATTGATTATAAATACCATTGTTTCCTATGAGGAAAATTATTTTTTTCAATAGGTTTCATGTGAACTGACTTTTGGGGCCCAAACTTTGTATACGGCTTTGGTTACATGGGAGGAACAAGATACGGCACCATTTATTCGGATCTTTAGCCCATTTCAATGTATATCCACATTGATTATAAATACCATTGTTTCCTATGAGGAAAATTATTTTTTTCAATAGGTTTCATGTTAACTGACTGTTGGGGCCCAAACTTTGTATAAGGCTTTGGTTACATGGGAGGAACAAGATACGGCACCATTTATTCGGATCTTTAGCCCATTTCAATGTATATCCACATTGATTATGAATACCATTGTTTCCTATGAGGAAAATTATTTTTTTCAATAGGTTTCATGTGAACTGACTTTTGGGGCCCAAACTTTGTATAAGGCTTTGGTTACATGGGAGGAACAAGATACGGCACCATTTATTCGGATCTTTAGCCCATTTCAATGTATATCCACATTGATTATAAATACCATTGTTTCCTATGAGGAAAATTATTTTTTTCAATAGGTTTCATGTTAACTGACTGTTGGGGCCCAAACTTTGTATAAGGCTTTGGTTACATGGGAGGAACAAGATACGGCACCATTTATTCGGATCTTTAGCCCATTTCAATGTATATCCACATTGATTATAAATACCATTGTTTCCTATGAGGAAAATTATTTTTTTCAATAGGTTTCATGTTAACTGACTGTTGGGGCCCAAACTTTGTATAAGGCTTTGGTTACATGGGAGGAACAAGATACGGCACCATTTATTCGGATCTTTAGCCCATTTCAATGTATATCCACATTGATTATAAATACCATTGTTTCCTATGAGGAAAATTATTTTTTTCAATAGGTTTCATGTGAACTGACTTTTGGGGCCCAAACTTTGTATACGGCTTTGGTTACATGGGAGGAACAAGATACGGCACCATTTATTCGGATCTTTAGCCCATTTCAATGTATATCCACATTGATTATAAATACCATTGTTTCCTATGAGGAAAATTATTTTTTTCAATAGGTTTCATGTTAACTGACTGTTGGGGCCCAAACTTTGTATAAGGCTTTGGTTACATGGGAGGAACAAGATACGGCACCATTTATTCGGATCTTTAGCCCATTTCAATGTATATCCACATTGATTATGAATACCATTGTTTCCTATGAGGAAAATTATTTTTTTCAATAGGTTTCATGTGAACTGACTTTTGGGGCCCAAACTTTGTATAAGGCTTTGGTTACATGGGAGGAACAAGATACGGCACCATTTATTCGGATCTTTAGCCCATTTCAATGTATATCCACATTGATTATAAATACCATTGTTTCCTATGAGGAAAATTATTTTTTCAATAGCTTTCATGTTAACTGACTTTTTGGGCCCAAACTTTGTATAAGGCTTTGATTACATGGGAGGAACAAGATACGGCACCAAATATTCGGATCTTTAGCCCATTTCAATGTATATCCACATTGATTATAAATACCATTGTTTCCTATGAGGAAAATTATTTTTTTCAATAGGTTTCATGTGAACTGACTGTTGGGGCCCAAACTTTGTATAAGGCTTTGGTTACATGGGAGGAACAAGATACGGCACCATTTATTCGGATCTTTAGCCCATTTCAATGTATATCCACATTGATTATAAATACCATTGTTTCCTATGAGGAAAATTATTTTTTCAATAGCTTTCATGTTAACTGACTTTTTGGGCCCAAACTTTGTATAAGGCTTTGATTACATGGGAGGAACAAGATACGGCACCATTTATTTGGAACGGGACCATTTATTCGGATCTTTCGCCCTTTTCAATGTCTATCCACATTCACTAAAAATATCATTGTTTCCTATGTGGAAAATTACTTTTTTCAATAGCTTTCATGTTACTGTTACTTTGGTGCCCAAAGTATGTATTAGGCTTCATGTTTAAGGCTGTGGTTACATGTGTGTGTGTGTGTGTGTGTGTGTGTGTGTGTGTGTGTGAGAGAGAGAGAGACATACTGTATATTCACAGAGCCTGTGCGTGCGTATGTGTGTGTGTGTCTGTGAGAGAGACATACATCCAGCCTCCAACCTCTGCCTGCCACCTGCCCTGCCTTCAGCTACCTGCCCTGCCTTCAGCTACCTGCTTGCGCCCTGCGGTCATCCACAAAGTCTACTACTACATCTGTCCTGCCTGTGTTTTGTTTGCACCATCCTGTTTGTTTCAGTTTATTGTGTTTTTATTGTGTTCAGAAAACAAAGTGATTAAAGCCTTCTTTGTGTTTTTTTTTTTTTTATCTCAGAGTGCCTCTGCTCTTTCATTATTATTACTATAGTACTATATGGTGCAAACAAATTTGTAGAACAAGACATTAGGGTTGTGCAACCACATCTAATCTTAACCTAATATTTACCTGGCACATTTTAATCTACCACAGCTAATCACACTGCTGCTTGAAGTTCATGCATAAATTAACATTGACTGTTTTGTATGAAAATGGTAATAACATAACTTAATCCAAACAATGGTGCCATTAGCGCTGGTCCATTAGCTGTGGTTGCACCCTCTTGATGGTAGTAGTACCACCTGACTGCTATTAGAAATGTCAGTAGCGCATAGTACAAGGTGTCACATGAACAATAAGAGAATCATTGGTGGATACACACACACACATACAGTATATATACAAATACTTTTAGTGCTCTTGACATCACTTAGCATATTGCCAAACACTGCCAGTAATATAAACAACCCTTGTAGTGTAATTACTCACACTTTATGGAAAAGTCAAGTCAGCTTTTATTGTCAGTTTCTTCATATGCACAGGTTATACAAGGAAATTGAAATTACGTTTTCTCTCTCTATACCATAAAAGGACATAGACTTACACAGGACCGACATTTACAGAGTGACATCTAAGTACAAGACAGTACAAGTAACAGTGATGGTTGCATGAAACTACAACCCCTGGCAAAAAAGGATGGAATCACCTGTCGTGGAGGATGTTCATTGAGTCGTTTTTTTAAATAGATGGATGAAAGATGCAACACAAAATTGAAATCATTTCAAAGGGCAACTGTCTGGCTTTAAGAAACATCAAAAGAAATCATGAAAAACAATTGTGTAACAGACCTCCTTCGCATGCAGTCATAATTGACCTCCTCTAGAAAACATACATGGGGGCGGCGCTAGACCTTATTTACTGGGGCACGTGCCTTAGTAAAAGTCTCCAGTGCCCCAGTAAAATCATTGCTCTGTTCTCGTTGTCCAACGGCATTCATCGTTCACACACTGGAAACTGCTGGAGCTCCTCACGTCACTTTGAGCACAGAGAAAGTAAGTCGTCCCCTGTTTTAATGTTGCAACAAATTCACAACTTGTTGGACAGAAACAATGACAAGTTGATCGCTGTTAGAGAATGTTCCCCACATAATTAGCACCCGTTTTTCAATGACTAGCGCCTAAATTTAGCAACAGTTTTACCAGCTTGCGCTCTCTCCCTCACACACACACACACTCACAACATGGCTAGGCTGCATGTACACATGCGGACAATTATGTATTTATAATGTATATGTGTAGACACAGTCCTGTAAAAGTAGCCTATGCATTTTGGATGTTACCATCTTGTTAGAGTTTGTTAGCCTAATGATGCACACCAGCTTCTCCTGAGAAGGGAGCATCCTGCATAATATTGCCATTGCTTTTGTTTGTTAGTTACTTTGCTTTCCTGAACCACTTGTTTTTCTAATCTTAAATGGTTGCAGTAAGAGGATGCTGTTTGTAAATCTTTGAGGTGTGCAAATGTGCATATAAATATCATTATATTGTACTCATGAATATCCTTGTATCTTTACCAGTGGTTTAATATAGCCTACAGTATGACAGTGACAATAATGATGTTGAAGCTTGAAGCCATAGGCTAGCCATTTATTTCATATTGCGCACACATCTAAAAAAAAAAATGTATTGGGAGTTGGGGGCCTGTGCCCCAGTAAAGCTCTAGGTCTAGAATCGCCCCTGCAAATGTGGAGTGGCTTGATGCTAGGTGATCTGTCTATGCATGGCTTGATGTTAGGTGAGTCTAATCACAGCAACATGTAATGCACCAGAATGCAATTCCGAACAGAGGAACTCAGAAGCTCAAAGGAACTTAAGAACTGTTACGTGTAACTTTGTTTTGGGTTGGTGAAGCATCACATCTTGTCCAAAAAGAAATACCTGAGACCAGAAGAGTTTGTAACATGTGCACATCTATGCAGGGGAGGTACACTGAGTGCATACAGTAATGCAGCATAACCTCCCCATGGAGATTTTGATCAGCAGTTCGGAATTGCATTCTGGTGCATTCTATGTTTATCGAAATGGAAATGGTCTGTCTTTTCCTGAAAAGGTTCAACAATGTGTAAAATATATTGTATGCTGCATTTGTAGTTATAACCCCACCTCCATTCACCTCCTGGAACAGGAAAAAAGATCTATTTTTTTCCACCATCACCCCTGAAGATGGGCAGATCACGGAAAGGGATGAAGAGAAAAGACAACGATGTGTGGCAAAAGGCTGGTGGCAGGGATACCATAGTCGCCGTGATGATATCTCTCGGAATTAAAGAAGATGTACAACCTGAACAATGGGAGTCGTTGGAGTCAGCGATTTTTAAGACCAACTTAAAAAAACATAAAGATTGGCTGAGAGTCATCTGGAGAGAGGATAGACGTGGCATACGCTCAGAAGTGCTTCAAGCAGGTAGGCTTCCATTTAATACTACTCCACGTTTACACGCACATCTTAGCTCAATTGTTCTCAATAGTTCAATTAAGGTCTTAATTAGACTTTTTCGAAATTCAGGAAATTGGAAGTTTGGGAGAATTCAGAGTACATGCACACTAGCAGTTCAAATTACTTTCCACTCCGTACCAAATCAATTCATAACTTGGAAAGTGAGTTGCTGGTCTCAGTGCGGCGACATGTAGGCCTACGCAGTGGTTAAATTGGCTTTGTGAGGTGGGGGAGCCCTTCATTCCCAGTGAATATAAGGTTTTTTCCCCCCACCCCATCAGGTTAATACTAGCCGATGCAGGTAATCTTAGCCGCAACAGGAGTTACAATGTAAACTTGTTAAATCAAGCTACCCCGCATCAATTCACAGAGACTGACGCAGTACAGAGTGACATAGAGGAGAGTTTGCAGAGTCACCCAAGGGAGAGTTTGCAAAGTGACGGAGGAGAGAATGAAGAAGGAGAGAGTGCACATAGTGAGAGAGAGGAGCGTTTGCAGAGTGACGAAGGGAAATTCACAGAGACTGAAGAAGTACAGAGTGACATAGAGGAGAGTTTGCAGAGTCACCCAAGGGAGAGTTTGCAAAGTGACGGAGGAGAGAATGAAGAAGGAGAGAGTGCACATAGTGAGAGAGAGGAGCGTTTGCAGAGTGACGAAGGGAAATTCACAGAGACTGAAGAAGTACAGAGTGACATAGAGGAGAGTTTGCAGAGTCACCCAAGGGAGAGTTTGCAAAGTGACGGAGGAGAGAATGAAGAAGGAGAGAGTGCACATAGTGAGAGAGAGGAGCGTTTGCAGAGTGACGAAGGGAAATTCACAGAGACTGAAGAAGTACAGAGTGACAGAGAGGAGAGTTTGCAGAGTCACCCAAGGGAGAGTTTGCAAAGTGACGGAGGAGAGAATGAAGAAGGAGAGAGTGCACATAGTGAGAGAGAGGAGCGTTTGCAGAGTGACGAAGGGAAATTCACAGAGACTGAAGAAGTACAGAGTGACATAGAGGAGAGTTTGCAGAGTCACCCAAGGGAGAGTTTGCAAAGTGACGGAGGAGAGAATGAAGAAGGAGAGAGTGCACATAGTGAGAGAGAGGAGCGTTTGCAGAGTGACGAAGGGAAATTCACAGAGACTGAAGAAGTACAGAGTGACAGAGAGGAGAGTTTGCAGAGTCACCCAAGGGAGAGTTTGCAAAGTGACGGAGGAGAGAATGAAGAAGGAGAGAGTGCACATAGTGAGAGAGAGGAGCGTTTGCAGAGTGACGAAGGGAAATTCACAGAGACTGAAGAAGTACAGAGTGACAGAGAGGAGAGTTTGCAGAGTCACCCAAGGGAGAGTTTGCAAAGTGATGAAGGGGAAAGCACAGAGAGTGACGGAGAAAAGAGTTTGCAAAGTGACGGAGAGGAAAGCACAGAGAGTGACGGAGGGGAAAGCGCAGAGAGTGACGGAGTACAGAGTGACGGAGAAAAGAGTTTGCAGAGTCACCGAAGGGAGAGTTCGCAAAGTGACAAAGAGGAAAGCACAGAGAGTGACGGAGTAGAGAGTGACGGAGTACAGAGTGACGGAGAAAAGAGTTTGCAGAGTCACCGAAGGGAGAGTTCGCAAAGTGACAAAGGGGAAAGCACAGAGAGTGACGGAGTAGAGAGTGACGGAGTACAGAGTGACGGAGAAAAGAGTTTGCAGAGTCACCGAAGGGAGAGTTCGCAAAGTGACAAAGGGGAAAGCACAGAGAGTGACGGAGTACAGAGTGACGGAGTAGAGAGTGACGGAGTACAGAGTGACGGAGAAAAGAGTTTGCAGAGTCACCGAAGGGAGAGTTCGCAAAGTGACAAAGGGGAAAGCACAGAGAGTGACGGAGTAGAGAGTGACGGAGTACAGAGTGACGGAGAAAAGAGTTTGCAGAGTCACCGAAGGGAGAGTTCGCAAAGTGACAAAGGGGAAAGCACAGAGAGTGACGGAGTACAGAGTGACGGAGTAGAGAGTGACGGAGTACAGAGTGACGGAGAAAAGAGTTTGCAGAGTCACCGAAGGGAGAGTTCGCAAAGTGACAAAGGGGAAAGCACAGAGAGTGATGGAGTACAGAGTGACGGAGTACAGAGTGACGGAGAAAAGAGTTTGCAAAGTGACGGCGGGAAAAGCAAAGAGAGTGACGGAGGGGAGAGTGAAGGAGGAGAGAGTGCACAGAATGATGGAGGGGAGAAAGACTTTCAATATAGACAATGCAAATCAGGTCCCAAAACATTCAAAATAAGAATCTCTCGAAGACAGTGGAACAAAATAAAACCAAAACATGATGCAATGAAACTCTGTCCTTCATGGACCACCATGTTCTATAATGAGTTTCGCCAAAAAAACCCGTGTTGCACACTTGTCTTTAAATATCAACATGTGAAAGCTACATGTAGCAGGAAAAAGAACATGCCTTATTTCCGTGCTACCGCAAAATGTAGCTTCCATGACTGCAAAGCAGTCTATACATTTTCAAGGCAACGAAGTCCAAAAGCTGCTGAACAATCAGTCTCTTTCAAGGTGCAACAACATGGCAAGGTCACACACCACCAAAAAGAAAGAAAGTTCAGGCCAGCCAAATACCAAAGACGAGGGGAGATTGCAAAAACGATAAGCAGTGGTGTGAGCAAATGCTACTATGCCATGCTAAAAGGTACGCCTATGGAAGAGATCCTGGCTGGAAACATCACCAGAAGCCTTACGAAGGAGGTGCTAAGGAAAATTTCCTCAGAGGTAAAAAAAACTGGAAGGCTTCACAATGATGTGATGCTGGAACTCATGCTCTGCCAGAAGCTTATGAAACAGATGGGCCATGGCTATCTTCAATATTTACAGATAAGCCCTTTTAGCACACAGCTGTTTACTGACACAGGACTGAGGATTCTGGCCGCACATCTTAAGAAACAGCCAACCACCCTCTACCTAGATGCCACCGGTGGAGTGGTGCAAAAAGTACCAGGCCAAAATAAGAGGGTACTTTACTATGCCCTTGTTTTGCCAGGCATGGGCAAAGACAGGCCCCCTCTACCTGTCGCTGAATGTGTCACCAACAGTCACTCTGTTCCAGGACTGTGTCACTGGCTGATGGAATTCCAGAGGCAACTGTCATATTTCACCAAGAGACGCATCAACCAGGTTGAATGTGACTTCAGTTGGGCATTGATAAACAGTGTGCTGATGGCATTTAACCAGCAGAATGCGTCAGCATATTTGACAACTGCCTTTGACATTGTGTCAGGGAACACTGATCCAGTGGATGTCCAGAAGTTCACTGTGATTCACTTGTGCTCTGCTCACATTGTCAAGGCGGTGTCACAAGGTTTCGGCAAGCACACTAAAGACCGGGGTGTACAAGAATATGCAACATTCTGCCTTGCCAACCTTCTGAACTGTACAACCTTGCCTGAAGCAGTGGACATCTTCTACCACATCTGTATGCTGTTCGATTCCGAGTTGTGCACCGATGTTGTAAAAGCAAGCAAAAGTTTTCTGGACAAGCGTGTTTCTCAAACATATGATGTCCTTGGCCAGGAAGAACGCATGGAGTCTGTTAGCAACAGTGACATCCCCACCCAGGGAGTTCTTGGCAGGTCACCCTTCTACCGATGCTTTGATGACACAAGAAAGCACGCTTTGCGTGAAGGCGGTGAAGCGGTGATGAAAGTGGTGAAGAAAAACAATTTCCACTGCCCAGGGATAATTGACGTCCTCTTGAAAACTTACATGGGGATATTTCCAATGTGGAGTGGCTTGATGCTAGGTGACCTGTCTAGGCACGGCCAAAGTTGTGATGAAGCTCAGGAAACCAGGAACACCAGAAGCAGGGACACCAACTGTCATGTGGAACTTTGGTTTGGGTTGGTAAAACACCACATCTTGTGCAAAAAGAGATACCTGAGACCAGCAGAGTTCATTATGCAGATGTGCACATCCATGCAGGGAAGGTACACTGAGCACATAATGCAGCATAACCTCCCCATGGACATTTTGATCAGCCGTTCCAAACCACAACTTGGCAAGGCAGATGACCCTGAAGAGCAATGGGGCAAGCGGGAAAGCTACGCTGGACGTCCCAAATCATGCTCTAAGTATTTTAACCCACCCAAAGATCTTCCGAGACCAAAGACTCCAGTCACAAGAAAAACTGCCAAGAAAGTGGAACAGGAACTCAAGAAAGCCCCTGCAGAGGTAATGTAGTAAATACGCACTTCAAAATAAAATTGACTACTGTGCATTGGAAAAGAAACAAAGTAGTGCACCTTACATTTAAAAACATCACAACCTGTAAAAAAAAAAAGAGACCGGCGGCATTTATAATCAAGATGTGTACCTCTATGCAGGAAAGGAACACTGAGCAGCATAATAGCGACAGCAGTTCAGTAACGTCACTTGCCACGACAGATGTCGGAGCAAAACCTTCAACAGAAGTGGAACAGAAACCAAAGGATGCACATGCAGAGGTAATGTAGTAAATAAACACTTTAAATTAAGGGAGGCAATTGACTACTGTGTATTGGAAAAGAAACAAAGTAGTGCATCTTACATTTAACATTTTTTGTACAGTTGTGCTCACAGTAATTTAAGTACAGTTTATATGTAGAATGTATTCACTTTTTAAAGACACTGCTATTATGTTGAGCACAAACAGTATTTTGGGCAGTGCTGGGTGGGCGATAAGGGTGTTAGACTATTAACCAAGGATGCCGGTTCGATTCCCAACCCGCCAGGTTGGTGGGGAGAGTCTTCCAACTGTGCTCATGGTCATCAACCTCCATGAATGAGGTACACAGTGCATGGTACCACCCTGCTGCCCGCACAGCTCCCTTAGGGCTGGCACCTTGCACGGGTTAGGCATAAATGCAATTCCGTTGTGCGCAATGGGGAGCGCTGTCACAATGACAATGGGAGTTTCATAGGAAGCTTGATTAATTGTTAGTGTACTGTACTATATTTGTTATCATTTCCAGACTGACACTATTGAACAGCATGTATTTATTTCAGCTTTAACCCTTGCCTTTCAGTTAACCCTACTCTGGAAAAAGAGGCCCAACGAGGTGATTGTGTCTGCCATTCCGGCATTCAAGGGTAGACAAATCTTCATCCACCATAGCGAGCTGTGCTCTCTCCAGCCTCACCAGTGGTTGACAGGAGAGGTAGGCCGCATTACACCCTCTCCCCTCATCTCTTTTGCTTCATAATTTTTCATTAGTAGTGCCAACTGTCAGGGTTGTAAGGTGAGCAGAAACCCAAATGCAGGCACAACAGAGATGGCTGAGACTTCAGGGCTAAACTGAGGTTCCGGTCTTTTATTTTCAACACGAGAAACAAAAAAGGAGCAGGACAAATGCTGTGTTAATGGCAAAATGATGTTTTTCATTGGCATTGCCAAATGTAGTTTGAATTCTTATGACCAAGACATGTGTGAATGTTAATTAGTCATTGTGGATTCCCGGCTCTTCAATTGATACATGACCCTGGATCTCTTCCTTGGACTATGCATAGTGACTCTGGCACCTAGACACTCTGGACACTTTTCCAGTTTTTGATCTTCTACATTTATTTATGTATGTATGTACTGTATGCTACTTTACACCTTAATTTCCCTCGGGATCAATAAATTATACTCTACTCTACTTATCTTGTGTTATTAGATAATTGCAGGATTGATGTACCTCAATGCCCACACATGCAACGTGGTGGACTCTATCTATTTGATGGATCATTACACTGCAGGTGTGATTTTGTTTGGAGACAGAGCTGACGTGCGGCGCCAAAGTTTACCCAGGGTAATCAGTGTCTTCATTTATATCAAATAGGGCTGACAGTAGGCCATCACACTGCACTGGGAAATAATCAAGAAAGATTGCATCTAATTATCGTTAAATGTTTATGTTTGAATGCTGTAGGTCAACTTCGACAAGTTTGAGGCCATTTTGACATTTGTTAACATCAACAAATGTCATTGGAACTTGCTGGTTTGTCAAACTCAACACCATTCATTTACTAGTTTATCATATTGTGAAATACATATTAGCTGCTATACTGGTATATAAGTATAGCCTGTCTTCTTTCACAGTACATTCATGCACAGTCTGCAAGTGTCTTTCAAGTAGATCCTTCACCAGCATCTACTGAGTTGGAGGACTCAGAACTGGCTGCCCAGAGACTACGGTAAATTTCATTGTTATTGTAATGTTGTATTTTTTACTTATAGTACGGCGGATTGGACACACAAAAGGGCCAAATCGTACACTTAAGAGTAAAAGCATGAAAATTGGTACACGCATCCTTCTTGATATGCTGATTAATATTGTGTTGGAGGTGTGGCGAAAAATTCTTAATTTTCAAGATGGCCGCCAAATCCAATATGGCCAACCCATGCTTATTAAACTATCTACCACTTTGTAGAAAGAACATGAAAATTGGTGCACATGTCCTTCTTGATATGCTGATCAATATTAGCGTTGGAGGTGTTACGAAAAATAATGTGTTTTCAAGATGGCCAATCCATATTAATGTCCTGACACTTTGTAGTAAAAGCATGAAAATAGGTGACCAGTTACTTCTTTATATTTGGATAAATAAAAGAAATGGAAGCATTGCGAAAAAAGTTACATTTTCAAGATGGCCGCCAAGTCAGATATGGCTAACTCTTATTGATGAATCCAGTGCCCACTTTGTAGTAAAAGCATGAAAAATGGTACACATATATCTTCATATGCTGATTAATATTTGAAATGGAGGCATAGCAAAAAATATTCTGTGCTAACACTCTTGAACAGGTACACTGATTACAGTTTTGAGGCCTCAAGTGGGTTATATGGCTGTAGCGTTATGTGCAGATTCAAGGTTTTCGGGTTTTTTTGTGGGATAAACAGTACCTCTAGCAGATAGTGACGACAGCATAGGTCTTGTGCTGAATATGCCTCTCACGACTACTAATTCAAAATTTTAGGCTTGTATGACTTAATGCATGATGGTTTCACTAATATGGGTTGGCCATATTTGATTTGGCAGCAATCTTGAAAACGATACATTTCTTTCGCGACGCCTCCAACACTAATATTCGTCAGCATATGAAGAAGAAGTATACCGTGTACTGATTTTAATGCTTTAATCTGCTGGACTATTATATTTTAAAAAGACACTTTTTCAAGTCACATCACATGTCTTTAGAGAATACTTGAAGATGAGACGGACCTGCTATGGGAAGACGGACTGGGTTGATATCCCATGGAAAGGAGCAGTGATGTCCCACCCAGTGCAGAGGGATGGTAGCAGTTGTGGCGTCATTGTCGCAAAAGTAAATAGAAGTCTTTTGGTACAAATGTGTATTTTTTCTGTAAATCACTCCTTGCCGTGCATTTATCCATTGTGTGGACATTTTCATTAACAACAGTGTTATTAATTTAGATGGCCAGAGCAGTCATGGAGGCCTTCCCTCAGCCCCCGGAATGTAACTTTGACACCTCAAAAGAGGCCATGAGTAACGAAAGGACAAACATGGCTGTCCAAATACTTGAAGCATCAGGTACAGTACAGTAAAACAATATATGTAAATGAATATACAGTAATTCTGTCTAAATATGTTATGACTTATTTTGTCATACAAATACACTCTACAGTCTTTGATGACCTTGATTGTGTCATGTGCGGAACGGACAACCCCCCTGGATCTGAGCAATCTAGCATACACTGGGTGAGTCAATAATGTGACATGAGGGTATAGTGTTTGTAGTACCAAGCAATCTTCCTATTATCCAGGTTTTTCGCAGCCTTTCTTTGAGAAAGTTGTGGTCTAAAATGCTTGATATTGTGGTTTTCAAGAAAATTGCTGTGAAAGTTGTGGTGTTTATTACATGTTTAGGCTACTACAATAATCTAAGACACAGAGACTGAAAATATCACCTCTCCGGTGAAACAACTCCTAGCTCGTTAAAATTGAAAAAGGGGAGTAAATTAACTGTTTATGAAAACATGTAGACTAAAAATAAAGCCTCTCTCACACACACACATGCACAGTTCTCTCTCTCTCCCTCCCTCTCTCTCGTGCGCACAATGTAATAAGCACCACAACTTTCACTGCAATTTTCTTGAAAACCTCTTGCAACAATATCAAGCATTTTAGACCACAACTTTCTAAAAGAAATGCTGCAAAAACCTGGATAATAAGATTGTAGGTAGTAAGCTTAATTTTGCCATTGAAGCACTTCCAAACACGACTATTTGTGTAATTTTAACTTCAGAAATAAGCATTCTGAAAGCCATGCAAGAAACAGACATTTTCACATTGAAATGAGCATCGCAGTAATACCAAAGTTAGTTTCGCATTGACCATAAATCAGTGAGATTAATTAATAAAATGTTTAAACTGACAAAAATGCATTAAGTTTACAGTAGTGGCCTTTTTTCAGGACTTGTCAGGTGTCTTTGCAAGTTTTATTGAAATACTGCAATTATATAAAGTAATGTATGTAATCAAAGATTGTAGTATGTTATGTTGTATTGTAATATATTATATTATATTATATTATATTATATTATATTATATTATATAAATAAATAGAGAATTTGTAATGGGCCATGGGGCCACTACACACTGAAAAAGGAAGGTTAAGTCAGGAAGGTTAAGAATCCCTTGCCTACAGTCATATCGTAATGTTTTGACATTTAAGTTTAGCATTTTGCTTGAGAAGTGTGCGTCCTAATACAGTGACCATTGCTGTCATGTCATCTCATGTTTAGTGTTAATTCCTGGACTGTAATTTTGTGCTGAATGGACAATGGGCAATGTACCTCATGCTTTGCTCACAGGCATATTGCCATAACTGATAACTTCACATGGATTAACAAAAATCTATTTGTTTTTCAATTCAACAGATCTGTTGCGATAAATGTGAACGGTGGTATCATGTTGGTTGTATCAACATGAGCCAGAAGATTTCACTCCAGATGAAGGAGTGGCTGTGTGTGCTGTGTAGGGTTAGGCAGTATACCGGTAAAAAAAAAAAACGATTTCGGTTCACACGAAAATAGGCTAGTACAATTTTCACAAATAAGTTCTTGTGGCAAATTTGAGGAAAAGTTGGTTAGCGAAAAGTAGATGAAAAGTTCTAATCAAAAAAATTTCCATCTCAGCTAACTTGGAATGTAACTTGGAATGTATATACCTGGAAATATGTGTTTTTTTCTTCTTTTTGGTTTCACAGACCTTTTGTATTGCAATAAAATGCTTGTTTTTTACCACCAAACCTGTACAAATCAGTCATTATACTTCCTAATGCCTTGTTGACATAAAATTAAAAATGACCGGTTATGTAGAATCCATCTCTAGCTAACATCTGTGTTAGAAATGTGTCTCAGTTCTGTTCATCAAATGAATGAAATGGAAAACAAAAGCTTTAAAAAGTTGCAATATAGTAGTTGCAGTATAGTGGTTGCGGTATAATAGACTTTATATATTGTGTTACAATATTTGCTATACATGATGTTGATATTTGGTTTGCAGACTTTTCACAAAATATGTGTAGCCTCTTAGTGCAGATGTGGTTGCGGGATTATTCACTATTTGTGTCACCAAGAGCCTTAAGTAACAGGTTAAGACACAGCCATTACAATTTTGGTGAAAGTAAGATTAAAACATAGGCTCTGCGCTAAGGGGTTAATTAAAGAGAACTTCATTTGCCTATATGACGACTATGCTATTACACCAATTAACAAGCAGGGCCACTGCTAGGCATGAGCAGAGTAAGTCAAGTCAAGTCAAGTCTTTTTATTGTCAGGTACACAGAACAACAGAGTTGGACTGGGCACTGAAATTCTTAGGACAGGACACCATACCACACTACCATAACATAACAAGACATAACATATAAACATATAAGTACTCCAACATGGTATAACATAACTTAACAATAAGTACTGAAGATTAGATGAAAAAATATGAAAAGACAGAGTAGTAGACCTACTAGATAAACAATAAATATACAATATAGATGCACATACTAAACAGATAAACATACCTACATGATATTTTTAGCTATACTGAACTTATTTAAACATAGAAACCTGGACACAGAGACAAAGACACTTCAAGTGTGGGGTGGTGCAATATTGCAAATGTAGTGCAAACAGCAGTGAAGGAGTAAAGTGGCGAGTGTAAAGTGATGAGAGTGCATTATTGTTCATTATTGTTCATTTAGGAGTCTGATGGCCTTAGGGTAGAAACTGTTCTCCAGTCTGCGGGTGCGAGACCGGATACTTCGGAACCTTATACCAGAAGGCAACAGGGTGAACAGTCTGAAGGATGGGTGGTGATAGTCTTTTAGGATCCTGCCAGCTCTTCTGAGGCATCTTGTGAGGTAGATGTCCTGAAGGGAAGGGAGTTTCCTGCCGATGATAGACTCAGCGGATCTGACCACACTGCGTAGGGCCTTACGGTCCATGGCTGTGCAGCTCCCAAACCACACTGAGATGCTACCAGTCAAGATGCTTTCTATAGTGCATCTATAGAAGTTGGTGAGGATGTCTGGGTTCATGCCAAACTTCCTGAGTCGCCTCAGGAAGAAGAGGCGTTTCCGGGCAGCTTTGACCACCTTGTCTGTGTGGGCAGACCAGGTGAGATCATTGCTGATGTTGACCCCGAGGAACTTGAAGCAGCTGACCTTTTCCACTTCAGATCCGTTGATGTGAAGGGGTGTATGCTCCACCCCCTGCCGTCTCCTAAAGTCCACTATCATCTCCTTAGTTTTACTGATGTTGAGAGAGAGGTTATTTTCCTGACACCAAGTTGTTAGGGTGTCAACCTCCTCTCTGTAGGCTGACTCATCATTGTTAGTGATGAGGCCTACGATGGTTGTGTCATCAGCAAACTTCACGATGAGGTTGGAGCTGTGCATTGCTGCACAGTCGTGGGTGAACAAGGAGAACAGGAGAGGGCTAAGCACACAGCCCTGGGGGGCGCCAGTGTTTGTGATCATTGTGGCTGACGTGCGGTCACCGAGTCTCACCACCTGTGGCCTCCCCGTCAGGAAGCTGAAGATCCATTTGCAGAGGCAGGTGTTTAGTCCCAGGTCCACGAGCTTAGAGACGAGTCTGGAGGGGATGATGGTGTTGAATGCCGAACTCTAGTCAATGAACAGCATCCTCACATACGAGTTCCCCTTTTCCAGGTGGGAGAGGGCGGTGTGCACTGTCAGGGCGATGGCGTCGTCTGTAGACCTGTTTGATTGCTACGCGAAATGCATAGGGTCCAGGGTGGGTGGCAGTGAGGAGCAGATGAATGATTTGACCAGCCGCTCGAAGCACTTCATGATGACAGAGGTCAGTGCTATCGGGCGATAGTCATTAATGCTGCTGGCCTTGGTGTTCTTAGGCACAGGGACGATGGTTGTCCTCTTGAAGCAGGTGGGGAGTAAGCAAATGGCTGAGTGCATTAACCACTTTGCTACCAAAATTGGGGCCTCATAAGTTGAGATTGACTAAAAAACGTGTTAAGGATATATTATATGAGGGGGGCCTCCTGATCAGTTATGCTTAGGGCATCCAAAAATTTAGCAGCAATGTGAAAGCTATTGAAAAAAGTAATTTTACACATAGGAAACAATGGTATTCTTAGTGAATGTGGATATACATTGAAAAGGGCTGAAGATCCGATTAAATGGTGCCGTATCTTGTTCCTCCCATGTAACCAAAGCCTTATACAAAGTTTGGGCCCCAAAAGTCAGTTCACATGAAAGCTATTGAAAAAAATAATTTTCCTCATAGGAAACAATGGTATTTATAATCAATGTGGATATACATTGAAATGGGCTAAAGATCCGAATAAATGGTGCCGTATCTTGTTCCTCCCATGTAACCAAAGCCTTATACAAAGTTTGGGCCCCAAAAGTCAGTTAACATGAAACCTATTGAAAAAAAATAATTTTCCTCATAGGAAACAATGGTATTTATAATCAATGTGGATATACATTGAAATGGGCTAAAGATCCGAATAAATGGTGCCGTATCTTTTTCCTCCCATGTAACCAAATCCTTATACAAAGTTTGGGCCCCAAAAGTCAGTTAACATGAAAGCTATTGAAAAAAAATAATTTTCCTCATAGGACAAAATGGTATTTATAATCAATGTGGATATACATTGAAATGGGCTAAAGATCCAAATAAATGGTGCCGTATCTTGTTCCTCCCATGTAACCAAATCCTTATACAAAGTTTGGGCCCCAAAAGTCAGTTAACATGAAAGCTATTGAAAAAAAATAATTTTCCTCATAGGACACAATGGTATTTATAATCAATGTGGATATACATTGAAATGGGCTAAAGATCCGAATAAATGGTGCCGTATCTTGTTCCTCCCATGTAACCAAATCCTTATACAAAGTTTGGGCCCCAAAAGTCAGTTAACATGAAACCTATTGAAAAAAAATAATTTTCCTCATAGGAAACAATGGTATTTATAATCAATGTGGATATACATTGAAATGGGCTAAAGATCCGAATAAATGGTGCCGTATCTTGTTCCTCCCATGTAACCAAAGCCTTATACAAAGTTTGGGCCCCAAAAGTCAGTTAACATGAAAGCTATTGAAAAAAATAATTTTCCTCATAGGAAACAATGGTATTTATAATCAATGTGGATATACATTGAAATGGGCTAAAAATCCGAATATTTGGTGCCGTATCTTGCTCCTCCCATGTAATCAAAGCCTTATACAAAGTTTGGGCCCCAAAAGTCAGTTCACATGAAAGCTATTGAAAAAAAATAATTTTCCTCATAGGAAACAATGGTTTTTATAATCAATGTGGATATACATTGAAAAGGGCTAAAGATCCGAATAAATGGTGCCGTATCTTGTTCCTCCCATGTAACCAAAGCCTTATACAAAGTTTGGGTCCCAAAAGTCAGTTAACATGAAAGCTATTGAAAAAAATAATTTTCCTCATAGGAAACAATGGTATTTATAATCAATGTGGATATACATTGAAATGGGCTAAAAATCCGAATATTTGGTGCCGTATCTTGCTCCTCCCATGTAATCAAAGCCTTATACAAAGTTTGGGCCCCAAAAGTCAGTTCACATGAAAGCTATTGAAAAAAAATTATTTTCCTCATAGGAAACAATGGTTTTTATAATCAATGTGGATATACATTGAAAAGGGCTAAAGATCCGAATAAATGGTGCCGTATCTTGTTCCTCCCATGTAACCAAAGCCTTATACAAAGTTTGGGCCCCAAAAGTCAGTTAACATGAAAGCTATTGAAAAAAATAATTTCCCTCATGGGAAACAATGGTATTTATAGTCAATATAGATATACATGGAAAAGGGCTAAAGATCCCAAAAAATAGTGCCGTATCTTGTTCCTCCCATGTAACCAAAGCCTTATACAGAGTTTGGGCCCCAAAAGTCAGTTAACATGAAATCTATTGAAAAAAATCATTTTCCTCATAGGAAACAATGGTATTTATAATCAATGTGGGTATACATTGAAAAGGGCTAAAGATCCGAATAAATGGTGCCGTATCTTGTTCCTCCCATGTAACCAAAGCCTTATACAAAGTTTGGGCCCCAAAAGTCAGTTAACATGAAAGCTATTGAAAAAAATAATTTTCCTCATAGGAAACAATGGTATTTATAATCAATGTGGATATACATTGAAAAGGGCTACAGATCCGAATAAATGGTGCCGTATCTTGTTCCTCCCATGTAACCAAAGCCTTATAAATAGTTTGGGCCCAAAAGGTCACTTAATGTGAAAGCCATTGAAAAATGTCATTTTCCACATAGGAAACAATGGTATTCTTAGTGAATGTGGAAATATATTGAAGAGGGCTAAAGATCAGAATAATTGCTGCCGTATCTTGTTCCTCCCATGTAACCAAAGCCTTATACATAGTTTGGGCCCAAAAGGTCACTTAATTTGAAAGGTATTGAAAAAAGTCATTTTCCACATAGGAAACAATGGTATTCTTAGTGAATGTGGAAATATAGTGAAGAGGGCTGAAGATCCGAATAATTGGTGCCGTATCTTGTTCCTCCCATGTAACCAAAGCCTTATACATAGTTTGGGCCCAAAAGGTCACTTAATTTGAAAGGTATTGAAAAAAGTCATTTTCCACATAGGAAACAATGGTATTCTTAGTGAATGTGGATATACACTGAAAAGGGCTAAGGTTCCGAATAAATGGTGCCGTATCTTGGTCCTCCTATGTAACCAAAGCCTTGTACATAGTTTGGGCCCAAAAGGTCACTTAATTTGAAAGGTATTGAAAAAAATAATTTTCCTCATAGGATACAATAGGTATTTTGGTGAATGTGGATACATTGAAGTGGGCTAAAGATCAAAATGAATTGTTCCGTATCTTGTTACCCCCATGTAAACTATGCCTTATACAAAGTTTGGGGTCCACGTGACACATACAGTTTTTCTCGATTGCTTTTACCTGCTTAGGTAAACTAGAACCCACTTGGTCTTCATGACTACTTTCTTTGCACAACAGAAGTCATCTCTTGCAAATGTGTTCATACATTTTCATTGGGTTCACAGATTTCTCACACCCTTTTGCAAAACAGTTAACATAGATGTCATTCAAAAACCCCAAACTCTATTGGTTTTCCCGTGCTAAACAAAAGGAAAACATCTTTTCACAGGTCGTATAGATTCCTTGCATAAGTCTGAATCACCTGTATGAAACTCCTTTGCACAACTCTTCAATGAGCAATCAGTCCCTCTCCACCTATATAGGTGCCACGTCTCTTTGCAAGCATGGATCAGAGAACCTGTCTTCAGAGAACCATGGCTCTTTTGTCGTAAACGAATAGACAATTACTAATTTGAACACAGTTGTTACTGTATATTCCCATATTTTTCATATTTTTTTATTTCAGTTTTCAGCTAAAGTTTTGAGAATAATGGCATGGAATTGTTTCTGATTTTGAGTATTTCTGTGTAAAGTATAACTATGTAAAGCAAGGAAATGCCACTAGCATGTCAACAGGACTGCACTGGTTCATATTGATGGCCATATTTTTTATTTTGTTGTCCAGTGTGAAATGATTGATTAAAGAGTGCTTTTCAATTGGCAACAAGTTGTAGTGTTTGAAGGCAAGATTTGCTTTTGCTGCATGGTTTAAGTGTTTTGAGAGAGTAACAGCCTTTTGCAAATGTGTCATTTTGTCCAGAGTGCTTTTGTTCAGACACAGGTGTTAACTGTTTTGAGAACGTGATGTCAGAGTTGACACAGGTAACAAAACGATTGAGTAATGTAATGTGAATAGTAATATTTCCTTTTCCCCATAGGCAACAATAATACTTAAATTTGATGTGGACAAACATTGAAGGGTGCTTAAAATCACAATAATTTCTGTTGTGTCAAATGCAGCCAAAGCATTCCAATGTCACTTCATGTGAAAGCTAAAAAAAAAAAAAAAAGAAAATTCCTCATAGAAAAAAAATACAGATGTATTTTGGTAGTAAATCACAATAACAAAAACAATTACAACAAAAACATTTCCTCGTAGAAAAAACGGATGTATTTTGGTAGTTCTAACCATTTGGCATTCTGGTGTGTCAAATGCAGCCAAAGCATGAAAGCAATTCAGCCAAAGCATTCGTGCTGCTGTTGGAGTATGCATTCGCGCTGCTGTTAGAGTGGTAATTTAATGACGGTCCCTAAGCGTGCGAATATGCGAATCTGTCGAATATGGAACCTGAAACTAACTTCACTGCGCCGTAAACAACAACAATCGCCGGTGGGGAAAGGCCATTTTTCCATTGACTGGAATCCTGCTTTATTTATTGGTGGCACCAATAAATAAAGATTTGGGGGGGGAAATGGCGGCGATTGTTGTTGTTTTTGTTGTTGTTGTTGTTGTTGTTCTAACAGTTCTCACCACACAACAACGTCTCATCTTTGCTCCTTGAATGTCGATATGTAATGGTATGGAGTTATTGAAACTTACTACGTGTAAAAAAGACTAGAAATTGAATGTTTATTTTTAGGCCTCGAAAGTTGCACTGGGTGCCTTTAAGTGGGGAGCCCATCAACAAGGGTTAGAGTAGGGCTTCTCGCTTGTATGTATTCTCATTTACCATATATAATGAGCATGAAGAACTCTTCAAATCGCACAATGTGTGCACTGTAGCCTACTAGCCATGTTCAGTTGTGCTGTGTGTTGCTTTTATTCTTCTAAAGATTGTTGATTCAGGAAGAATCTTGTTTCTACTATGAGTGAACGTTTGTGTGGAGCGTCATCAATGTGCGCCATCCGGGAATCTATCGCATCCATATGACGTCAGTGCAACGACACACGCGGCGGTCTTTTCTCTGATTCCCCCGTGTTGAACGCCGAAGAGTATCATTTTGTTTTTCCCGAATTTGCAATAACTATATAACTCAAAAATGGCTGTAGCGCAGGTACCTGTAAGAAAGAGACTCCTAAAGGAGGAAGATATGACCAAAGTGGAATTTGAGACCAGTGAAGAGGTAGATGTTACGCCAACCTTCGATACCATGGGCCTGCGAGAGGACCTTCTCCGTGGGATCTACGCTTACGGTAAAGTTCGAGGATGTGTTGAAGCTAGAGGGCCTAGCCAAGGCGCCAACGTTAAAGTCGATCAGTAGCAAATGTATTGGTTATATTTGGGTTGTTGTGTCTCTGCTATTTGTATGTTTTTCAAACTACTAAGTGTGGTGCTACGTGAATGTACAAATTATGTTGCGTCTGGCAAGTTTTCACTGCTAGATTAGCTGCGTATAATGCTAACTTTAGCTAGCGGATTAGCCAAAGGTTTCTATCTACATTGGCAATAACTTTTGGCTAAAGGCTAAGCTGCTAACGCGCAAGGAAGTACAGTGAGTGTGGTATATTTGTTATCGTGTTTCGCGTAGGTAACTTTAAGGCCAAACATATTCAATATGAATGATTATGTCGAAAATGTAATGATATGGTAATAATGGTTGCGGAGACTTGTAGTGGCTACTTGGGTTTTCCAGAAATCGACAGAATGGGGCTAACTTGTAGGGTGAGCTAATTGGTTAGCAAACGATAGCTAATGTATACTTGTGTGTAAAAGGCAATATACGCCCACTGTCTGCATTTGCTTCTGATTGTCCATAACGTTACAATGCTGTGATAAATACTATTGTGGTTTTTTGAGGAAGAAAATGTAAGCAGTAACTGACCTCTAGTAATCAAGTCATCTTATACGTTTTAATGCACTACAGAGAGTTTCTGGAAAACACAGCCGTTAACTAGACAGGTTATAACAGTAACAGTATAGTCAAACGTGACTAACTGATCTGTACGTTTGTTTTAGATAGTCTATGTTACTCAGCAGTAGTATCAACTAGATTTGTCTCTGTATAACAAACAATGCAACCACCTAACGAAACGTTCAATTTTCTTCCAGGATTTGAGAAACCTTCCGCTATCCAACAGAGGGCCATCAAACAGATCATCAAGGGCAGGGATGTGATTGCTCAGTGAGTGTCTGCCGTCTTGAGTTTTCCATGCTTCCAACCTTGTTTTTCTAATCACACTTCTTGAATGTTGAGCACTGCATATAAGGGGCCTTATCACATAGTAATGATGTCTCGCCTATGGCGGGTTACACCCGACAGCCTAGTTGTTTGCGCTCGTGCACCCTATGAATTAAACGACCAATAGATCAGTTAACTCCAAACCACAGTGATGGATCAAGGTGACCAGATGTAAATGTGGGACGAGTAGAAAGTTTGTGTGGAATATTACCAATGCTGAGAGGTAACCTAAAGTCAATCTAATTGAAGAAGAAACTTTTGTATTCTCCATTTCGGCTCGTAAACACCTTGTGCAAATTCGTGTTTTTGTGACGTAACAGAGGAGTTAGCAGTTTGATTGACAGCTGTCACGGCCTCTTGACGACAGCCTGCACTGCTCTCTTCTCAGCCGTGGATTGAAAGCCAGGCGTGTTTAAAAGCTGTTGCACTTGTATTAGCCAGAATACTGCTTTTGACGTAGCATAATTAGATGAAGTAGAAAACTATACCGCAAGGGCTTAAGCAGCTCATGTGCCTGGGTGGTAAACCAAAAACGTCCATGTAGTCTTATTTATGACATTTAAAATTCAAAAGACTGTGCAGGAATTTATCCCAGTATGTGGGATGCGAGAACATTTTCAAAATGCTGTCCAACGCAGCACGGGACACCTGATCAACCCAATGCGGTCCAATTAACCCTAACATTAGATTACAATGGGTAGTACTGCCGATAGTTGTAGGGACTCATTCACTACCATACCTGTGAATTGGGAACGCTTAACGCCAGACAAAAGCACAGGGTTGGGTTTTCGCATTACAGGACTACTCTTGAAGGTGTTGTGTATAGGCTAGTTTTTTTCTTTTGTTAAATACAACTATGTGATTCTAAACGCTGTTTTCCCAGCCTTCTTGGCCTTTCAGTCATTGTGTTTCAGGTCTTTAAATGTATTTGTTTACTTATCTGTGGTGTGAGCAAACTTAAGTAAACTCATACATATATAAATAAAAAAGATGCATAGAGTTTGCACAGACCTACTGTGACGTATCAGTGTCCTCGAAGAAGTCCATCATTGTAGTTCCTCTATACACATTTTCACCATATACATCCATGGAAAGCTACACATTGCACCTTTTATAAGGGATGTTTTTCTCAGTAAGATGCTTACATCCTAAATTTAAAACATATGATTGAGGTTGTTTGTTTGTTTTGTCCGTCATTATAGTTCCTCTTGACACGTTTTCACACCTTTGTTTCTCAGTAAGATGTTTGAATCATATGATTTAATGTTTGTTTGTTTTGTCAGTCATTATAGTTCCTCTTTACACATTTTCACACCTTTGTAAGGGGTGTTTCTGAGTAAGATGTTTGGATCATATGATTGATGTTTGTTTGTTTGTGACCCTCTCTTCTCAGGTCCCAGTCTGGTACAGGTAAAACAGCCACCTTTTGTGTGTCCGTGCTGCAGTGTCTGGATATCCAGGTGAGTGCCACTTTGTTGTGACTCGCTAAGTTGTTAAGTGAGGCGATCCTACTCTTAGAAGAGACATGCATGTCACTAGGCTGTGGAGAGGTTTTTACTTTCCCTCTCATTGGCCCTCAGGTGCGAGAGACCCAGGCGCTGATCTTGGCTCCAACAAGAGAGTTGGCTGGACAGATCCAGAAGGTATGAGTACAGCTGTTTGTGTGTGTGTGTGTGTGTGTGTGTGTGTGTTTGAGGTATGAGTTCTGCTGTGTGTGTGTGTTTGAGGTATGAGTTCTGCTGTGTGTGTGTGTTTTGATTTCTGCTGTGTGTGTGTGTTTGAGATATGAGTGTTGCTGTGTGTGTGTGTGTGTGTGTGTGTGTGTGTGAGAGTGTATATATGTGTGTATGAGTACTGCTGTGGAACATGCTGTGTGTGTGTGTTTCTGGATTTCTCTCTTGTAGCCCATTTCTGTACCACACTCTTCCCCTCACTATCCCTTACCCTCTCTGACTCCCTCTGTCTCTCTCTCTCTCTCCTCAGGTGTTGTTGGCCCTCGGTGACTACATGAATGTCCAGTGTCACGCCTGCATTGGAGGGACCAATGTTGGTGAGGACATCAGGAAGCTGGACTACGGACAGCACGTGGTGGCCGGCACCCCAGGACGCGTGTTCGGTATGTGCCCACACACACACACACACACACACACACACACACACACACACACACACACACACACACACACTGTGCAGACACTGACACATTCACTGACCTATTTACCTATGCATCTCTCTTGAGGGCCTTTACCACACCAGTGATTTTTTTTTGTTAAAACAGAATGAGACGATGCAATCAATTGACTCTTCTTCCCTTCTTTTCTCCCTGCTTCTCTCCTGCTCTTCTCTCTCTGCAGACATGATCAGACGGAGGAGTCTCAGGACTCGCGCCATCAAAATGCTGGTGCTGGACGAGGCAGATGAGATGCTCAACAAAGGTGAGACACACACTCAGAAACACATATTTGATTTGCCTGTCCAACAGACTTGTTCCAGGTTGTTGGCGCTCCCTCATATTGTGTTGCAGTCTTGTGAGTCTGTTGTGTATCTTTAATATTTCTCTGGTGTGTGTTCTGTGTGTGTTTGTCAGGGTTTAAGGAGCAGATCTATGACGTGTACCGGTACCTGCCCCCCGCCACCCAGGTGTGCCTCATCAGCGCCACACTGCCCCACGAGATCCTGGAGATGACCAACAAGTTCATGACAGACCCCATCCGCATCCTGGTCAAACGGTAAATACACACACTTACACACACACACACACTCACCCTGCTCCACTGGATCCTGGAGATGACACACACCCCCCACACACACACACACTACTCCATGGGATCCTGGAGATGACCAACCAACCCACCACCACACACACACATACACACACACACACACACAGTTCATAGGCAACCAGTAAAAAACACATGCATCAAATCATTATTATTATATTCCCATAAGATAACTAATGTATGATTTTGAGTTGGACTGATTTATTTTGTGTGTGTGTTGGCAGTGATGAGTTGACTCTGGAAGGCATCAAGCAGTTCTTTGTGGCCGTTGAGCGTGAGGAGTGGAAGTTCGACACGCTGTGTGACCTCTACGACACACTCACCATCACACAGGCTGTTATTTTCTGCAACACCAAGAGGAAGGTTGGTACACACACACACTCATCATAGCGCAGGCCACAGCAAAACAGTGTTGCCTGGTTGCTATGCTACCTCGCTAGCTAAGGTTTTAAATAGCCATACATTTGTTATCTGCATTCGTTAATTGGCAAATGGCAATTCGTTATCAATGGATTGATTTGTTATGAATTGTTTTTTTTTAATCTGTTGTTGATTTCTTGTGTGTTTGTGTGCAGGTGGACTGGCTGACTGAGAAGATGAGGGAAGCCAACTTCACCGTGTCCTCCATGCACGGAGACATGCCACAGAAAGAGCGCGAGTCCATCATGAAAGAGTTCCGCTCCGGAGCCAGGTAACCAGGAACCTCTTACTTCAGTTCATTCAGGCGGGTAAACAGTCAGATAACCAGGAACCTCTTACTTCAGTTCAGTCCGGCGGGTAAACAGTCAGATAACCAGGAACCTCTTACTTCAGTCAGGCAGGCAGGGGGACAGTCAGATAACCAGGAACCTCTTACTTCAGTTCAGTCCGGCGGGTAAACAGTCAGATAACAAGGAACCTCTTACTTCAGTTCAGTCCGGCGGGTAAACAGTCAGATAACCAGGAACCTCTTACTTAAGTCAGGCAGGCAGGGGGACAGTCAGGTAGCCAGGAACCTCTTACTTCAGTTCAGTCAGGCAGGGGGACAGTCAGATAACCAGGAACCTCTTAGGCTAGCTTTACACGACAACGATCTGAACACAAACCGCAAAAGTGGCGTTGCGTTCCCACTTTTAATTTCGCGTTTAGACGAGAGTCTTTGGGTGGAAATCTGCATGCAGACGGTGACGCAAAAGTGTGTGAAATTGAACTTAACCGGTGTAGACGTGGAGGTACTGCAGGATGTATATGTGTCCATTCTATTCCACTATGGCTATTTTAACGCGATTGGGAGCTTATTTATGTATTCATTCAGCTACGAGACCTAGTGTAATTAATGCGCCTTCTCTGTTCTGTTTTATCTGTGATTACTCGGCTTATTTGCTGAAATGACTCCTGGATAGATATCAAGGCAGCTTGAATCTCCGAGTAATGGAAATAATCCGACATGTTTGTTGTTGTTTGGCTGTACTGCACATGGATATGATGTCAACGCGTATGCGAGGATAGCCAGCGTGAGCAGCTCAGAGCACACTTTTGCGTTTTCAACCCTTTAGACGGGAACGCAACGGTGGAGCGTTTTTAAGATTTCCACTCTGGAGGGTGGGTTCATTTTTTTGCGTTTTTAAGTCCCCAAAACGCTGTCGCCATCTAAACGAAAGGCACATCTGATAAAATATTTTGTCGTTTTCACCCGGGAGCGTTGTCGTGTAAAGCCACCCTTACTTCAGTTCAGTCAGGCAGGGGGACAGTCAGATAACCAGGAACCTCTTACTTCAGTCAGGCAGGCAGGCAGGGGGACAGTCAGATAACCAGGAACCTCTTACTTCAGTTCAGTCAGGCAGGGGGACAGTCAGGTAGCCAGTAGGGGTGGGGTGTGTTTTTTACACATCCATTTTATGTTGAAATGCAATTATTGATTGATTATCGATTATCAATTTGAAAACGATTATCGATGCATTAAATCATTTGCGTCTGCAACTCAGAGTCTAACATCACTTCCTACTTTGTGTTTGATATTTAAAGAAAAATCAACAGATGAATTACCTTCTCTATTTGCTTTATTAGAGAAAAAGCTTTTTCTTGTCACAATTTTGACTTTCTATGAGCAATGCAATAATCGATGCAGATTGCATTTCAACATAAAATGGATAATCGATAATCGGTTTGAAATTGATAAAATCGATTTAGAATCGAATCGTTGACCTCCTGAATCGGATTCAATTCGAATAGTGAGGTGCCAAGAGATTCCCACCCCTAGAAGCCAGGAACCTTTTACTTCAGGTTCAGTCAGGCGGGCAGCCTGGTGACCAGGAACTAGTCAGGTAGACAGACATGTGGTCCAGGAACTCTCATGTGGACATGGGCTTGCATCATGGTAAAAGAACAGTGCATCATGGGAATAGAACGGTGCATTGTGGGAAGTGAACAGGCAGCATAGTAACTACTACCCAACTATTTCCAGTTGGCAAGTCTCTTAGGTAAAACGTGATATTGCCATGAAGTGGTATCAGTGCGTGGTATGAGCTCATTTTTATGAGTACCAGTATATGAATGAGTATTGGCCCAGTACATTTTAGAAAAAAAATCACTCTTGCGCACTTATTTTTACTCTACTTCTCTCTGAATTCTCTGAAAGAGAACACGGGCCTGAGTGGGTAAATATGCATAATATTTGTATTTGTGTAAAGAAATAACAATGTGATTATCTCGCTCTTTCTCTCTCTTCTCTTCCTCTCTCTCTCTCTCTCCCTCTCTCTCTCTCTCTCTCTCCCTCTCTCCCTCTCCAGCCGAGTGTTGATCTCCACTGACGTGTGGGCCAGAGGTCTGGACGTGCCCCAGGTCTCCCTCATCATCAACTACGACCTCCCCAACAACAGAGAGTTGTACATCCACAGGTAGGAAAACGTCCGACAGAGGCTCTGAAAGTAATATTAGTTAAGACTCACATTTTAAAACGTCACTAACGGTTATTAACTTAATAAAGTTAGAACATTAACCTTAATTGTCAAACAAGTTCATTATGTATCTCAAAGATGTGGTGTTAGTTTTTTTTTCCGATGCTCGTTCGTTGATCGTTGCGGAATCTCCCTGTGTCCCTCCACAGGATTGGTCGATCGGGTCGTTATGGCCGCAAGGGTGTGGCAATCAACTTTGTGAAGAACGACGACATCCGCATCCTGCGAGACATTGAGCAGTACTACTCCACACAGATCGACGAGATGCCTATGAACGGTGAGTGTGACGTCACCCTGATCCCAGACTGGCCGAATGTACTGTCTCATTTACATCTCATTTCATATGGTCTGCAGTTACTCTTAGTATGTAAGAAAAAAAATATATACTTGTAGAAGAAGTTGGTATGTAAGAATATGCATACTTGTAGAAGAAGTTAGTATGTAAGAATAAGTTGGTATGTAAGACTATTTTATACTTGTAGAAGAAATGCAAACTTTAAAATGTACCTATACGTCCCGGCCCCAAACGTGTAATTCTGATGTGCGCCCTTTTGTCTTCCAGTGGCCGACCTCATTTAAATCAGAAGATGCCGCCGGCTCATACTCTTCCTCGCCTTCCCCTGACCTCCCCGGAAGTTTGTCTTTGTTTTCTTCCGTTGGTTTCTAATTTTATTTCCCCCAGAGTTTGTGTTTTATTTACCACTTTCTTCTGTCGTTTTTTTTTTTTTTTTTTAAGAAGGATTCATTTTGCTCTCCTGGAATTGTTGCTGGATTTGAATTGTGCTCATTTTTAGAAGGGGTTTTTGTGAAATTAATTTGTTTTGTAAATAAAGAAAAACTTTTGTCACCCATGTCTGGCCTCTTAAGTTGTTCTTTCTCTCTGTATTTGTTTGTTTGTTTCAGATAACACACTTTTTTTTGGACTTGAAATGGGGGGGGGGGGGGGGGGGATTTCATGTACGTAGTTTGTTGACAAACCTTGGTAAGTGTAACACAGAATAAGTGGTAAACCTTCTGCTAGGAGAATGAAGCCACAGGGCTCTTCTATTAGGAGATTTACCACTTAATCTGAGTAAACCCACCCTGGTTTGGGCTCTTCTTTTAGGAGGTTTACCACTCCCTCTGAGTAAACTCACCCAGGTTTGGGCTCTTCTTTTAGGAGGTTTACCACTCCCTCTGAGTAAACTCACCCAGGTTTGGGCTCTTCTATTAGGAGGTTTACCACTCCTAGTAAACTCACCCTGGTTTGGCATTATGCCACGTGCTTCGAATAAACCTGTAGCTTCTGCAGCTGTACATGAATTAAAGGCATGTGGAATCAGAGCAGTCACATTTCCGTATTATATTCCATCCCTCTTGTCCTTCAAGCATAATAATATTAAAAGTACGTTTGATTTAAAAGCGCCCGAGCTCTCTCCACAGCAATTAAATACAAATACAGTTAACAAACAACAGACAAGAAGGAAATGTAGATGAAGTTTATATCTGTTTCCGCATACTGTCGAACAATTCACCACAAAGGTGAAGGGGAAAATATTTTTTATCACAACAAAATCATTCATATGAACATCAACCACAAATATTTAAAGCAATCATGGGAGACTGAGACCGCCATCAGTGGTGAGAATCATGTATGACTGGGGCGTCTTATTATCAGAACATCAACACTATGTTTAAATATATGAAAATGAACACACTGTACACAGGGTCACCAGTGGAAAAGGCGTAGGTGCTTAAAGTAGGCCTACAGTAACTCATCAAATTGTGGCCAGGGTTTTTTTTTTTCTTAGGCTGCACAGCGCACCAGCCTATTTGGGGCAGGCTTGTATTAGGGGGAGGCCTTTATTTCCCACTTTTCACACTGCACATGGGCACCAGTGGAAGATGCGCTTAATTAGGCCTATTTGAGGTAGTAGTGGGCTACTGTCCTCAGGTCTTCAAGGCTACCAATAGAGGGCTCCCTACATTCAATTACCCCGGACAACAGAATCTGTTAAAAAAAAAAAAAAAAGTAGGCCAACTATAAAAAGATAAAAGCTCCTTCACATTCGCATATTAGTAACACATAGGCACATGGCACAATCTGAACCCGATGCATCTTGTGTCCAGCCAGTAATGATGCTGTTCATAGAATAGAATAAGGTGCTGTTCGGGGCTTAATTTCCCGATAATGACCGGCGTTCTATACATTATCCCTTACTTAGTCAGGGCCCAAAAAGTCCTTGTAGATCTGTCCAGATGGAATTTCCTGGAGACATTGTGTGGAGTCTTTGAAGCGGAGACTCTTTCCACCGGTCAACTCAAATATTTTAAAATGACGGATCCAGTGGGCCAAAATTTCTCGTGAAATTAGAACAGAGACAGTAAGAACCAAACACGATAGCCACAGATTTATCTTTCAGTCAAAGTAAACAGAGTTCTGCTTAGACACATTGTTTGTGCCCCATGCAAACCTGCTGCTCTTTCAGGATTGCCACCACATCAGCCCGCATCTCTGGACGAGTGACCGCAGCATGAGCAGCACACACACACACACACACACACACACACACACACACACAAACCACAAACATCAGTATGCGTGTTTGGTGACCTGATCACAAGTGGACAGCTATAAGTACAGGTGTGAATACGCTCAAGACGCATTGGCGACGCATTGAGATCCGATCACTCAGGCCACATTCAAAGGCATTTCTCATAGTCTATGATAGAGTGAGAATGAAATCTGCAGCTTCAGACCCTGAGCCCAGGCAGGTACTTTTCTGGAAAACATGAAGGGGTAGTAGCTTAAAAATAATGCTTAGAATTCTCTCTCTTCCTCTCTTTCTCTCTCTCTCTCAAAACACACAAAAAAAAAGAGTGGGGGACAGAAAAACATCACCAGAAAGACTATAAAAGTGTTCTTTCAGTATAATTCTCTAAATGTACCCTGTGAAGGCTGACTTACTGACTTTATCTGTAAGGTATCACTCACCAGTAGTGTACACATTGACAATGGTATGTTTAATAAAAGCAGCATCACCCTTTCCCTCAATATCTGAGACTTCTGCGTGAAAAAGAGACATTGTTGAATGAACAGCAAAATCTACAGCATCCACAATGCTGTGTTTATATTTCAGTCACTTATACACACATGTAATGCAAATTAATTAAGATTGAATTTAAAATTGAACACAGATATAGACACAAAAAATGGAAACTACAGGAATGTAACTTTGATGCGCAATACAGATGTTGCCATAATAGTGATATTTTGTCAAATATGTGTCCAACAAAAATTGGTTTACTACCTAGGCATCCCAAAACACCCGAAGGAGGAGTGTATGCAGGCTTGAAAGGCTATGTTGGTTCATATACACTGAACAGATAGGACGTGGGAAGATGGAGTTAATTTGGAGAAGAGATATAAACTCTCTCTCTCTCTGTGTGAATGTAATTTAAGAACTCAAACCCATCTTTGTGAAAAATAAATGTCACAATTTCCCCACAGTACAAACGTTTGTAAACGTAGTTTTAAGTATTGAGCTAAAACGTCTCTCCCACTGAAGTAAAAGCAGTGGCGGTCCGTGCATTTCACGACTAGGCCTTCAGCGATGTCCTACACGATGTTAAACTGAGTGAATCCACCTCCTAATACCATCATTATGACGCCATGGCTCTCGAACCATTATATTTATGCAGAAAGGCAGTATAAGTGAGCATTGCATCACCTTAACATAGTCGAGTACAACAGACTTTATTAATATTTCCGGAGCATTTAAAATCAATACACCTGTATTAACAATACATTAAGAGTAGTAAACTCTCAGTTATATGATCGCTTGGATATTACTTTCACAACTTAAAAATAAAAGGCGATTTTCAGGGATTAGTTTACAAAGTTTTATTAAGTCCACCGAAAGTAGCCTATGTGAGCTTTAACAAGTTTGTCCACTAAACATCGCATTGTCCCACCTGCAAAGCAGTTTCATTAAACTTCCCATCCTCACGATATCCAGTTTTTCTTGAAAGTTCCATCTTGAAAATGGCGTTGTAATTGTATCAAAAACTGGAATTATCAAGTTGGTGTAAACTAGTTTATTTGAGTTGGTTAATGTAATTATATTTAGTCTTACCAATTGAAACAACTAGCATAATAAGCATTGAAACCGATGTACGTCGTTTTCGCATTAGCCAGCTAAACTGAGCACTGAAGCACTGCACCGGTCTGCCTCAGTATCCAGTCAAAGGACGTTTACGTGTCACGTTCACCGCGAGGAAAGAAATCTTCCGGGCCTTCTAGAAGGCCCAGTATCGCCAACTCGAAATCTGATTGGTTCTCACAACTGTCTGTTTCAGTTCATTCAACTTAAATGAACTGAAACAGCCAGTTGTGATAACCAATCAGATTTACACGGCCTTCAATGTGAATTCTGAAGGCCTCAGGGAAGATTTCTGTTCTCGGGGAAGATTTCTTTGAGCGTGGCAACACATGATAGCTGAAATATGATTGGATGAAAGCTCTAACATAAATAAACAACGCTGGAAGCTATGAAATGAAGATAATGGACTACGGGGAATAATTAAATACATATTTATGAAAAGAAAATATTGAAATTAAATTAATTTTATTACATTTACTTTCTGATTATGTTTAGGCCAGCAGAGAAGGCCTTGAAGGCCCTGACGGACCACCACTGAGTAAAAGGCATTGCTTTGCTAGATAACCAGTGGACTGACACGTTTGTCTTGTTTACACAATCTTTTCTCTGTAACTATCTTTTGTGACCATAGTGAAACTCCTCGAGGCATTGCTATGGGGAATGCAGAGAAATGCCTATGTTGAAGGACGCCATTCTTACCACCGTGCCCTATGTTGAAATAAATACGAAAAGCTTTGCAAAACTATTGCAATAACGTATTATTTATTCATGACTTTTTTATAACAACAAAATCATTTTTGTAATCATCATTACAACATATCAGGCATTACTTTGCATTCCACATAGCAATGGGCGACAGTGGTACAGGAGGTACCTTCAAAGTAAACCTCATCTAAGAAAACACGTAGGGCAGCCAAGTCAGCCACTACAAAAAAAGCATATACTACAAAACATTAATTCACTTTTAACTGGAATTCTATAAGATTTTTATGAATGAATATGAATTGTTATGTAAAGCTGGCAAAATCTGAGATTTGTTTCCAATCTCATAGTTTCTCCTCAATTCTGTATCATTGAGTCTTTGTGCCGACCCCCCCCCCCCCCCTCCCATTTTTATTCACACAGGCACAAATATACACTGACTCAAACACTCAAACACACACACACACACACACACACACACACACACACACAACTACTACTACTACTACTGGCCATTGTTTTAAATTATAATGCATATCCTGAGTCTCAGAGCACTGTTCAGGCTTATCAACTGTTTCTGTGATGTTCATATGAATGATTTTGTTGTAATAAAAAACATCATGAATAAATGATTTAATTATTGCAATAGTTAGTTGTTGTATTGATAAGTGATTGTGAATAAATAAATCGTGAATACATACAGTGGTGGCCAAAATTATTAGAACACCTGACAGATCTGAGAATAATTAACTTTTTTTTGCCTCCAAAACATGATTTAATTTCATAATGTTCATGAAACATGCAGATGGTTGTTCTGAGCACAACAAATATCAGATGAAGTGATTCCTACTGTTTTTATCCACTTTTAACTTTAATATGTGGTACGTCCACCTTTTGCAGCAATTACAGCAGCACATCTCTCTAGCATAGAGTCAATATATTTCTTGAGAACCTCAACAATAATGTTATCCCATGCCTTCTGCAACTCAAGCCAAAGGCTTTCCTTGGAATTTACAGTAGATCTGTCGAGTTAATTTTCCAACTTGCCCCGAATTTGCTTGATGGGTTTGAAGTCCGGACTTTGAGAGGGCCGGTCCATAATTTTCAATGTTCCAGCAGATTCCTTGTCGCCGGTAGATCCGGCAATAGTTAAAATAATGTTTAGGGTCATTGTCCTCTTGGAAAATAAATCCAGGCCCAATAAGACGTCTCCAAGAAGGAACTCCATGCCTCACCAGAAATGTTGTGGTATACTTTTGTATCCATGATGCCATCAAAATAGCCAAAGTCACCTGTTCCTGAGGCTTAAATTACACCCCACACTATAATACTACCCCCTCCTTGTTTAACTGTTGGCAAGAGACACTCATTTTTATATCTCTCCCCCTCACTTCATGGAACATACACGCTTTGCTTGTTGCCAAACTATTCAAACCTAGACTCATCAGTACACAACACTTAAACCAATCTTTATTTGTCCATTTCTTGTGATCTTTTGCAAATTTCAGGCGTTACACTCAATTGTTCTCTTTCAGTAATGTTTCTTTGCTGCTATTCTGCCAAAAAGTCCTTCTTCTCCCAGTTTCCGACGGACAGTTCTTGAAGACACTGTTGCACCATTAGTCATTGTGATGTTGATCTCGTCACACAGTTCTTGTAAAGTCTTTCTTCGGTCCTGAAGACTGAGAATTTTGAGATGCTTCACTTGTGTGTCTGAGAGTTTCTTTTTGAAACCTCCCTCCTTTCAGTTCTGGTGCCATGGTGGTCTAAAGGGAACTTTACAGTGCTGGGACTAAATCTCAAGTCCTTGGCTATGGGGCAGTAACTCCAGCCAGCATCAAAAAAAGCCTTTATTCGAACCCGTTAGCTCCTTCTTCACCTTAGCCATGTTCAAAGAGCAACATGTGCTTCAAGACTGCTTCTAGAGGCTTTGGATCTATACAATTTTGTGGTGTGGCCTCAGTGACAAAACCCTGATGTTATTAATCACTTAATGAGCAGGATAGGCCTTGTACATTCAAAAGAATCACCGAGCTGTGTCCTGAGACTCTTGCATCACCATCAATTTAACCACAATAACACCTGACAATGATTACACAAGTAATTTCGCTTCTTCTGTGCAGGAACATGATTGTGTGAAATTGACAGTGAAAAAGGCCTAGCTTGTTTTTGTACGGAAAATGACCTAAATCTCATTATGATGGCTCTATTCTATGATTAATAGAGCATAATGATGACTTTGTACATATTTAATTAGTTTTTAGGGTATTTTAATGGCCAATTCAACAAAAACAACTGAAAACTCTTAAATATGTCTAGTGTTCTAATAATTTTGGCCACCACTGTACATAATATTTATTAAATAAATTTGTTTTTGTTGATAAATACAGTTGTTGTGTATTTATTTATAAACTGAAGACCACATAAGACATAATAAATATGCTGTCTATAAAAAGTTATATGCAAACCATCCCTTAAAACTAACATTTTGCCGCTTCTGCCATTAATCCCGCAAAAGTACTGTTCGCCACACACCGCCGCTGTCGAAATCTCCCATATTTTGCGACTCAAATGTTGGCAGTCATGCAATGTAACAACGTATTTACATGAAGTATCTATTTATTGACCTTTCATACATCGAACTGTTACTAATTATGAACCTTGAACTTATATCTCTACTTACTAACTATGGCTTCAAAGAGCTTACAAAAGGAATCGTTAATAAACACATAAACAAACTTTCATATTAATTTCCTAACTGCCGAATTATGACCGAATTATGAGTTAAGAACAGTCTCCATAGCCGAAGCTAAAATAGAGCGCATTTTACGCACCATTTCAAACTTTTGACAGTTCTTAATTTCACAAAAAAAAAAATCACTGGTTGACCATCCTTGCTATTTTATCACAAGAGTAAGTGATACAGAATTGAGGAGAAACTATGCGATTGGAAACAAATCTCAAGTTTTGCCATCTATACAATCTCATATAAATCCTATATGGATCTTTACGGAATAGCAGTCAAAAGTGAAAGTTCTGTTTTGTAGTATTGTACAGTATGAGGCTGACTTGGCTGCACGTGTTTTCTGAGAGGTGTGGGCCTACTTTGAAGGATGGCATGAGAGACCACAAATTGCTGTTTTTCAAACTTGTTCTATTCTCTGTAAAACATGTTGTTAACCATACTGAAACTCCTCTAGGCACTGCTATTTGGAATGCAAAGTAATGACTGTGCCCTATACGGAAATCGATACGAAAAGAATGGCAAAAAGCATGACCATTATCTAAATGACTGTTCGCTATCCATGCAACTCCTCTGTCCTCAAACCAACACCAGAAAATGTTCACTTCTTGTTTATTTGGTTTTAAGAGAAATCTTAATCTAATGTGGGAATGCATACATTATCAAGATCGTAATCAAGCCATGTCCAAACAGGACTAATGCTCAGAAAATAAACTAATAGCCTATGCTACACTCTAGCAATAGCCCAATGAAGCTTAACAAATACATGTTCACCAAATTCGAGGATTTTTACATTAGCCTATAGCCTACATAACGCTAATGGTACGGAATTATTTTGCATTTCCCCAGTAGCACCTAAGTTGTTAATGGGAGTTGCCCTGCACAAACCAGGCTACGGGTGTGTACTCCCTGTGGAGACTAGGTTACTCCCTGACATGAGACAATCAGTGCATTTGTCCATCAACGTTACACAATTCACGCGATGTTCCTCGATTCAAAGAATAATGAAGTTTAATGACAGTGGAATAATTAGCTAAATTAGTCTTTAGTTACAGCTGATTAAAAATGACACCATCTATGCATGGTTGTCAATGTTTAACCCTCATTCAAGATTATTTGTGGAATTCTACATTAATACCTTAACATTTCATTACACTAATATTAAACGAATGAATGGTAGACCAATGAAAGAATGAATGGATCTCTAGAGGAGCCAATGGGCTTCACTGATCTCTAGCCGGTACTACCTTAGAATTCAAGAAGTGCACCGTTCTTGCCAAGAGAGCACAAACTGCTGTTTTTAAAACTTGTTCTATTCTCATGTAAACACATGTTAAATAACCTGAAATTCCTCTAGGCATTGCTATGTGGAATGCAAAGTATTCTTACCACTGTGCCCTATAAAGCGGAGAGGGCCTGCACAAAAAGCTGCACTCATCTTTCCAGTGGCTCAGGCTGCATTGTGTAAATCCGTCATGATTTCAGTGAAATAAGAGTGATAGCGTTTGGCAGATCACTGACCTTGTATCAGGTACCACTGATCCCGGCAGAACGCTTCACTGACTCAAGATGGCCGACATGTGCGGAAAGTTCTACACTCCACCGTAAGACATCTAGCCTTTTTATATGATATCTATGTAGGAAACTTCCACACTGCTCCATGTGGTCCAACATTGCTTCAAAAAAAGGATAACTTGTTTCCGCCCGGTTTCGAACCGGGGACCTTTCGCGTGTGAGGCGAACGTGATAACCACTACACTACGGAAACTTGTTACGCCCACACATCCTGGCTCGGGTTACAGGCCAGAGAGGGGGCAGGGCTGTCTTCAGACAGTAAGAAGACTCTTACTCTGAACTGAGCAGAAGCCACTGCAGTTTGCTAAAGAACGCTACATTTACTTCAACCATGTGAGTAATTATTGCACAAAGCAATGGTCCACATTATGGTGATGTGATGTTATACTTTGTCACTTGAAATGAAAGTACTGCAGAAAAGGCCAACACTGTTTCCGCCCGGTCTCGAACCGGGGACCTTTCGCGTGTTAGGCGAACGTGATAACCACTACACTACGGAAACCTGTCTACACCACGTTTGGGACGTGTGACGACCCAATCAACTCTCCACACACATGGCCTACATACGACACCTACAAAGGTGGGAAACCATAGCTATCATATATAAAGGCTAGATGTCTTGCCCGCATTTCTGGCCGACGAAGTAGAATGTCCGCACATGGCGGCCATTTTGCGACAGGGGAGCTCGCTCACCCTTAACATTGTGTTGGTAGTGGTACATACTTTTTAAATTACCATAACTTGCTCAATTTTCAACCGATTTTTAAACGGGTTGGTTTGTTATAAACACAAAAGATGTAGTTCTGACACTGCATATTTGTTATTTTCAAAAAAAATCAAAAAAGCATCCAGAATTATAACCACGTTAATAACGTTTGTAGAAAACCAAACCATTTGTAAATCCGTCATGATTTCAGCGAAATAAGAGTGATAGCGTTTGGCAGATCACTGACCTTATATCAGACACCATTGATCCCGGCAGAACGCTTCACAGACTCAAGATGGCCGACCTGTGCGGACGTTTTAGACTCCGCCGTAAGACATCTAGCTTTTATATATGATATCTATGTAGGAAACTTCCACACTGCTCCATGTGGTCCAACATTGCTTCAGAAAAAGGATACCTTGTTTCCGCCCGGTTTCGAACCGGGGACCTTTCGCGTGTGAGGCGAACGTGATAACCACTACACTACGGAAACTTGTTGACACCACACACCCTGGCTCGGCTTACAGGCCAGAGAGGGGGCAGGGCTGTCTTCAGACAGTAAGAAGACTGACTTTGAACTGAGCAGAAGCCACTGCAGTTTGCTAAAGAACGCTACATTTACAGCCAAGAATAAAACCTGTTTCCGCCCGGTTTCGAACCGGGGACCTTTCGTGCGGGAGCCATGGATGGCTAAGCTTAACTTTCTTAACTTTTCCCATTCATTGTCTATGGTAGTCTTAACACTACGGATGTAAAAACTTTGGCCACCGGTGGATATGTTGGCGCTGTTGAGCAGTCAAATTTTTTAGAGCCGCGCAACTTTGAAAAAGTTTATTCTGAGGAAACGGTGGAGACGACAGGTCAAGCGACTCGCTACTCGGATTTTATTCAGTATTCATCCATCTAAGGTAAGATATGTTTCTTAGAATACATTTACAGCAACAATATTAAATGTACCACCATATCGTTAGTTGTTTTTAATAGCAGTTAGCTTGCCAATAGTAATATTTTTGATCGCTGCTAATTCGTTGGATTGATGAGTGAGCCGACCGGCTTTTCCCTCTCAGACATGTTTGGTCTAATTACATATCAATTAATGAATGAAAATATCAATATTTTTGGGTAATGTGCCTAATTTATATGGTTTTACGTGCTTTTATTCAGTCAGCGCCCTACTAACACTATATTTTGTGCCATCGTTTGGCTAGGCTAGCACCACTTGGTTGCCAAGCGATACAAATAGGGATTGTGGTTAATCTGCGCACTATATAATTAATAAAAACGATGGTTTTACACGTTCATATGGCTGACTGCCACTCACCCTCCTCTAGCCTTTGAACATTTGCACTATACTTAACTTCACCCCTCCCCCCACCGTGGCTTGACTGCCACACACCCTCCTCCAGCCACTGATCATTTGCACTACACCTCATTCCTCCCCCCCTATACCTGGCTTGACTGCCACACACCCTCCTCCAGCCACTGAACATTTGCACCTTAATGTCTTTTTAAAACTGTATCCACTTCACTGTATTACCTGTATTGATTGTACTTTACTACCTCATTCTCTTGATTTCACTTGTACCATCAGTTTACTTTCACCTGCACTTTATATACTTATCATACCTCACTCTTAGCTCAATTGCTACTATTCAATTTCTGTTTATATTACAATTCTGTGTCATATTCTAACTCTTACTGTACATATCATATTTATTCACTTAGTCCACCCTACATTTGCACATACTCTGCACTTTTATTGCTATTTGCACTTACTGGTTAGATGCTAAACTGCATTTCGTTATCTCAGTACTTGTACTCTGTATAATGACAATAAAGTTGAATCTAATCTAATCATATGTACAGTTTTCATATCATTGCATTACATTAACTTGTCAGTCCGTATCTGACAATACATACATAAATTGATATATCGCCAACGTTAGCATCACATCCCTAGTATTATTGACTGGCACTGGCGTAACGTAACACTGGTGTTTTGATAACTTGTGGTAAAATAACGTAATGAAGAGTGAAATAACATGATTGTTTTATATATTCAAGTGTTTAGCTTTCATTTTTTAATATTAACGTCGGTGTCGAACGGTTTATTCCAAAGTCCTGTTAACCGCGTAAGTAAGCGGTGACGTCACGTCAGGTATTTTTTACCTCAGCATCGTTCTACTGGTAGACTGACGCTAACGTTTATGTCCTATAGGTCCATCATGAATTAAAATGATCGTGTTTTACTTGTATGTGAATGGTGTGACAGTAAATAACCAATACTCAGCATGTAAATATAACATAATTAGTTGTTGTGGCAGGTTATCTATAGGCTTGGATGGGCTACTGTCTGTCTGACGAATCTATACACAGAGTTTAGACTACTAAGCTATTCATACCTTTCTGATCCTTTACCTCTCTCTCTCTCACACACACACACACACACACACTGCTACCTCCACCCATGTTCACACCTATAGACACAAAGACACAGTACTTTTCCACTTTTCACACTCCACTCACCCATGAACCCCCTTTTTTGATCTCTCTCTCTCTCACACACACACACACACACACACACACACACACACACACACTGCTGCCTCCCCCCTTGTTCACACCTATAGACACAAACACACAGTACTTTTCAACTTTCCCCCCTCCTCTCACACACACACACACAAACACACACACACACACACACACACTCTGCTGCCTCCCCCCTTCTCTCCCCCTCGCAGTTGTAGCTAGGTTATAAAAATGTAATGCAATAAATTGGCTATCTGAAATAAGTTTTTATTTCACCATCTTAACATAAAACTATTTGTTTGTTTATTTGTTTGTTTTACAGCTAGTAAGATGAAGGTCAAAGTTATATTTCCAGGCAAGGTCAAGTTGACCTTTAGGAGAGGACCATCAGGATATCTGAGGCAATATCCATCAGAGGAAGCCAGGAGGGTGAAGGACAATCCTGACCTCCAGGACAAGTCTGCACCTCAGAGGGAAGACCGGGTGAAAGACAATGCCCGCAACATAGTCTTCATGAGAGGGGGAGATGTGTCCGACAGACAGGAGGTGCTCGGGGAGTACATACTTCAGTTCGGGAAGTACAAAGGAAAGTCATTCCGGTGGCTTCTACAAAATGACATAGGCTACACTGTGTACCTGATGAAGTTTGAGGAGGAGGAGAGAGCTGGACAGCTCAGTTGCAGAGCCTGTAAAGGTGCTCACATGCTTGTCCGATCGTGCTCTCCGATCTCACGAGGCACGCCCTTAAACGCCCTCCTTGAAGTGGGACCACACCTTTGAGCACCTCGGAGAGCTATCCGAGGGTGTCGGATGGCCTCTGGAGCACCGCTTGAATTTTCTCACTATCCGATCCGAGCTGTCCGACACCCCTGGCTAAAATGACGTTTCCTGTTTCGTTCCCTATATGACAGCACCTTCGTTTTTAAAAAATCGCTGAGAGATCGCTGGGAACCTGGGGCTGGAGGTCCAGGAGTGCATTAGGAGTTGGAGGAAGATCAGGGACAAGTTTGTAAAAATGAAAAAAACTATGAAGGGCACCAGCGGCGATGCAGGAGGAAAACCGACATCTCCCTTCTTCCTTGCTCCATCGTGGCTCTCGCCGCATATAAAGCATAGGGAGACGTCGTCTAATTACAGCAATAATAAAAACATTTCTTGGTTTTCGAACAGCCTCTTTGTGTTTGAGTTAGCAGAGCATGCAGTGTACATGATTAAATTGTAAAGAACCTGAATTGTAGACGTAAAAAAGCAGAACTGTTTGTGTGGTATAATAATAGAAAATATTCGACAATAACCGCGAGCTTGGTCATTGTCGTTAGTAATTCATTTCACAACAACAGCCTCTGATCATTAACTAAAAATACACGGGATAAAAACAAACGATATCTTATTTTATAGTTTGTTGTTGATGATGTAATGGCCTTGTAACATCATAATAAAGCGTTGGTAATCTCCACAGCCCCTCGTAGAACCATGCAGGTAGAGGTGAGTCGTACAATCATCAGATTAGAAAGGGCGTGTCTCTCGTGAAGTCGTACGAGGTGAATTGGATAACCATGCAAATGCCTTAAGAGGTACTGGTTTGCTGACAAACCGCAGTGGGTGGACATGCTGCCAAGCCGCTTCAGGAACATCTTGCCAGCTTTTCTGACACACAAAAAGGCGATATGTAAGACTGTGTTGGATGAGCTGCGCCGCTCCGGAAAGTCTTCCAACGACATGTCCAATCAGTTGAATGAGTCTCTCCATCTCCGGTACGAGCGCGCGCATTTGGCTTACATGTCCACTGTCAAGAACGTCCTGGATGGAGACGGTGGCCTTTATGGACAGCGAACCATCACAGGGGCAGTGAGAACAACTGCAACTCCTGCTCCCTTTGGTGGGTATGGTGATGTGGATGGCTGGTATGGAGTGACAGTTTCAGCTCACTACCTGGTTGACTGTCTCATTCAGGAGTACCACAGGCAGGAAGACACCCTCACTCTGCTGCTGCAAGGCACTTTTGGACAGGCCTTAAGGGCTGACCACACACGCAAGGTGGCCCGAAAGGTAGTGCTGGCATCAGGCACTATGTCATCCTATGCCATTATGAACGAGAATTGGATGATATTGTCATGGGTGATGCTGCAGTCAGAGAGTGACAAATCCTTGGAGCCGATGTACGAGGGGCTGTCCCGCCGTTACATTTCGGCAGGGCTTCCCAAAGCAAACTACCAGTGGGTTGACAGGTAAGAGCCAACAGCCACATTTGCCTTTCCAGTTATTTCTGTGTAGTGACACTAAATAAAGCAAATCGACTGCATGCTTGTAACTGTAACTTTTCTTTGTGTGTGGTCAGGGATTGCTGTGCAGCCTTCAGGGTGCCAAACTCCGGGCCCCAGGAGCACCTCCTCTGGGACGCTTGGAAGACCACCGAGGCTATCATGGCTGAGGCAACCTCTGGGCACCTCCCCAACACCTGTGCCTCCCGCAGCAAGTTTAACTGCGGCATGAACATCAAGCTGGACTTGTTTCACTGCATGCGACGCTTCTCCAGAGAGTGTGTGTCAGAGCACCATCCACTGCACAGCTCTTTTTGCAAGTTCCTCTCAGCAGCTTTTAGCGTTGTGGACCAGACCAACCTGCAGCGACTGACCCAGGTTGACATTTTTTGTGGGAATGTGCCTGCTAGTCCAACAAAGCAGCACATCCGGGAACACTGTCGCACCAGGGTCCCGCCCCCCAAAGAGCTGCTGGAGAGAGTGGAGAGCGTCCTGCGCAGATTCTACGCAGAGTGTGATCCTGATGGTGTGCCGCTGTTTAAGCCATCAATGCTGAAGGTGTGGAGGATTCAGCGTGTCCACATCCTCAGAGGATGCCTGAGTGACCCCGAGGTTGGAGAGGGAATCCTGTACAGGCATTGTGGAACAGTGCAGCTGAACCATGTCAAGGGAGAGGGGGCAGCTGTACCCCTGTGGATCCCTGTGAGAGGCACCTGTCAGCAGGAGGGGTGCCAAACGTTAAGCTGCCTGCAGTTTTTGATCCGGTCCTGATCATGGAGCTGAATAAGCTCTCTGAGGCGGTGACAGGCCAGGCAAAGTATCCTGTCTTACGTGTCTCACACATAGACACAGGAGAAAGGTTTGGCCTGCAGTACTTGGAGCCTGGCTGTCGCCCTGTCCCGCTGGACTGGGACAAGCACAAGTCCCAGAAGGTGCCCGATGCTGGAGAGGGAGAGTATCTCTCAGATCTGACTGCTCTCTGTGAGGTATTGACAGCTGATGCTCCTGAGGAGATGTTCCTGGATGACCGCTTTGCTGTGACTACTCTTGACTCACATGCTGTGAGTCACCCTGCACAGCCTGTCAAAGTGAAAGGTAATTTAGCTATTTTTTTTCTCTCTTAAAATAACTGACTTTGTATATGAATGCTACAATAATTTCATGAGGAACAAAGTGAAAATAAATGGCTGTTTTTTTTCCCTCTCTCTCTCTTCCTTTCCTTTAGCTGTCCCGGTGACTCCGCCTTTGCCCCGGTCTGCATCTCCACGTGCTGCACGCACAGGTCCCATCAAGGCAGGTGGTCTACTTTTTGTGCTGGATCACTCTCGCTGGACACAGCCAATGAGGGATGCCATTGATGGCCTTCTGGCAAAGCACCATGGCCAGAAAGACCTGCTCACCAAAGTGGACTTCGAGTATGCTGCTCTTGTACAGGCTGCCTCCAGGGATCCTAACAGCCTGTTACACCCCACCACCAAGCAGCATCTCACGGTACGTGAAGCACCTGGCCAAGCTGACAAACACCAGTTCGTGTCTCAACACCAGCCCAGAGAAGCTCCTGGAGACCCAGCAACTATGGCATCACCTAACGGAGGGGAGTGAAACTGTGACCGTTCCAGTGGTAACCCTCCCACCTGCACCGGTGAATCCGCCTAGTAAGACCCAGGAGTCCTCTCTAACTAAGGGGGAGATAGAACAACTGGTGAAGGAGCTTGTGCAAAAACAACTGCAACAGCATCAGCAGCCTTTGCCAAAGAGGACGAGGAACTGTCTCGCATGTGGTCAACCTAAGTCCTGTTACCTTGGTGATGGCTCCTCCATTCACTTTTTTTATCAGTCGGGAGAGGTGAAGTACTTTTACTGCTCCACGAAGATGCACCAGACCTATGCAGGGGAAGGCCTCACTGACCCTCGGACGCCGTTTCTGGACTTTGCAGAGACGCCCTTGAGCAGCATACGTCTGGTCGGCTTTGCAGGTTCTGCCACAAGCCGCTCAAACACGGTCCAGACAGTCCACATGTACATACTGGGTTCCCTGGTGTGGCAGGGAAATATGCGTATTGTCCTGCCAGAGTCTTTTCCCTCTATCATCAGAGGGGATGACTCACGAGATGACTTGGGCTGAATTCTTTCAAACCTCCTTTTATGAAGCTGAAAAGGAGAGATGGGCCACAGAGAAAGGAAAGGGATTGTAAATATGCAGTTGCACACACACTCACTCACTCACTCAGACGCACAGATAGACACACACTGTTTATATACTGTTGCATATATATTCTGATAATAAAGATGATAATAATAATAATAATAATAATCTATATGTAATATAATATGGTATAGTATAAATGTATATACAGCCGCGGAAAAAATGAAGAGTTTCTCTGGTTTTACTATTTATTGGTATGTGTTAAAGTAAAATGAACAATTTTGTTTCATTCTATAACCTACTGACAACATTCCTACCAAATTTCAAATACAAATATTGTCATTTAGAGCATTTATTTGCAGAAAAATTACAATTGGTCAAAATAGCAAAAAAGATGCAGTGTTTTCAGATCTTGACTAATGCCAAGAAAACAAGTTCTTCATTTTTAAACAGCACAATACTAATGTTATACCTTAGGAAGGGTTCAGAAATCAATATTTGGTTGAATAACCTTGATTTACAATCACAGCTTTCATGTGTCTTGGCATGCTCTCCACCATTCTTTCACATTGCCTTTTGGTGACTTTATACTACTCCTGGCGCAAAAATTCAAGCAGCTTGGCTTTGTTTGATGTCTTTTGACCTTCCATCTTCCTTTTGATCACATTTCACAGGTTTTTAATGGGATTTATATATATTGATTACTGAACTCTTCCTAAGGTATAACATTAGTATTGTGTTGTTTAAAAATGACTAAGAACTTGTTTTCAGTAGGTTATAGAATGAAACAAAAATGTTCATTTTACTTTAACATATACCAATAAATAGTAAAACCAGAGAAACTGATAATTTTGAAGTGGTCTCTTAATTTTTTCCGCAGCTATATAGTATAGTATAAATTGTTATATATTATGTAGGAGAGGGTGATTTTATATAGTGCAAACATATACAGTATATATTGAAATTGTATTTGTTTATTTCTTACTTTATAGTGTGTATACATTTTATATTTTGTTACACTTGCTTATTTATGTAGATATATATTTGTTGTTTATTAGTTATTTATTCTTTCATTTATTTGGTTACATTTTCTTATATTATATGCATATTTATTCTGCTCTAATTTAATATCTGTTATTGTTTGTTAATTGTTGTTTGATTGTGAATGGTTATGTGTTCATTAAAAGTGTGTTCATTGCTTTTACTGAAAAAAATCCTGACTTATTTTTTCACAAGCACAGCTTATAACAAACTTCTACCATAACTTTGCATAAGTATATTTTTAATTTTAGAAAATTAAAGTAAAGTGTTTCTTATTTAATTATAGTCCTTTCAATATAAAGGTCTAAAGGTGAAAAATAACACCTACATTTTCACCTTAACCGGGATTCGAAACGATGTTTTCAGTGGGAAAACTATTAATAAACCCGCTGGGACGCGTCATTTTTTCCTCTCTTGTGATTGGCTAGTCAGCGTTCTACAGGTATACGCGGCTGGCCTTTGAAGATAGGCTGTTAATAAATACCACTACTCACTGAGAAAATCAGAAGGATGAGTGTTATGACTGGATTGTAGCAATCCTTGATTCTTTACACTGAACCAACATAGCACCACCCATAGCCTGGGATAATGTCCAAGACATGATCAACTAACCTTACATGACCTATGAGAATTGTTTTTTTTTGTTCTACTTAAAATTAACTGTTATGTTTTCATACCTCTAGCAACATGTTCTTTATGCGCTGAATATTCATTTTGGCAGCCCCTCCTTTTGAGGACACCAAGGACACGATTTTCTCTTGGTACTGGTCCAGTTTTGCCATTAATGTAGGCTCCAGGTTAATAGCACAGATCTGTCTGAATTCTTCATTTATCTGTATAAAAGAGGCACAAATTTTACAGCACAATGTTAGAAAATGTACTCCAATATAGCACATACTTCAAACCATATTTTGAAAAAATACTTACCTGAGTTGCATCAAAAAGTGCAGGCAACCGGTCTTTAACGTCACTGACTGCTGGTGCTACATTGACAATTTCTTGCCTGCGAATGGAGAAAGTCTTCGCCATCTTCTCACTGAGGATCTGATGGTTGTTCCTCTTTTTAACTTCGTTAAGCAGATCCTGTCTCTCATTTTCCAAGCTTCCTTCGGTTTGTCCTTGAGGGTGAGGGGGTAAATAGTTCACCTCTGCCCTTTTGGGCTTTTTTTATATTTTTCGCAGGTGCTCCCTCATTTGCTCGCTTATTTTTAAGAGAGTTCACATCAACTTCAGGGCATCCTAGCCCTCTCAGTTTTGATCTATAGTTTCCTATTTTATGTTTTAGTCTTTGTAGCCATGCATAGCATCCATTCTATGATCCCGGCTCTTTAAGGGAAGGATGCTTCTGAACCAGAGCGACAGCAAGATCAGACAACTGTGCACTTGTTGGGTAGGCCGCATAGTGAAAGATGGTTTCAGCCGTTTTCTCAAGGATGTCTGGGAGGAGTGAGGTGAAGTCCCGATGGATTCCATCCTTTTTGAACGCTTCATTTCTTGATGCTAGCGAAAGTTCTGTGCCATAGGCAAAACAAGGTATTGGAAACTCAGTAGGCCAACGCTGAGAACGCTGAGCCACTGGTCCAGGTGATGAAAGAATTACTGTGACAGCCGATCCAATAGAGTAACTGCTGTTTGGACTGTTGGAGGGCCCTGAAGTCTGGTCGGAGATATGGATGGAAGTCTCGGTTTCAATGGTGCTGTCCAGTTCAGAAAGTGTCAGAGTATATGTGGGAGGTTCAACAATGTGAATCACCTTAATTGTGTCCTTGTCTTGGAGTTCACTAGTTGAGGTAAGAGAAATATTCATCTCCAAAACTGGCATCCTTATAATGCAAAGTAAAGTCTCCTTTAAGCTGAAATGCCTCTCTAACAATGGAATCAAGTTCAGCCACAGTCTCAGGGATTCCATGAGGCAGGTCCAGTTTGCGAATGTCATAGTCCTGAAGAATGACAGCTTGGTTAGGCCTAATTGAGACATTGGTGTATCTGTAAGAGAAACCATATCATATATATGGGAATATCATATTTGAATGGGCATTGAATATTGAATGCCTCTAATGCATTGGAAATGTGTAAAAAAAATAAATAAAATTATAGCCCTTATTCACTTCTTCTAAACACACTGCTATTTTTCTGAACACAACTGTACATCCAGTAACACCCTCTTAACACTGAACATCAAAAAAGAACAAAAGAAACAGGATTTCACATAACCCTTTTTATAACAAACTAACTCTTCAGTGTGAACTTAAACATATTCGTTAAACTAACAAGCAGATACATAAATGTGAACTGAAGAAGTCTATTTAAGACAATTAAGGTAGGGTTTGTAGATAATGTAAAATAAAACAAAACCCTAGGTGTCATGACTTCTTCACCATCTATGGAAAATAAATGTAACGCTTCAGGGTCACCATGCGCTTTCCTGCAACCATGTATGCTGTCATTGGGAAGATGTCAGACAATTCACTTGGCTCAATGTCTTTAACACTTCTTGTTTTTTCAAGCTCATAGCTTCTAAGATGTTCAATGTACCATGTTTTGAGACATTTCACAATGAAGCCGACTTGCCCTTTTATAACAACTATCTGAATCAACTCTGCAAAATCAGGCAAACCACCTGTTGAACCATATGCCAAGATCATCCCAGTGGAGTAACTGGTGCCACAGTAACACACTGTGTTGGCCAACTGGACCAATGACTCACCAGGGAATTTCGATTCCAGTGCTTTCATAAGGTCTTCCCTCAGTACAGTCAAATTCACTGTTGACAGTTTTGTTACCTGTAGAGAGGATTGGACAATTTTATTGCCATGTAGATGGTATGCACGCATTAACTGATGCTTCACTGCAAGAGACAACAGAATATTTCGGAAGCTGTGGGTATGCCTGACCACACACTTTAAAAAAAGCTATGTTTGGCTTCAAAGAGCATAGTCCACAGAGACACAAGTGGACCAAAAGCCTTTATCAGCTGTGGATAGTGCTCTAGAAAATGATGCTTCGGAATTAGTCTTTGCTGTGGGAAAGCTGCCAGGAATCTATGTCGATGTTCAGAAATCTTGCTGTCAAGGAAACAAATAGTTGAGTCTGTATGAACAGAGGAAGTAACAAGTTCAACTATGTCCTTTAGGTTAAGGCGAGACACTACAGGTGAATAGGGTATTTTTTTTAAATAATAGATATCACCATGAAACTTCCTCAGTTGATTACTCACACATGTATGAACAAAAAATGTATTACAAGTTTCTGTAATTACTATGTTTGATTATGCAAATTAGGCCTTATCTAATTAAATATGCTCAAATTTGCATATATTTCCGGTAGATATATCTGGACATACGATAAAGCCAGGTGATTTTTTTTATTTTCATTTTGTTAACATACAAGATGCAAACAAATTTACAGAGGGATTTCAGGATATCTGCTTTCATTACCTAGAAAATCAAAATATACTGTCTACAGCCTTAAAAAAACGATTTTCGCCACCTTTTTTTGATCAAAATGTCACATAAATCAGGCCAGGAATGATTAATTAACAAATCCTTCTGTAAATATCTTCCGAAGACTGCTAAGTGTATAACTGGAAAGTTTGGTGTACATAGGTGCTACATAGGCTGAGAAGTATCTACCGGAGAATGACAAAAAACTAATTTTGAGAAAATCGCATTTAAAGATTCAGGAAGTGTCAAGCCATACCACGTGATGCGTCTGAGCGAATCACGTTATCAGAAACCACCGCAAACCAATGAAATTGCGTCCTTATGTTTAAACCCCCGTTTTTGCTAACATCATTGGTTACTGCTGGAAAGGAAATGTCCTTATTTGGATTAGATAACGTTGTGTGAGAGCTATAGCGCTTTCCAACGGTACCAAACATGTCTAGCATCAGAAAGCCGACATACTGCACGTTACGTTAGACTGCTAACTTTCCTGGAAACCTATGAGAATGCTGACGCCGCGACCAGACAAAATGTGAATAAATATACACATTAATGTATAATTAGGATATTTTCTTTATGCTAGTATGAAAGATTACATGTTTAGGGAGTGAACTAGCTCAAAATCTCAAAATTGACCACTGCTGAAAAAACGATGTTTTTGCCTGCCGTGTCTCGCCTTAAGAAGGACCAGCCATTTTGGATGACACTCTGGTATTCTTTCTCCAACTATCAGAGGAAGGAGGCGAAGCAAAGCCCAATTTTCATGGGCATTCCCAGCAACACTATTTTTTGCAGCAAAGGTCAACTGAACTGGTTGTGGTGCATCTTTTTTATCTGCCCATCTGTATGGGAAATCTTTAATCAATTTATTTAATTCATCAAGTGTGAAGTATTTCTCTTTGATGAAGGCATTTAGACAAAGTGCCAACTCTTTAGGTACAATACCTTCAAAGAGATCATGAAGCAAATCAGGTGGGTAGCCACATATGACATCAAAATGTTTAAGTTTTTGTGTCTTAGTCTATAATGCTTTAAGAGATCAGTCTTTCTTGGTGATTCAAATTTGGAAATTTTACAGATCCAATTCATTTTTTTTTTTTCAAACTTAACAGTTCAACAGGTCGGTCTATTACTTAAAAGTAAAGGTTATTCAGAGCTGTAATGCTTGTAACAGCTTACCCAGCAAATAGTAATATAACTAATTTTGCCTATAAGCTTTTGTGTTTTTGAAGCTGTTGAAATTTTAACACACAAAAAAACGGCATCTTCACAGAAAAAGAGGTGAGAGCCCAACAGGTGGACACACAAAGCAATATGACACGTGTCAAGAGTTGCCTAAATATAAAGTATTTTAAAATAAAATTATACAAAACAATAACGTTATTATGAACAGAAATTGTACTGATGACGCAAGCTCAATGAATACGCTAAATCTAGCAGCTACAACGTGGTTTGCAGACACCGAATATTCATCTTACTTCTCCACAGTAAGAATGAGAATTGCCCACAAACCTCCTTAGCAGTGCAAGAACTAGCTAATGTGAACATGCGTGGCCACGCAACACGTGGTTTTGCAGACACGGATAGACACAAAATATTCTTCACAGTCAAAAAAAAAGCAATGTAAATATCAAACATTTTAAAAGAATATAATACAAAACAATAACGTTCTTATGAACAGAAATGTTACGGATGGCGCAAGCTCAATGAAGACTGAGATAAATCTAGCAGCTACAACGTGGTTTGCAGACACCGAATATTCCTCTTACTTCTCCACAGTAAAGAATGAGAATAGCAAATGGCCCACAATTCTCCTTACTAGTTCAACTAGAACTAGCTAATGCGGACATGCGTGGACACGAAACACGTGGTTTGGCAGACACGTATAGACACAAAATATTCCTCAAACTTCTCCAGTCAAAAAAAGTAATGTTGGTTCCTATGTTCAGGTTTAGCTAAGAATGTCAAATGGTCCTTAACCGTCATAAAATGTCCAATGTTAGGCTCAATTAGGACGACCAAAAATAACACATGCCACTAGCTAGTTTTAACGTCTTTCAGCGGGGGTATCAAACAAATGGCACAGAGCTTACCGGGACAGTGAACAGGTGGCGCACCTTCCAATAGCAATAGCACGTTGGTCTAACTGGCTCTTTCTTTCTCTTTCTCAGGGCTTAGACCCCAGCTTCCCTGTTGAGAAACAGAGGTAACACCAGTTAAGACAGTTAAATCCAGTGTTATAAACACATACTCATCACAATTGTCCATGAAAACTACAGAAGACACTGAAATATATAATAATATCTGGCTGAAAGACGTTAGAACTAGCTAGCCTGCTAATGCTAGCAAACAAGTGATACAGTTCTTTCTTGCCTACGAGCCAGTCTAATGAGTGTGGTACATTAACGTTTGAAGACACAAGATAGCTAAACGTTACATTTAATAACTCAAAATTAGCAAAGAGCAAGCTACTAAATTGGAAGACGGTTTCTAGCCCAAATTCAAATATTTCAAATGGCCGAATTTAAGGGACAAGCTAACTTGGAAGACGATATAGCTAACATTTCAAATGTTCAACTTAGCTCAAGGGCAAGCTGTAACGTTAATTTCAAATGTAGTTTCATGTGACAACGAATTTGATGCACTATGTGCTGTAGTTTGATAGCTGTTGCTTTAAAATAAAGAATAGAGTCATTTGCACATACCTTTGATGATCAATGTGCTGCTCGCTATGTTCTGGAATATAGATATGTAGACACGCATTGGACTCTGGATCACGTGTCAACGTCGCCGCCATCTCAGTGCGTTCAATCCCTCAAATTGGTCACGAGATTTTCAAGTTTCACCAATTTAATACTTATCTATTGTTAGGTTAAAGCAAGACTGTTTGTTGAAAATACATATATTATTAAGTTGAGACAGCTTTCTATCTTTTCAGTTTGAAAAACGTATCAAAATAAGTTGTCAACTCAACTATACATGTGCATGCAACAAACTTCATTTAATTATGTCGAAAATGTTATTTACTTAAAGTGTTACAGGTACCTCATGAATCATTTTTTAGAGTGTACAACAGTGCAGACGAGTTGCTTAAGTGTTTGTATTCGTTGTTTTTATTTGCTGTTAACCTCATGCCTGCCTTGGTGAGAAGCTTTGAGACGGGGCTGTGGAGGGAATTCCAAATGGCTTATCCATCCAAACTGATGAATTTCCCGAAGGGAACAAAACATTCTGATAGTTTTAGGGCGTATTCACACCTACCCCGTTTGGTCCGGACCAAACGACCAAACGGACCAGATTTTCGTTGGTTCGGACCGTTTGGGATGGTCTGAATACAAACCACCGAACTTTTGTCCGGACCAAACAAGCGGACCGAGACCGAGCTGAAAGGTCGGACTCGTTCCGGATCAAACAACCCTGGTGCGGACCTTTTGGAGGTGTGAACTGTGAAAGCAGACCGGACCTAATCCCAGACTTTTTGCTATTTTGTACCTCGGGAGCTTCCGTCGTTGGTCTGGTGTTGCTGGGTAACAGAGTGTAAACCGACCATTACCGGTATTCATTTGTCAAACTTTTGGGAAAACCAAAAATCTTAATACAATGAGTAGGGGACAAACCTGGGCCGAGGAGGAGACCCGTGTGGACATTTGGACAGATGCCCACATTTCATATATGTTGGAGCGTACACATAATAACGCCGACGTATTTATTTGGCATACAATGGCAGTAAAAGCTATCGGCCATGCTATTAGCTCCCATGGCTATTAGCTCCCATTGATTAGAATGGTGTCTCAACTGTACCCTGCTATGTCTCAACTGTACCCCACCGTTTTTAGCTAGGGTACAGTTGGGACAACAGTGCACCGTTTTGTTTGATTAATTACATAAACATTAAACATCCTAGATATATAATGCCTTGGTTATATATTTGCCCACACCCTGAAAATATGTTCTGACCAAAACAGTCTTTTTAGGACGTTTTAATAGTTTAATTTGTGCGTGGAAAGGGACAAAAATAAAGTGTACTCAACTGTACTCAGTCTACCACTGTGATGACTACAGCTCTGTTGTAAACCTCAACTAAAGCCAGTGGCCTTATATCCATTTATGTTTATTTTCCGTTTGAGTGTGGGTTTGATTCAGTGCTTGTGCAACAATAACGTGTATGGTTTTGAGTTGGGGGGCGTTAACAGTAAAACAGACTGACGTAGGCCTACCGAGTCTTTTCCTAGCCTGAAGAAGTGTAGTATGACCTGCAGTGAAACATGATACTGATGTAAGGAATGGATACGAATATCTCGATAGATAGACTACCTTATACGTCTTGCTTGAAGAGCCTGAATTGTCATAGCTTGATGAGCAGACATCAACGCTATCCTCCGTAGCCGCCTGGCCCTTTGACGTCGTTGTTGACAAATGAGTTGTACAACAGCATTGTTACACAGTTGTGAAAATAGCAAAACATTCCCAATATAATTTTAAACTCTAACTACCCGCCGCTGCCACGCCCCCATCCCCTGATCGCATATTCCGCGATTATTTTATCTGATGTCACTTTAAGGATGTCAAAGACATTCTATAGGTGGAGTAGTCACATGAACCCGGATGAAGGGCATAAGTTTGCAGACAGGACGACAAGTCAGCTGCATTCGGGTTTACACAATTTAAATTTTATAAAAATAAAATGTTATAACCACCTCAAATCTCTTTAACTGCCTCTTTCAAGGAAGATTATTTGTATTCCAAGTGTCATTTTTGTAAGTCATGTGTAATTTAAATCGTGGGTCTGTTCTCTGGGCTAGTTGGCCAGACAGATTTGGATAAACAACTACAGGTCACCTGACCGACTGGTTGGAGCACCTCTGAGACGGACCGACACAGACATATTGACAGAGAGCGAAGGAGAGGGAGGGAGCGCGAGGGAGAGAGAGCAAGTGAGGAAGAGGGAGAGTGAGGGAGCGTTTGGGGGATGGCAGCAGAGGAGAGGGAAGAGAGGAGAAACACCTGATGCAGGTATGGAGTGAGAAGAAGAGAGTGAGGAGAGAAGAAACACCTGATGCAAGTGTGGAGTGAGAAGAAGAGTGAGGAGAGGGAAGAGAGTGAGAGACACCTGATGCAGGTATGGAGTGAAAAGACGAGTGAGAAGAAGAGAGCGAGGAGAAAAGAAACACCTTATACAGGTGTGGAGTGAGAGGTATGGAGTGAGAAGAGAGTGAGGAGAGAAGAAACACCTTGTGCAGGTGTGGAGTGAGAAGAAGTGAGGAGAGGGAAGAGAGTGAGAGACACCTGATGCAGGTATGGAGTGAGAAGAGATTAAACACCTGATGCAGGTATGGAGTGAGAAGAAGAGTGAGAAGAGAGCGAGGAGAGAAGAAACACCTGATGCAGGTATGGAGTGAGAAGAAGAGTGAGGAGAGGGAAGAGAGTGAGAGACACCTGATGCAGGTATGGAGTGAGAAGAAGAGTGAGGAGAGAAGAAACACCTGATGCAAGTGTGGAGTGAGAAGAAGAGTGAGGAGAGGGAAGAGAGTGAGAGACACCTGATGCAGGTATGGAGTGAGAAGAAGTGAGACGAGAGAAGAAACACCTGATGCAAGTGTGGAGTGAGAAGAAGAGTGAGGAGAGGGAAGAGAGTGAGAGACACCTGATGCAGGTATGGAGTGAGAAGAAGTGAGACGAGAGAAGAAACACCTGATGCAAGTGTGGAGTGAGAAGAAGAGTGAGGAGAGGGAAGAGAGTGAGAGACACCTGATGCAGGTATGGAGTGAGAAGAAGAAGAGAGTGAGGAGAGAAGAAACACCTGATGCAGGTATGGAGTGAGAAGAAGAGTGAGACGAGAGAAGAAACACCTGATGCAAGTGTGGAGTGAGGAGAGGTGAGTGAGGAAAGGGAAGAGAGGAGAAACACCTGACTAACTGGGTGGAGCTCCTTTGGGAGACGGACCGCACACAGACATATTGACCGGTGTGTGGGGGGGGGGGGGGGGGGGGGGGGGGGGGGTGTAATGTATTTTGGTTTTCTGCTACTCAAACAGAGGACACCCCTTTTGAAGATCTTAAAAAAAAAACACACAGACCCAATGTACAAATCTGTCCGATGAGAAGTCTGTATATCTTCTTTTATTGTGAAGTTTTTAAAAACAAGCAGTAAAAAGTAAAAAACCAAGCGTACAATATATATATATATTTATATAACAGCATGACTTCTTGGAACTCAACAGGAAAGAGGAAAAAAATTATATAAACTAACCAAAAAAAAAAAAAAAAAAAAACTGAAAGATCAAAGTCCGCTTGTGAGTAGAAGGGAGGGAATCAAGACTGCAGGACAGATGGGCTTCTCTTACGTACCATCACACACACACACACACACACACACACACACACACACACACACACACACACAAACACACCCACATCCAATCAACTTACAGAACCTCTTGTGCATGCAACAGTATGTGCACACAGCCCATTAACAAACAGGAGCTCTTTCGCATGCAACATTACATACATACATACATACCCACACACACACACACACACACACACACACACACAAAGTTTACACTAACAGCGTACACTACCGTTTTGTCATATAACAATGTGTACATCCACACACACCAACCTGTGTCAAATCAGTCAGTTACACGCGACGGTGTGTGTGCCCGAACACATGCACACCACTGTTTCAGACTAAGTATGTACTCGCTAGGAAACAAAAAAAAGACAAAAAACTAAATTAAAAAAAATCAACGCACACTCCGTTCACGCACGATTCAGTGTACACAACTTCCTTCCAACCCCACTGGCTCTCAGCCACACACACACACACACACACACAAACACACACAGTTACTCGGAGGAGGAAAACATAACCGGGACAATAAGAAGTACTTCAACACTAGGAATGTTCCAACTCAAAACTAGAGATTTCATTTCTTTTAAAAACAAAAATAAAAACCACTAAAAAGCATAAGAAAACGAAAGAAACAAAAAAGAAGAAACATTTTGTACAAAGGAGTAGAATTTGATCTATGCAGTAGCAGAATCAGAATGTGGGTGTGTCCTAACCAGGTCGTTAAAGGTTGTTAATTAAAACATGAAGATGGAGATTTAACAGCAGTCCAAAGGAGAGCAGGGAACAGTTATAATTACAACAGCAAGGAGGAGGAGGATTGGTTGATTTCCAGGAAGTTCTTGGAGTTCAGTTACTGAGGGGGCGGAGTAAGCCAGTGATGCAGAATTTCCAGAACAGCTCTAGCATAGGATGGTTACGGCTGAAGAGGATTCCAGAACGTTCTAGAATGGGACTGGGAGAGCCGTTAACCGGCAATGCAGATTTTTTTTTATAATTTTTTTTTTTATCATTTCCAGACAGTTCCCTTTTTGAAGTGATTCCAACGATTTTTTTTTTGATCAAGGACTCAACCCCCCCACCCCTCCCCTCCCCCAGAGAAAGAAGCGTTTTAAGAAAAAAAAAAAAGATTTCGCTGTCTTTTTACAGTTCTCACATTACTGATGGGTGGGATAAGAGTGAAGAGGGGTTTGTTAATACAAATTAAAAAAAAGGCAAAAACAACAATGTGAGGAGTTTTCTTTCCCTCGGACATCAGAGAAGTTAAACTAAAAACACAACACAAGAGAGAGAGAGAGAGAAAAATATGTTGCTTGGCTCCAGGTTCTGGGCTGAGAGTAGGGACTAGTGCAGGGTCCGGGTGGGGCAGGGGGGTGGAGAAGAGGATGGATCACTTGAGGGAGGGGGGGGGATGGCGATCACTGAGGGGGGGGGGGTCGAAGAGGGGATCCAGATACTGAGGGTCAGCCTCACTGCGCCTGGAGAGGAGAGAGAAACACTTTATTCACTCTGAGCAGCAGAACACTGGAGAGTCAAGTGTGCGTGCACTTTGTCATGTTTGCGTGTGTTTGTCTGTATACCGGTTGTCCTTGTTGTGGTGTCTGCTGGCTGTATTTAGTGGGTGTGTGTGTGTACACACACCTGTTGTGGTGTCTGCGTGTGTGTGCGCATTTGGGTGTGTGTGTGTGTGTGTGTGTGTGTGTGTGTATTTGGGTGTGTGTGTGTGTATTTGGGTGTGTGTGTACCTGTTGTCCTTGTTGTGGCGCGGCGGGTTGGCTCTGGCCGGGCTGGCCGTAGTAGGCGGCCTGCTGTCTGTAGTACTCGGCCCAGGCGGCACTGTAGTCAGTCTGACCCGCGGCTCCTGTGGCTGCTGGGGCCGCTGCTGCCTGTGCCGCCTGGGCTGCAGGAGCCACCGGAGTACCTGCCTGAGCTGGAGGAGGGAGGAGGAGGAGGAGGAAGAGAGAGAGAGGAGGAGGAGGGAGGAGGAAGGAGAAGGGAAGGAGAGAGGAGGAGGAAGAAGGAGAAGCACGAGGAGGGAGAGAGGAGGAGTGAGAAGGAGGAGGGAGGAGAAAAGGAGGGAGAGAGAGGAGGAGGGAGAAGGAGGAGGAGAGGGAGAGAGAGGAGGAGAAGGGAAGGAGAGGAGGGAGGAGAGATTATTTTTCCATTCAAAACACATCCTGTATGTAAGTGCTTCCTTTAACCATCTTCGACAGACACTCCCACAGACACACAAACACACCCGGTTCCGTACCCATCTTCTTGTAGTACTCCTCCCAGGCCTTGGTGTAGTCGGGCTGGCCACCGGCCGCCTGGGCCTGCTGGTTCTGCTCTGTGGGGGCGGGGGCGGCGGCTGGGGCGCCCGGGTTCTGACCCGGCATGCCGCCCCCCTGTGGCTGCTGGTAGTACTGCGCGTAGTAGGCAGCCCAGGCTGCACTGTGGTCAGCTGCTGCTTTGCCTAGGGGGGAGAGGGGGGGGGTTAGAGAAGTTAGCGAAGGGAACAAGATAAAAATGACGACAGAGTGAAGGTTGTTGAGGTCAATCAGTATCTGTTCAATTTTGTTATTGTAGATCGACATGTTTTAGGTATATAATCTGTGCATGCTCATCCCAATGCTGGCACACAAACAAGTCAAGTGTGTGTTTGTGTGTAATTCCTCTGTGTGTGTGTATATTCTTCCACTGTGTGTACTTCCACTGTGTGTGTGTGTGTGCTCACACACTTCCTCTGTCTGTCTGTCTGTCTGTCTGTGTGTGTGTGTGTGTGTGTGTGTGTGTGTGTGTGTGTGTGTGTGTGTGTGTGTATACTTCCTGTGTGTACGTGTGTGTGTATACTTACTGGGATCATGAGGGGCGGGAGGCTGCCATGGCTGGTATTGGTTACCCCACCCTTGAGGGGCGTACTGGGGACCACCTGGAGGCCCTCCACTGGAGAGAAGAACAAGGTTCAATTATTCTGTTCATTTCACCACACACAACTACATTACCACACACACACACACACAACTACATTACCACACACACACAACTACATTTTTACACACGTCACGTCATTTTCACACAAACACACACACACACACACACACACACACACATCACTACATTCTCACAAACAGTCCACTATAACAGTTTGTTATTGACCAGTGGAACTGGTACACGGCCCCTTACCAATTCATTGATGCATTTTTCTTTAAATGTATCTATTTTAAACAGTTGTTAACCAGCACTTCAAACAGCGCCCGTGTGTGTGTGTGTGTGTGTGTGTGTGTGTGTGTGAGAGTGTGTATACTTACTGTGGGGGTCCTCCTGGAGGGCCTGGCTGGTATGGGTTAGGGTTGTAGGGGCCCATTGGACCAGCGGGGCCTGGACCACCAGGACCAGGACCGACAGGACACAGAGGACCCTGTCAGGAACAGAACCATGAAATCACATTAGGACACCAGGAACCACATCAGAATTCTTCACAGCTCTCTTACTACATCTTTCCATCTGTTCACCAACTATCTTTCCATCCCTCATTCACTCCATCCATCCCTCTTTCCCTCCCCCCCTCACCTAGATGAACTGCTTGGCCGGGTCTCCCTCCCCATCCACCCCCCTTCACTCTGTCTGTACCTCCATCCCTTATTTACTGTCCGTTTGTCTCTCCCTCCCTCCATCCATCCCTTATTTACTGTCCGTTTGACTCTCCCTCCCTCCATCCATCCCTTATTTACTGTCCGTTTGTCTCTCCCTCCCCCCATCCATCCCTTATTTACTGTCCGTTTGTCTCTCCCTCCCTCCATCCATCCCTTATTTACTGTCAGTTTGTCTCTCCCTCCCTCCCTCCCTCCATCCATCCCTTATTTACTGTCCGTTTGTCTCTCCCCTCCATCCATCCCTTATTTACTGTCAGTTTGTCTCTCCCTCCCTCCCTCCCTCCATCCATCCCTTATTTACTGTCCGTTTGTCTCTCCCTCCCTCCATCCATCCATCCCTTATTTACTGTCCGTTTGTCTGTCTCTCCCTCCCTCCCTCCCTCCCTCCCTCCCTTATTTACTGTCTGTTTGTTTGTCTCTCCCTCCCTCCATCCATCCATCCATCCCTTATTTACTGTTTGTGTCTGTCTGTCCATTCCCCATTCACTCGGTCATTCATTTTGTCTCTCCCACTCACCTCGATCTTATCCTCGATGAGCTGCTTGGCGTGGTCGATCTGCTGTGGCGACCCGCGGATGACGAACAGCTTGAAGTTGGGGTCTCCGTTGGGTGGCGGCTGGCGGGAGATCTCCACGAAGGCGCCCGTCTGCTGGTTGATGGCCTTCACGTTCTCTCCGCCGCGGCCAATCACCAGGCCGCACTTGTGGGCGGGGATGGAGAAGGTCATCTCTCCGCCGGGGGGGCCTCCCCAGCCGCCGGGCCCGCGTCCTCGCCCGCGGCCGCCACCAGGGGGCATACCGGTGCCGGGAGGGCCAGGAGGTCCGTCAAAGCCCCTGCTGTCTCCCGGCTGTTTGAAAAACAACCAAAAAGAGCTTGAGTATTACGATCATGATTTATGATACTCTATAACACTTTTATTTTAATGTAATTCAATTAATTAAAAAAAAATCGATTAAAACAGTAATGTCAGACAGTGGATAATTTTGTTCTGACTGCACACAAAAATCTGTTTTCTTAAACCCCCCTCGGCCTTTACCCCTCCTCGCAGAACTCTGTATTGCCGCTTAAATGTAATTAAATTCATTTAAAAAAAATTATGTCAGACAGTGGTTCATTATTAGCCTGGATACCAGCCCAAACCCCGACCACAAAATGTTTTGTCAGGGAGATTTGGTCTGGCTCTGGGTTAATTGGGAGAGAGTTTCATCGGTAGGATCAAACCGGACCAATCAAATTGGCAGGGCGGGCTTTATACGTTGATGGACAGATACCGACGCTTGAGTTGAATTAACCGGTAGATTCGAACTCCGACCAAGATGGGCGCGTCTCGGGTGCTTAGTGGGGAATATTTTATGTGAATTAAGCTATCTACACGACTTTTTAATGTCTACATTGACTCGGTTAGTTGTGCATGTGCAACACGACTGTTACAGAGTATTGTTTGTCTTAACTAAAGTTCTCTAGACCATTATTGTTATAGCATTGCTAACGTGTACACAAAAAACCCATCGAAATAAACTGTAGCTTGTAGCCTTAATGCTAATTAATTAACGTGAGCAGGCATATCTCAGACATTGACAGCGCATTCATTTTGAAAGAGGAACAGAGAAACGCGATTAAGGCATTTGTCATTGAAAAGATGTTTTTGCCGTCCTTCCTAGGGATCAGGTAAAAGTTTAATCTATCAGATGGTAATAGGCTACTACGTTGCTCTGATTGGTTCTAGGTATCCAATTCAGCGAATAGGCATTTTCTTTCCTGGTTCGTTGAAACACGCCCCATAATCACAGCCCAAAGGTCCGGTATCAGACTCATATTCTGACTAGAATCATGAGTATGACATCGTCAGGCTAGTTCATTATGTTCTGACTTAACAAAAATCTACTTTTTTAACACTGAATTCTTTATATTATTACAGTATTTCTAAACCCGCCCCCTCCCTGGTCCTTACCCCTCCTCCCTCCTCGCGGGCGCGGATGCTGTTCAGCAGGTCGGTGATGATGCTGGCGGCGTGCTCACAGCGGTCAGGGGGACCCATGATGTGGGCGATCTTATCAGGACCACTGCCATCGTCTGGAGAGAGAACATCGTGGGAGAGAACAGAGAGGGAGAGGGAGAGAAAGAGAGAGAGCAGAAGAAAGAGAGGTGGAGAGAGAGAGAATAGGAGAGAGAGAGAGAGAGAGGGAGAGAGCGAGAAAGAGGGACAGAACAGAAGAAAGAGGGGGGAGAGAAAGAAGCAGAGGGAAAGACAGAAGAATGGAGAAAAACAAACTTGCATTATTTTTCTCTCCAGTTCAAAAAAAGATATTAATAAAAACTAAACATTTAAAAAAAAAAAAACGACTAACCCTATATGAAAACAACAAACTAGTCAATGTGCCCTGAAGTAAACTATGCCAATGTGACACCTGTGGTCGGTCGTCTTACCTGGTTTAAACTGGATCCTGACCCCAGCGTCATTCTGGATCTTCTTGATCATTTCACCGCTTCGGCCAATCACAACTCCCACAGAGTGGCGTGGAACTGGAATCTGTCCAATCACATCAAAGCACACAGTCAACTTCCCCTTGCAGACGGCCACATTTTCTTACAGCAGTATTAACTTCCGACACACACACACACACACACACACAGAAGAAAGATTTTCCCAGGGAGGTAACGCACAGTACCAGTCAAAAGTTTGGACACACAGTTTTTTCTTTACTTTTATTATTTTCTACATGGTAGATCACACTGTTTTAGAACATCATTCCATATGTGTTCTTTCGTAGTTTAAATGTTTTCAGTATTAATCTACAATGTAGAAAATAATAAAAGTAAAGAAAACATTTCTCGTTAAAATTAAAGGTGTAAATTAAGTGTGTAAATTAAAATTAAGAAAAAACTTAAAAATTAAGTGTGTAAATTAAAAGGTGTGTCCAAAACTTTTGACTGGTACTGTATTACCCCTTGTTTTCAATGTTTTCAGTATTAATCTACAATGTAGAAAATAATAAAAGTAAAGAAAACATTCCTCGTTAAAATTAAAGGTGTCAAACTTTTGACTGGTACTGTGTGGCAGAGGACTCGAGTCGTGCACAGCAGCGATGCGTCTAACATGAGGGGACAGAGAGACTGGTCCTGTATTAACTCCAGGGGCCAGAGGCAGAGGACTCGAGTCGTGCACAGCAGCGATGCGTCTAACATGAGGGGACAGAGAGACTGGTCCTGTATTAACTCCAGGGGCCAGAGGCAGAGGACTCGAGTCGTGCACAGCAGCGATGCGTCTAACATGAGGGGACAGAGAGTCCTGTTCTTACCTCCACGCCCCCGCCCATACGAGAGCCACCGCCGCCGCCACCGCCGAACTCGCCGCGGTTCTCAAAGCCGGGGTGATCCCTCTCCCTCAGGATCTCCTGCACCATCTCACGAGCTTGCTGCACGGGGGGAGGGTTAGGGAAACGGATTTAGCGCGCACATACACACACTGACTTGACCAATTCAATTCCATTTGATTTATATAGCGCCATAATAATACAACTGTCTCTAGGCGCTTTACAGAGCCCAAACCCCTGAACAAATATCATCTCATCATCTTGGAAGGGGGGGAGATGGCTAATTATTAAATAATAGCACAATGACTAATTATAAAATAATAGCACAATGACTGAAGGTAGATCAAAACCACACAGCCACTTGGGGACAAACGACTGGAGTTTATCGGCTGCAACTGCTGTGGTACCTGCACTTTGTAGGGGTCGCCGATGATGCGCAGCGGCTTGTCCATGTTGGGCCCCTGAGAAGCGTCTTGGATCAGGATCATCTTCACACCTGCACGCTCCTGACAACACACACACATCGAGGGGAACATGTCAGATACAGAGTGTGCGAGTCCTCTCACACACATACACACACACGAGGGACACGTCAGATAGAGAGTGTGCAAGTCCTTTCTCTCTCACACACACACACACACACACACGTCAGATAGAGTGTGCAAGTCCTCTCACACAAACACGAGGGATACCTCAGATAGAAAGTGTGCGAGTCCTTTCACACACACTTGCTGCTGTTTGATGGTCACACACAGCATGCTTTAAAGTGTGCGAGTCCACACACAGACCAGCTGTTTGACAGTCACTCCCACACATGCACTGCAGCTGTTTTGATGGCCTCCCTTGCCAATGTTGAGGACAGCTTTGCCAGGACACACACACACACACACACACACACACGCACGCAGCTGTTTTGATGGCCTCCCTTGCCAATGTTGGACAGCTTTGCCAGAAGACATATCCACACACACACCTGTAGCTGTTTGATGGTTTCTCCTCCCTTGCCAATGTTGAGGACAACTTTGCCAGAAGACATATCCATATCCACACACACACACACATGCACGCACACAAACACACACACCTGCAGTTGTTTGATGGTCTCTCCTCCCTTGCCGATGATGAGGCCGGCTTTGCCCGCAGGGATGATCATCTCCTGCATGTGACCCTGTCCTCCCGGTCCACCTTGACCTCCTCCTCCCTGTCCTCCTCCTTGTCCTCCGTTCTCATGGAAGGAAGAGGGCGGGGTGCCGCGGCCCCGAGACACGATCTCGTCCAATAGCATCTTAGCTTTCCTGCACACAGACACGGAGGAGGGGCAACAAGAGGAAGAGAGACATACGTATAGAATCAGAAGGGTCAAAAGGTCACACCTGGATAAGAGAGCAACGTTTGCAAATAGGGTTCCCACACCCAGCGTCAAGGGTCAATCATGACTGCATGTACTTTAGAATCACTGCCTTATGTCATGACAACCCCACACACACACACACACACACACACACGTCTCACATAAGACACTAAAACTACATTATCTTAAGCAGCGATTCCCAAAGTGTGCTTCGTGAAGGTACTGCAGGTGGGCCGCGAAAGGTCACTTACAATAAATAAACTTTTTTAATTTTCAATTTTGAAATTACTATTAAATATTTATGACTTAAATTACATGCTATTCTTCATTTATTTATCGGACCTATTTTTGATCCATGACTCGTCTTGTATCTCGTCATTTGCGGGAAATCTTAGTTGACAGAATAGGCTACCACCATTGGTGTGGAAAAACATCAAATGGAGTGTTTGGTGGCCTTAGGTGGCAAAAGCTGGAGAATCAACCTCAACAAGCAAGTCATCAGAAAATGAATCCCTGAAAACAAAAAGAAGGACTCATTGAAAGTACTCAAGTGAGTACCTATCGCTGGGATTTACAAGTGTGGGACCAGAAGACAATCCCTAGATACAAAACGCACGTCTTTTTCTCAGTTTAAGTATTTTTTGAACAATTCTATCGGCAAATGAGTTATGTGAAACATTAATTGATTAAGCACAAACAAGATTAACAAACCGAAATAATAAAAACAATAAAGCTTTCGCTCGAAACGGCTGCTCTTGTTTGACTGTCCTTATTCAACAAAAGGCGTTGCCAAACAAAACAATGTCAAATGGGGCGCCCTCAAGTTCATATATGTGAGCTCCGGAGAAAATGGTACATAAAGCATACATTTTTAAATTGGTTAAATTATTAAGGTAATTTAATCATCCCTAGATTATGTGTTGATCAGAGTTGTGATTTAAGGTTTGGTTTTTCAGATTTGAAATTGGGCAGCGGCATTCTTGAGTTTGGGAACCGCTGATCTAAATGGCTCATCGCTGGTCAAAGAACATTTTGCACCAATCATTTTTCTTAATTCTTTGGAAACTACACCTGCCAATCATCCATGTCATATATCCAGGCCTTGGGAGCTAAGATGGGAAAGTGCACTAACTTTTCCATGTTCTCCACGACCATGGGAGGCCTGGGCATACTTGAGGTGTGAACCAGAAGGAAACAAAAGAGCAAAATTAAAATGCTACATGGGACCACACACACACACTGTGGCTAGACGGGGTCGGTTTCAGACTCACACGGCACCCAACTGCAGCTAATTTTGTGCGTGCATGTGTGTACTTACTGTGTAGGCCTCAGACTCTCACAGCACCTAACTCTGCATCTCATTTTGTGTGTTTGTTCGCGTCCTGTGTATGTGTGTCTACATGGGAGCACACACACACTGGCTAGACGTGTAGGTCTCAGACTCACAAGGCACCACACACACTCTGGCTAGACGGCTTGGCCTCAGACACACACGGCACCTAACTCTGCAGCTCATTTGTGCATCCTGTCATTTCCAAACAACAAGAAACACACAAGTCAGGAGACTGGGCGCGTGTGCCCGTTCTGTGTGTGCGTACTTTGTGTGTCGGTGTGAGTGCACTTACTGTGTGTGCGTGCATACTGTTTGTATGCGCATACTGCTGACTGAGAGTTTGTGTGTGTGTACTTACTGAGTGTGTGCACATACTTACTGTGTGTGTGTGTGTGTGTGTGTGCGTGCGTGCGTGCGTGCGTGCGTGCGTGCGTGCGTGCGTGCGTCGAGTACTGTGTGCGTGTGTCCGCAACTCGCGGTTCGTAGGACTGGATGTGCACAGCATACTTACTGTGTGTGTACTGCGTGCGTACTGCGTGCGTGTGTGTGTGCGCGTGTCAGCAACTCGCTCACTGGATGTGAGTGTAGAAAGTGTGCGCATGTGTGTTTGAATGAATGAATGAATGAGAGTGTGTGTGTGTGTGTGTGTGTGTGTGTGTCAGACTTACAGAATACACTCAGGAGATCCAGTGATGGAGACGCAGCGGTCGGGGAGACCTCCGCTGTCTGGGGCGATCTGAACCTTGCAGCCGGAATCCTGCTGGATCTTATTGATCTGTTCTCCTCCTCGACCAATGACTGTACAGCAACAGCAAAGCACACGGCCAATCAGAACACAACATCTGGCTCAATTGTGAATTCAAAAGCTAACAAGAGTCCCAAGCGAAGGAGTGTGTGTGTGTGTGTGAGTGAGTGAGAGAACACTTGGGCCAAATTCACAAAGGGTGTTGAAGGCTAATAAAGTGACCAGAAATATGCAGGCTAAACACAGCTTGTCCAGGCACAGCCAAACAGCAATGATTATCGCATCTCACAAGCAATGACCCCAACCCGTTTTGCTGACTTACTTGGCAAGTGACCCCTCAGCGGTTAAGTGATCTAGATGTCACGATTGGTTAACCAATGAAATAAGATCACCTGCTGCAGGTTCATCATTCTATTGGCTGAGTCTGACCTGTAGCCGACCTTACGACCGGACCTGTAGCTGACCTGACGACCTCTCTCTCTCTACTCACTACGCCAGTACAGTTTAAAGCCTAGACTTCTGTTGAGACGTTTGCAACACGTCCAAAACGGGGTCAAAATGTCACTTAACTCTTAGAGTAGATATAGTTAAATATTGTCTGTAAATATTCTGAATCGGTGGCAACAATCTTCTTCCATCTCCAATTGAGCAGACTCGAGTGGCAATGCAATGTGCCCAGTTTGCCCACTTGCCTGGAAAACTGCCTCAGACACTGGTTAAACAAGCCCCTGTGGACATTAACTTCTTCATGATCACTGAATCATAGGACACTCAATGTGGTCGCTAAACTTCATGATCACTGAATCATAGGACACTCAATGTGGTCGCTAAACTTCATGATCACTGAATCATAGGACACTCAATGTGGACGTCTAAACTTCTTGATCACTGAATCATAGGACATTCAATGTGGACGTCTTAACTTCATGATCACTGAATCATAGGACACTCAATGTGGTCGCTAAACTTAATGATCACTGAATCATAGGACACTCAATGTGGAAGTCTTAACTTAATGATCCCTGAATCATAAGACATTTAAACACCTCCAGCATAATTTACCTCTAATTTAGTGACCTGATCATGCGATTAGCCAAGACATGTCTAAGAGGGGAGGGGCGACCCTTCGTTAATTTGGTCCGTGTCCACGTTGGAGTGTGGCGTGTGTACTTACTCAGTCCAACCATTCCGTCAGGCACTTTGTAGTCCTCTGATACTTGTGAGGGTCGAGAAACGTTGCTGGAGACACAGATTGGCAGGGCATGGTAGAAAGAATGAACAAGACGAACAGAAAGAAAGAGAGAAGAGTATTAGTCATATCCTTGTAAGCCTGTCCACACACAAACAGTCCTTGTCTGACTGACACCAGACAGTGCACAGGAGGGTGCGAGCAACTCTGTGTGTGTGTGTGTGTGTGTGTGTGTGTGTGTGTGTGTGTGTGTGTGTGTGTGTGTGTGTGTGTGTGTGTGTGTGTGGGTGTGAGAGAGTGACTTACCTCTGCTGGGACAGGGCTGCCAACTGTGCACTGATGGCTGCGGTGGGAGGAGGGGGGAGGGTTGAGAGAGAGGTCAGTAACACACTGTGTACGGGTCAAGACTTAAAGATCCCATTTATTATGATGGCATTAATATGAATTGATAATTTAATAAATCACAGTATATTCTTATATATAGTATATATAAGACAGTATATTCCATTGATTATACATCCGTTTCATGCATTGCAGTGATAGTGTGTGTGTATGTGTGTGTGTGTGTGTGTGTGTGTGTGTGTGTGTGAGAAAGTGTGCGTGTATGTAAGTGCGTGTGTGTAAGTGAATGTGTGTATAAGCATGCATGTGTGTGTGTGTGTGTGTGTGTGTGTGTGTAAGTGCGTGCGTAAGAGCGTGCGTGTGTGTGTAAGTACATGTGTGTAAGCGTGCGCAAGTAGAAGAGTGTGTGTGTGTGTGTCAGAAAGTGTGCGTGTGTGTGTAAGTGCGTGTGTGTATAAGAGCGTGTGTGTGTAAGAGCGTGTGCGTGTAAGTGTGTATGTGTGTAAGTGCGTGTGTGTAAGTGAATGTGTGTATAAGCATGCATGTGTGTGTGTGTGTGTGTGTGTGTGTAAGTGCGTGCGTGCGTAAGAGCGTGCGTGTGTGTGTAAGTACATGTGTGTAAGCGTGCGCAAGTAGGAGTGTGTGTGTGTGTGTTTTTGTGTGTGTATGTAAATGCGTGTAAGTTAGTGTGTAAGTAGAAGAGTGTGTGTGTATGTATGTAAATGCGTGTAAGTGCGTGTGTAAGAAGAAGAGTGTGTGTGTGTGTGTGTGTGTGTGTGTAAATGAGAGTGCGTGTGTAAGTAGAAGAGTGTGTCCATACGTGCTTGTGAGGCCCACTCGCAGAGGGCACTAGCATCTCTGTCGCTCTGGCTCTGGGTGGCCATCTTCTTACTCTCTGGCTGATCTGGGGGAGGTGAACACGGAACACTAAACTGTTATTATTTGTATCAGTGTGTGATAGCTTTCAAGTTAGTGTAAGTGCGTGATTCTCAGTCTGCCGGCATGCGGGTGTGTGTGTGTGCGCGCGAGCGCACACCACATATGACCTTGCCTGTTGATAAGTGCGAGTGTTGGTAGAAGTGATCAGCCCCGTCACTATCTGTACCTGCGTCTTCCAGAGAGCGCTTCTGCGCAGCAAACGGGTAGCTCTCGCCTCCTCCATTGTTATTCATCGGGGGGCCGGCATCTCCACCAATCTTGGCTGCAATCTGGAGAGAAAGAGCAAAGTGTTCCATGAACTCCTCATTTACCCAGACAGCCCCCACCCTTCAAACAGCTTAATACCCTCAAATGCTCAACACACACACACACACACACACACACACACACACACACAAACACACAAAACGGAGGCGGGAGAGGGGGGGTTGGCTCCGGTTCAGGCTTTGGACTCTAAAGCGCCTTGAGACCATTTCAATTATTATTAAAATAATACAAAATAGTGATTATTGTTATTATTAAAATACTCAATTACAATTATGTGGCTCATGACCATCATTGACTTAATCTGTCAAAGCCAGCAGGAAAACTTTTACGCGCTAGGGTCAGGCTGCACTCCATAGCCTATTATGTCTGATCCGGAGCCCCTACAAGCCGGGTTAGCGAGAAAAAGAGCTTTGATTTCAGGTCGATGAGCGTTGCACGAGACTGAACTTCGTGACGAGCATTGCGAGGAGGACTTAACAGCCGTTTTACCCTGCAAGCTAGCAGCGGCCACACTTGAGAAACTGAAACGAGATCGTTCGCCGCCACAACAACACCGGTCGCAAAGATGAAGAAACTGACCCAATGACCCTGATCATGGAGTTACAATACATGCCCCGGTGTTTTAAAATCCAAAGATTTTAATTTAAATTACATATATGATAGTATGATGTGTTAATACTAATATTGAAGATTATATCCAGCCATCTAAATAACACCCGTCTATAAGGCAAACTTAACTTGCCATAACAGTACGACCACCGAATGTGCTTGTTTGGCTAACATAGCTGCTAAGGTAACAAATCATGGCTTCCTTGATTAGATTATCCATTCGCTTGAACACGTTCAACAGCATTAACTACTTCAGGTGTTGGTAGTAAAAAGCCAAAACAAATCCTATCTAGTTTACTTAGCGGACCCTGGGTTACTCAAAAGAAACGTTACCGTTAGCCATGCGTTAAGATTAGCCACAAAGCTAGTTAGCAACACATCATGGAGCCCAAACTAGGCCACGGACTTTGGGACGGACTGCAGTCAAAGCGTCTAGATTGCTGGGTTGAAACGCATGTCAAATATAACCTAAAATGCTACACAAGGTGCTTACATCAGGACATGCGGAGTTAGGTATTTTTGCCCCGTGCTCCCGAAGGTGCTAAATACATATGGCATGGCCACGCATATTAGCTCGCCGCTTAGCAGACGAGGTAGCTCGTAGCTAGCTATACCGCGCGGCTAGCCGGAACAATGCTTGCAGAAACAGCTGCAAGCTAATGGTTTTATCACGCATATGACGTTGCATGGCCAAAATAACCTTCAGTCGGTCCGAATGGAATGCATAGAGGAAACAGCTACAATTCACCCTCTAGTTCATGATTTTACAACAAACTCAGTAGATCGGAACCGACCAACACTGTGCCGGTCCCATTGATTCAAGCTAACATACGACCTCGTCGGTTAGCCAACAAGGGTCCATTCACACGAGCTCAATCAAAACCTGGTGCTTTCCACCGCGGGACTTTCCATACCTGCCGGGCTCGCTGAACCGCGTCCGCAAAGGCATCTTTCTTGAGTCCACCCGCTCCTAGGGCTGCACCGGCACCCGGTTGCGGCACCGCGTTGTACTCCGACATGCTGTGGTATTCGGGGGGCTAATCGTGTAGGGGTAAAACAGGAGGCTTAGGCCGGGTCGAGGTGCGCAGAAGCGGGAAGACGAGCAGAGGTTTGCGGGGGAGATAAGAGGAAATTACGACAGCGGCGGATAGGCGGGTTGTATTATAACACAGGGCCAACAGGAGTTTACCTCGTTCCAATTTGTTGAAGCAACCAATCAGACAGCTCAAGAATGCACAGCTGCGCCAATCAACTGAATGTGATTTGTTACAGACAAGGTGATTAGATTAACCAATGGCTGTGCGAGAGGCGGTATTTTCATGGGTAATTCAACCAACAGCATTGTTCGTTTGTTGGCGCTGCTTAAAATGCCAATCAGATCTTGAATGCTTTACAAATTCACCAAGGCCATCGGCTGGCTATTTTGATCGACGTGTGTTTCGTCCAGTAAGAATCTCTACGGGAACAGTAAACTCGTCTGACAGTGACCTGCGAACTAACCTTGCAGGAGAAGCTTGTTCGATTTCCCTGAATTTCCCCCCTAAAGTTACTTGAGTTCACATAGTGAACATTTTAATCTCGTGTCAAATAACATGTGTTGTCACGAGTAGTAGTGGAACCCGTGATAGTTTAGCCATTTTAGGTAAAGACAGAGGACTTAAATACATTACATCTTCAACTGCCTCCCCCATACGGCCAAAGTTAGGAACAACACTATTTTCCCGCCATTATGTGGACTTCGTTGGCTCTCAAAGATCACAGAATTGATGTTATTTTTTATTTTATGTCTCCAAAATAATGTTACATACGTATTCTCTGCATATCATTAAGCATGCATTCGTGCACAACGCATACAGTGTAGTCTACTTCAAAAGAGTCAAAACACAAAGTCTAAATTCATCAATATAATCAATCCTCCAAAACCATATATTTTGTATCAAGTAAGATCAGGTGATATCATGGCGTACAACAACAGAATTAAGCAACATCATGTCCAAAAAAATACTGTAATTGAGCATTATTTGTCCAAACAAATATAAATTATACAGCAACAATGCATTGAATGGAAACGATCATCTTTGTATTTGTGTGTTTGACAGATTCATTTGGTCTCCTCCTCCATGGCCTCCATATGCAGCATTCCCTTCCTCCAAGTCCAGAATCCAGAGTATAGAATCTAGAATCCAGAATCCAGAATCTAGAATCCAGAGTCCAGAATCCAGAGTGAATCCCTTTGGACACAACACCATTTAGGCTCTGTCTTCCATGCCAACATGAGTCAGATTAGTTACCATAGTTAGGCTGCAGCAGCACAGACTCAGGCCGGGCCAGTTGGAGGTGTCAGTCTACACACCATGAGAAGCCTCATGTACGTCACACACGTCATGCAGACACCCAGAGCATCTTGGAGTGAAATCTATAACCGTCTTCAAGCTGCCCAAGCACGCACACACACACACACACACACACACACACACGCACGCACGCTCAAATGCACATACAAACGCACACACTCGCACACAAATTCGCACGCATACACGCACGCACGCACGCACACACACACACACACACACACACGCTCAAATGCACAAACATACGCTCGCACACAAACATATGCACGCACACTTGCAATGCACATACATACACGCACACACAGTATCCACACAACACAGGGAGTCTGGCTGTGCACTGCTGTGTTATGTACCCCTGGCGATTATATTACATATTCTGATCTTGGACCAGTATCTGTGCTGAGTTTGTGTTCTGTTTCCATGGTGATTCGGTTGCATGTACTGATCTGGGACCAGTATCTGTGCTGAGTTTGTGTTCTGTTTCCATGGTGATTCGGTTGCATGTACTGATCTGGGACCAGTGTCTTTGCTGAGTTTGTCTGGTTCCAGTAGTACGATTGTCTACACTTAGATAGTATAGAGGGTCTGTTCCTAGACCTGCACTCTGTTGTTGTTTATAAATATGTAAATGCAAGATTCTGGCATGCTGTTGCGTCTTTTCACACACCTTTTCACAAACCTCGAACATCAGTAATCTCAGCGACATGCCCAACACACACACGCCACATCTCATCCCAATACACAAGTCATATGCATTAAGTTACTGTCAAAATGAGGCTTCTAATGTGACACACACACACACAGATACACACACACACACACACATGCATGCACACACACACACACTCTCTCACACTCACACACACACATATATAAACGCACACGGAGTTAAACACACATTTCCTCTTTACCTATTCAGTGATTTTGAATATCAGCCCCCTGTTGACCATAAAACAAAAAACAAATAAATTAATAAAGAAATGAAAAAACAAACATACGAAGATTGTCTGTGTTTTGCCGGTGATTCAGAGACTATAGCAGAGAGTAACAACACATTTGTGGACGATCCATATGGCAGGTTTGTTGGACGTACATCTAGCACCCTTATATTGCATTTTGGGCTAACA
>NC_137920.1:14404557-14417057 GCF_963457725.1 Sprattus sprattus
ACAACATACTGGTACTCTAACTCATCAGTTTTGGTCTTGTTCTAAGCTAACATCCTTCTGGTCTCTTATATTTGACTACATTTCAAAGGCCTTCCGAAAAATTATTACACCAGACCCACTCCTTGCCATCTTTGGTTCAGTGTTGTATGACCCCAACATCACAAGTTATGAAGGGCAAGCCATTTCCCTCTGTACTCTGCTGGGCAGGCGCCTCATCTTGCAACAGTGGAAGTCAGACGCTGGCCCCCTATTCCAACAGTGGCTTAGAGAGTTGGGCAACGTATTGCATATGGAAAGACTCCGCTATATAATTAATAACAAACATAGACACTTCCAAAAAACATGGCAACCTCTGCTGGACAGGTGGGCAGCCGCCAGCGAGAAAAACAAGACCCAACAAGCAACTTCCAGCACTTGAGTCCACAACTTTTCTTTTCCTTAACAAGTCTTGTGAATAATATTGTATGTCAAGATTTTATTTTCCCCATATGCTGGCCTTTATTTCTTTACTTTGTATATATATATTTTTTTTTCCTTTTTTATTATTATTTATTTTCTTTTTATTAGGGTTGTGGGTTGGAGGGAGGGCTGATGGGAGGTTGGGGATTTTTTGGCTTTTGTTGTTTATGTTGTTTAAGTTGTTGTAAAATCACTTGAAGGATAACTCTATTACCTTTGTTATGTAATTGTCTGTATAACCCTAATGTGCCCTTCATTCAATAAATATATATTAAAAAAAAAAAACACACACACACACTTAAACACACACTTAAACTCACACTTAAACACACTAAAACACACATACACACACCTCACCTGGAGGAAGACCTTAAACACACACACACACACACACACACACACACACACACACACACACACACACACACACACACACACACCTCACCTGTAGGAAGACCTTGAGGCGGTCCAGCGGAGCGGTTCCTGTGCGGGAGACAGAACCTGCCATGGCTCCTGCCATCAGCTGCCTCCACACGAACCCAGACTTCTTCTCCTTCTCCGAGAACTCGTCCGGAATCGTCATCTGCTCACCAATGTCCACCATCTGAGAGAGAGAGAAAGAGATGAGAGAGAGAGAGAGAGAAAGGATGAGAGATATAGAAAGAGATGAGAGAAAGAGGGAGAGGGAGAGAGAGAGAGAGGGAGAGCAAGATTCATGTACAGTATTTCTGCTTCACTTTTACTGTTTACTGGACCTGTTCGCCTGTGTGTGTGTGTGTGTGTGTGTGTGTGTGTGTGTGTGTGTGTGTGTGTGTGTGTGTGTGTGTGTGTGTGGAGAGAGAGGGAGAGAAAGAGAAATAGAAAGAGATGAGAGAAAGAGAGATGTCCTATGTCCTGTCTCCTGTTGAGCAGATGGGTCCCCCTTCTAAGCTGGGTTTTGCTCAAGGTTTCTTCCCGTTCAAAAGGAGGTTTTCTTTGCCTTGTGCTCTAGGCGTCTCAGACTCAGTGTTAATGACACTATGTGAATGACACTATGCGAATGCCACTATGTGAATGACACTATGTGAATGACACTATGTGAATGACACTATGTGAAGCGCCCTGTTAATGACACTATGTTAAAGACTAAAATCGGAATTGAAACTGGAATAGAGGCCTTGCACACTGACCACTGAGCGCTTCCAGAAGTGAGCGATGTCCTTCATGTTGTGCAGGGGGTTCAACAGGAAGTGATCTCGCCACTCCCGCCAGTCAATGGTCATGGTGCCGTCCTTATCCATACTGTGCGGAGAGAGAGAGAGGGGGGGGGGGGGGGAGGGGGGGAGAGAGAGAGAGGGATGGGGGGCAGAGAGAGTGAGAGACAGTGAGGAAGAGAGAGGGAGTTGCTGTTGTTAGCCATGGTTGACCATGACACAAAGCAAAGATACTCAACAATATATTTAAACACACACACACACACAGACACACAGACACACACACACACACACACACACACACACACACACACACACACACTACAGACCTTTGTAGTATCTTAGCTGCCTCCTCCAGGCTGACATCAATTCCCAACGTATGGAGAGAATGTTGGATCTCCCCAACATCAATACAGCCTGTAAAACACACACACACACACACACACACACACACACACACAGAGACAAACACACACTCATTGTTGCAGTCCATGTCTCGTGTGAGTGCTGACAGGCCTCTCTCTCTCTTTCTCTCTATCTCCCTCTCTCTCTCTCTCAAACACACACACACACACACACACACACACACACACACACACACACACACACACACACACACACACACACACACACACACACACACACACCATCGTTGTTGCGGTCCAGGCTTCGGAACATGAGCTTCAGGCGTTTCTCGTGTGACCGCAGGTACTGAGAGAACTCCTCGAAGTCCAGCTCGCCGTCTGCGTTCTTGTCACCAGCACGCACGATCTGCTAGAGAGAGTGGCACAGATATGGACAGAGAGAAGGATGGAGAGAGAGAGAGATAGATGGAGGGAGGGAGGGAGAGAGGGATGGAGAGAGAGAGAGAGAGAGATGAGGGAGGGAGGGAGAGAGGGATGGAGAGAGAGAGAGATGAAAGGAGGGAGGGAGAGAGGGATAGAGAGAGAGAGAAAGAGAGATGAAAGGAGGGAGGGAGAGAGAGAGATGGAAGGAGGGAGGGAGAGAGTGATGGAGAGAGAGAGAGATGAAAGGAGGGAGGGAGAGAGGGATAGAGAGAGAGAGAGAAAGAGAGATGAAAGGAGGGAGGGAGAGAGAGAGAGATGGAAGGAGGGAGGGAGAGAGGGATGAGAGAGACAGAGAGATGGAAGGAGGGAGGGAGGGAGAGAGGGATGGAGAGAGAGAGATGGAAGGAGGGAGGGAGCGAGGGATGGAGAGCAATGGAGAGATAGGGATGGAGGCAGATTGATAAACAGGGATAGACAGAAGAGTGAGACAGAGAGAGAGACAGGCAGACAAAAGAGAGACAGAGGTACAGGCAGACAGAAGCCAAAATGGTTAGGAAAAGAAAAGGATGGAGCAGGATGGAGAATGAGAAAAGAATAGAAAGCATGTCAACACAGCATTTAATCATCTGATTGGGCCACAAAAGAACAATGTAACCAATCGCTGCTTGTGTTATTGGCTGGTCTTGGCCAGTCTATAACCTGTACGACAGAAACCACCCATGTGTCAAACATGATGACAAAGCTTGCTTTTAACTCACTAACCCACTTACCCCTTAGAAAGGTCAAAAAACATTTGAATTAACTCACATCAGGCCTAAACAACCAACACACAGTCAGTCTGTGTGTGTGTGTGTGTGTGTGTGTGTGTGTGTATGTGTGTGTGTGTGTGTGTGTGTGTGTGTGTGTGTGTGTGTGTGTGTGTGTGTGTGTGTGTGTGTGTGTGTGTGTGTTTGTGCTTGTGCTTGTGCTTGTGCTTGTGCGTGTGCGTGTGCGTGTGCGTGCGTGTGTGCATACGTGTGTGCATACGTGTGTGCATACGTGTGTGTATACGTGTGTACACTGGGCTCTAATAAAAGGTGCTTGGCTGTTGAGCTGCATCCAGACTACCACTGCTGTCTCACCGCTTCTTCAGCACTAAACACACACACACACACACACACACACACACACACACTCCACTGAGAAATCTATATACACACACTCTACTACTGAATCTACACACACACACTCCACTACTGAATTTATACACACACTCTACTAATGAATCTATACACACCAACATGGGACAGGACCCAAAAGTGTAGTCCATTGATGAATCCAACTCAGGCCTTGGCCATATTAGCTGTAGTATTGACTCTGATCGAAAATAATGATACAGTTTTGTGAGTTTAAATGTTTAAGGTGCAATGTGTCACGGTGGATCAGGTGCTTGCACTGCCGCCTCACAGCATGAACGTCATGGGTCGATACCCGCATGGGGCGCTGTTGGCTCTGGGGGGCAGGTCCTTCAGTGCTCAGGTGGGCTATCTCCCGGGCCTTTCTGTGTGGAGTATGCATGTGCTCCCCGTGCTCACAAGGGGTTCCCTCCAATAACAACCCCAACAGAAAAAACATGCAAAACAGTACACTCTCCTGTCCGTCTGTGACCGAGACGGACGGTTCCAGGAGGAAGGACATTCCGAGAAGGGTCAAATGCAAAGTGTACATTTCACAGAGACCTCTGCGACTTGTGTTTGTGTGTGTTTGTGTGTGTGTGTGTGTGTGTGTGTGTGTGTGTGTGTTGTGTCCTGTGTCGCCTACATAGATCCACGTGTGCGTTGCAGTGTGTCACTTGTGGCAATAAAAAACTGACTGAAGTCAGCCTTGTTTGTTTGTAGTTCTGTTTTGGAATTCCTCTAAGGAATCTATGTGTAGTACTTTTGTTTAAAACTACACATCCTGCCCTACCACACAACACATCATGGGCTGCCACTGAGCCACTGAGAATATACTGTTTTCCTGGTCCTAGTGCTAACTTTCCTAGAAGCATTTACCAAAACAACACAAGGCACTTTTCCACTACAGGAACCCGTGGGCTGGTTTAGGGCGACTGACACCTCACTCTTGGTGAACTTTGACCTTTTTAGGCTTTAAGTGGTTCTCCACTTTTCAGGGCCGTTTTTAGCCTCTAAGGCTAACACACTCTCCTACATATTAAGCACCCTTCAGGCTAGCACACTCACACTCTTCTACATATAGAATTATATATTACATTTTCTGGGATTAACTCTGCACGAGACACTAAGCTGGAAACATCACACCGACAAAACTGCTAACAAAATTTCTCGTACACTCGGCCTAATGAACCGTATGAAAAATGTTTTGCCAGGTTCCACTTTAATAACTATGTACAATGCTCTAATAGTTCCGCATCTGCATTTCGGTGTACTATTATGGGGTCTCAATCCGGCACGTCTGGTACATCTATAGAAACGAGCTATGAGGATCATCACCAAAAGCAAATATAATGAGCATACTGAGCCAATTTTCATACGGTTAAATCAATTAAAATTAGACGATATCTACATAATACAGTGCCTGAAATTCTACCACAAGTTCTTAAACAATAACCTCCCTGCTTATTTCTTGAACATGTTCACTCAAAACGCATCCTATCATAACTATAACACAAGGCACCATCTTAGACTTAACACCCCTATTTGCAGGACTGCTGCCTACAAACATTGTATCAGACATCATATTCCATATTTACTGACACACTTAGACACATGCATGACAGACAAACTCACTACACATAGCCTTGAAGGATTAACCCGGTATTCAAAAGCCCACCTCATTTCCAAATATTCTGCCTGCTGTACAACAGAACATTGCTATGTTTGCAACTAAGCAATTTTTATTTGTAATAATATTAATTCATTTTAATTCATTTTAATAGCAATTAACTACTCTGGGTGGATCCTATGATAGCGGCACAATATGTAGCCTTATAGGATTCTCCCGACAGCATCATATACTTTTCTATACACTCATCTAATTTCTTTGTTTATTTTATGTATCTAATTTATTGTTTGTTATTCCATCCGTAAAATTGTACTAATTGTTGTTGCTGTCAAATAAACAGTTCTGAGTTCTATAAAGCACCCTTAAGACTAGCACATTCTCCTACATACTGTATAAAGTACCCTTAAGGCTAGCACACTCTCCTACATATAAAGCACCCTTCAGGCTAGCACACTCTACCTGAGCCTCTTGGTGACCTTTGACCTTTTCCTAATAAGCAGTATAGACTAGATGGGCGGTCAGTGCCGAAGCTGTGTGTCATATCTGATGAGTCTTATTGAACACTCTGACTGTGTGTGTGTGTGTGTGTGTGTGTGTGAGTCTGCCAAGGAACTTTAACACACATACTCTTCCCATTCCTCTGCGGTGCTTGATTCAGGAAGGCAGTCAGGAATACCTGTCTAAAAAAGACTCCACACACACGTGCCTGCACATGATGCACGACACACACGGACACACACATCTACTAACGTCATATCTCACCAAGCTCGTAACAGATTCTCTTACACCCATAGATAACTGTTCACTGTTACACTCCCTCTCTCTCTCTCTCTCTTTCTCCCCCCCCCCTCTCTCTCTCTCTCTCTTTCTCCCCCCCTCTCTCTCGCTCTCTCTCTTTCTCCCCCCCCTCTCTCTCGCTCTCTCTTTCTCCCCCCCCCTCTCTCTCGCTCTCTCTCTTTCTCCCCCCCCTCTCTCTCGCTCTCTCTCTTTCCCCCCCCCCTCTCTCTCGCTCTCTCTCTTTCTCCCCCCCTCTCTCTCTCTCTCTCTTTCTCCCCCCCCCCCCTCTCTCTCTCTCTCTTTCCCCCCCCCTCTCTCTCTCTCTCTCTTTCCCCCCCCCCCTCTCTCTCGCTCTCTCTCTTTCTCCCCCCCCCCCCTCTCCGTCTCTCTCTCTTTCTCCCCCCCCCCCCCTCTCTCTCTCAGGCCACTACTAGCAAACGTACACTGATCACTCACATAAAACTGCAAACACCCTTGACAATGTCTACACAGGGTTCTCAGACACACACTGTGACACACACACACACACACAAACACACACACACAGCTCATGCAAACATACACACACACACATACACAGATACACATGTAAAATAACATTACAAACAACATAATATGCCAATATTTCTGCCAAAACATCACTCTCCTTCTTTCTCCCCCTCCCACCACCCCTCCCACTCTTTCTCTCTCTCTCTCTCCCTCTTTCCCTCATCTACCTGTTGCCAAACACAACACTCTCTCTCTACCTTTCTCTTTACCTCTTTCTCTCCCTCTCTCCCTCATCTACCTGTTGCCAAACACAACACTCTATCTCTCTCTGCCAGGCTTTATTATTCTATAAAACACAGCAGGGCTCACGGCAATGCAGTTCATAAACAAACACACACACACACACACACACACACACACACACACACACACACACACACACACACACACACACACACACACACACACACACACACACACACACACATCCACACATCAAAACAGAGACAGACACACACAGAGACACACACACACACATCAACATACAGACAGACACACAGAGACACACACCCACAGACACAAACCAAATGTATTACAACACACAAGACAATACTGTTACTTCACTGTCTCACTCTCTCTGTGTCGCTCTGTGTCTCTCTCTCTCTTGCTCTCTAGTAATCAATGCAGCGTGTGCTTTGATAACCCCAAGAACGATGTGACCTGTTTGCTCTTGTTTTATCGAGGCTTGCAGCCCTGTTATCTCAGCCACCGCTTAATCTCGTTCCGACTGCCATGACAGGTACGTTTGGTCTGCATGACTTTGCAGGACAGAAAAAAAGATTGTCCCTCATGCCGTCATGCAGAAAGTTTTTAGAAAAAACAGAAATGATGTCTCTCTCACCTGTTCGAAAGACACACTGTGATATCAGAGATAGTTAAACTTTATCTGTGCGAACTGTGTGTCAAAGTCAGTCCGTTTTATTCGGCACACACGACAAACAGCAACACACACGTGCATTTTAGGGGTGCGACACAGGACACAGGACACACACATGCATGCCGAAGAGGTCGAGGTATGTGTGAGACTTCTAACATCTGGTCCTGTGCGAACTAGGACTGTGTGTGTGTGTGTGAGACTCCTAACATCTGGTCCTGTACTAACTAGCGGGCGGAACCTCTGAGCCACAAACAAGGGCTCTTATATCGGTTCTCCACTCAGTAGAACTTGTTCTGTTGGTGAGACTTAAGGAACATGAGAACATACATCGCACCTGAGAACGTAAGGACATAAGAAACATTATGACACGTCTCTGTTTACAATAAACAGAGAAATGTGGATTTAGCCTCTTGTCAGTCCTCCTCACACAGGCTGTCATGGTTGCCGTGGGAATGACACAGACCTATTGTTGAGCTGTACCGCGGACAGACATACAGTACAGTCCCGTTTAATCAGCTACTGGGTAGATGTCAACCTGTCTCCTTCGTGAAACACGGTCAAATGTTAATCCCCCTCGCGCCAGACCGCTGTCACACAAGAACAGGCAGTTAGCGCCGCAGCTGGATACCAAACCGCAGTCTAGACGCTTCAAAGAGTTTTCGTTTTTTCTCTCCCCCTGATGCGCAGAGGTTTAATTCTGTTAATGGGACTGCCATGGCTAATCCGCTACGGCGCTCTGCGATATGGTGTATGCCTGTGGGATCACGTGGTGGACGTTAGTGAGAAGGCTACGTGTAGCCTACGCAAGCGCCTTTAAACCACTAACCACTATGTATCAGCGTGCGTGAAACAAACCAGCACTTGCAGTCGTACTCACTAGACGTCAGCATCGTTCACGACTGTAGTTCAGACGTTACTGTACATATACACCAGAACATGCACCAGAGCAGGCACACTGCTGTTTCTCCTCTCCCCCTTACCTCTTCCACGGATCCCCGCGACAGCAGACCCCGTGTGGCGAGCCCGGCCCGCAGCTCGCTGACGTCGATCCGTCCATCCTTGTTTAGGTCCAGCTCATCGAACAGCCTTGCCCACTGCTTCTCCCGTTCGGGATCGACGCTGCTGTCCAAGCACCGAGCCCGGTTCCATAGAGGAGGGAAGCCCGTTTGACCCGTCATGAGTATGTGTGTGTTTGTGGGTGTGTGTGTGTGTGTGTGTGTGTGTTTGTGTGAGGCGGAGCCCCAGTGTCAACAGTCAACCACACAGGCGGCTGGCAAGTCTCCCCACAACACACTCACACGCACGTCTTCAGAGTAGCTGCAGCCATTCTCGACACTGTTCCGTTTCGTCCTTCAGAAGTTATTTCCGCACAGAAGGCCAGAGGACAAGCACGCGCAAGGAAAACGCTCAACACGAATCATCCACAGCACAAGCGCGCGCAAGCAGCGGCTGTTTTAACAACCGTTCTGAAACAAAATTATATTTAACGAACACGAACACTGACAGTCTGTGAACCAGGAAGCCTGTAGTAGTAAGCAAGTAACCGTGGCTTCAGAATCCTCATAACCCCCTCTTTGACAGCTAGCCGCCTCGCCTTCGGTCAGAAACCCGAGACGCACAGTCCTTTCGGCAAGGATAATCCCGTGTCATATTCGTAGACCCAGTGGCCCATGTAGATTACGTGACATGTTGCTGCGGGCTGTTTCTACATCCAACAACGCAGCCGTTGCAGTCGCAAGGCTCTCTGAAGTAAGCAGTCAGCTCCTTGGCCACAGAAACACAGAGGGCACCACCCACATCAGTGCGAACGGGTCGCCACAACTGATCACGACAAATGCAAATTACACGACTCGCACTGTGCTTATGTTTCGGATGTCAGCTGGGCTTGTGTCTCTAAACTTCACCAGAAAGTCCTTCAGCGTTGAGGCTACGAGCTCGTTTTGTTCCCTCCCTCCTTTCTCTTGACGAACGCAAACAAGCATGCAGGGGGAACACCTACTCAGGAATGTGACTCCGCTTCTGCGCCGTGCGAATGCAAATATTCACTAAAACAACAGCGAGCCTTCATCCCCGTTGTCAGTCTGTTTATTCCAGCGACGGATGTTCCGTGTGTATGGTATAGTTCCACTGCAGGACACACACACACACACACACACACACACACGTACACACACGTAGGACAGGTGTTTTGGTCATTCGACGCTAAAATCAACCTTTAGATCAACTTTCTAAGGTGCTTTTCAACCAGTTCTGAAGACAAACAAACCGAGCGCCTAGTCAAGGTTGTTCAAGAGGAAAGTTATCACAACGCGACTACAAGCACGTTTACGAGACACCTTTAATAAATTATATCATTAAAACAACCAGATCACAGTACCCGAGCCAACAGTTATTTCGGTTGTAGTAGGCCTACCTCACCTCTAAAACCATGGAGCGTTAAATTACTATAGTGGAAACTATCGTTAATTCAGCCCCCTTGGGTTTTTTAAGCCAGTAAAGAGCCTGCTCTGAAAAGTGACATGCCCGTAAATGGCCATAATCGCCACTAATACTGTTTTAAATCTGATGCATGAGCAAGAATAGTCGAGTAGTCAAATATCTCTGATTGGTTTGGACGCGTGCGAGCGGCGGTTGTGTGTGTGTGTGTGTGTTTGTATGTGTGTGTGCGTGTGACAGTGCTACTTCAGATCAAACTGGTAGTGGCTGCAGTATTTTTCTCGACCGGTAGACGGAGACAAATCAACACCCACAGATGCACAAATGAAATGCATTAAATAAAATAATTTTGTACTCAAATCCCCCCCTTCACTGTGCCATTCACTTCTTAAAAATAAGGGACCAGTTTTTTTTCACAATAGGGATGCATGTCCAGTTAAGAACTGGTAAGTCAATGCACAGATGGAATGCATTAAATATATATAATGTTTTGGATTCAACCCCAGTGGGCTCCACAGCTCAGGGAGCAGAGTGAGCCATAGAGGGTTTGAGTTCGTCCTCCATCGCATAACGTTTGTGTGAGTGCATCTACAGTGTGATGTTTGTAGATCCTCTCCCTCTACAGCCTGTGTCTGTGTGACTGTGTGTGTGTGTGTGATGGTTGTGTGTTTGTGTGTTTGTGTGTTTGTGTGTTTATGTGTGTGTGTGTGTGTGTGTGTGTGTGTGTGTGTGTGTGTGTGTGTGTGTGTGTGTGTGTGTGTGTGTGTGTGTGTGTGTGTGTTGTGTGTGTGTGTGTGTGTGTGTGTGAGTGAGTGAGTGAGTGAGTGAGTGAGTGAGTGAGTGAGTGAGTGAGTGAGTGAGTGAGTGAGTGAGTGAGTGAGTGAGGTGAGTGAGTGAGTGAGTGAGTGAGTGAGTGAGTGAGTGAGTGAGTGAGTGAGTGAGTGAGTGAGTGAGCGAGCGTGCGTGCGTGCGTGCGTGCGTGTGTGTGTGTAAGGTGCTGCTCTGTGGTTATTTATCAGGATCTGAGGTGTGGCAGGATCGGGACTGGTGCACTAGTATATGTTTTGCCATGTTGGAGCCATACTACACGATACTCAATAGGGTTTGCCCTCCTCCCCTCTGGGAGGCGCTATGAAGCCATACTACACATTACTCCTCATATCAGTCTTTCATTGTGGAGGCCCAGCAGACTCTCCAGTCAAGCAGTAACTTCACTGCATAAGAACTGAACGTCAGATTGATATACACATCAGCCAGACAGATACCTTTGTTTGTATACAGAGTCTTATTCTCATCATCTCCAGTTAATCAGTAACTTCACTGAGCAAGGAGATGATGCCACACTGTCATACACATCAGCCAATAAAATGGCTTCATTTGTAAACAGCACCTGGCTGTGGTTTTTGTTTATTTGTTTTGGCATTTTGTCTAAGAGGTTAATATTTAATCTAGCACTCCATACTAAACCCCAAAGTCTATGGTCAGGTTCAGCCTTCAGCAGTGGAATACCAGGCACTGCCCACACCAAACTGTGAGTATGTTCTTTCACCTATATGTGCGCCTGTATCTGTGTGTTTTAACTACCTTAATATAATTGAATGAATTGCTTTGAATCACTGAAAAGCTCAATGTTGGTCAGACATAACGTAGGCTAAAAATGTCCAAACGTTTATGTGTAGAAGAGAGTTTTTAAAACTGGAAGTATTTTACATTTTGACCCATTAAGGTTTGAGGTGTTCATCAATAACACTCACTGAGAGAGAGAGAGAGAGAGAGAGAGAGAGAGAGAGAGAGAGAGTGAGAGAGAGAGAGAGAGAGGGAGAGAGAGAATGTGATATTACGGTTAGAAGTGTTCATCAATAGCACTCACTGAGAGAGAGAGAGAGAGAGAGAGAGAGAGAGAGAGAGAGAGAGAGAGAGAAGGAGGGAGGGAGATAAGCCCCACAGACAGAGAAAGAGAGAGAATGTGATATTACGGTAAGAGGTCATCTCATCTGCCACTGCCCACATCTATGAAAAGTACAAATGACTTTATGTGTAGAACAGGGCACAGCGTTCATTCTCTGGCGTGCCGTTTGGGGGTTTCCCTTATTTTAGGCGTCACAAGTTAGAAAGACAAGGTGCAAGCATTCCACAGCACCACTAGAGGGCGGTGATGTCTTTGCTATTCTAAGATACCATCAAACAATTATCTTATACATATTTGGAACTTTAAAATAATGACTAAAGATACATTCACACTTTCCTTTGATAGATAACTTTGTGAAGCTTGTTTACAGGTATATTCAGCTACTACTGCCCAAATGACCATGTTCGGCATTGACACGACAGTAACATATGAATTGTCCCAAATTAGTTTGTAAATGAAGATTAACATTTATATTTATATATTTATATATATATATATATATATTCATAATAAGTCTAAAGTTATTGTCTGAGCTGTAAGCTTTAGCCTGGTTGTCACTGGTGATGCAAGAAGAGGGAGTGAAACTTATGCCGGCACTGGAGTTGGTTTCCAGGAAAATGAAAGTGAATCTTATTCCAACAACAGACCGCTAAAAAGCCAACCACTAATCCTGAACCACTGACAACTCTGGATCGGCGTTCAAGTGTGTCGTGCTCTCCTGAACCACT
>NC_137920.1:14424557-14434557 GCF_963457725.1 Sprattus sprattus
GGTCCTGGAGGACACAGAGACACACTGTGGGCAATCTGCTGTTTAGTGAGCTCAGGAGTGTCTTTGACAGTGTGAGTAATCCAAAAGCCTGGTGTGTCCACCACAGTGACCTGTCTGCCTGCTACCTCTCCCTGTCTCTTCACACACTGCAGTGTTCTCACATCAGGGTCAAACTCCTCTCTGCCCAGGATAGTGTTTCCTGATGAACTCTTCCCAGCACGTCTGTATCCCAGCAGCACAATCCTGACCTCTGAGAGATGTGGGACATCACCTGCATTTAGAAACAGCAAATTATAAAAATTTGAGAGGGAGATATGTATATAAAACCAACACACAAAAATTGAATTAAAGAATGACATGATGAGTGTTAACTCAATTTAAAGTTACTGGATTAAAATAAAAGATAAGGCATACATTTACAATAATGATTCTTTTAATATTTATCAACTCACCAACTGAATATGCAAGAGTTGTTTTCTGCCTGTAGACATACATCTCTCTGTCGTCTGCTCTCTGTCTCTGTTGTTTCCAGCTCTCCTCCATTTCCTCCAGTCTCTTTCTGTCCATCTCAAAGTGAAGATAACTGTTTCCTGCAACCATCTCTTCTATCTTCTCTAGCAGCTGTGTGACCTGATCATCAGTGTTGGTCAGATTGTTCAGGACATGATATCTGTTCCCACATTTCTCTACTAAAGACTGCAGGGCCCCTTCACTCTCAATGTGCTGCTCAATGGTTGTGTCTCCCAGCCAGTCTTCACAGGTGAACAGCACCATGGTGTGACTCCACACACTCTCACTGAGAAACTCCAAGTGTTCCTGCAATATTACTCGCGTGTCCTCTGTAATGGCTTCACCCACTCGTATGACCAGGAGGACAGCATGTGGTCCTGGAGGACACAGAGACACACTGAGCACAATCTCCTGTTTAGTGAGCTCAGGAGTGTCTTTGAGGTTGATTTTACTCCACCATCCTGGAGCCTCGACTACTGTGACCTGTCTGCCTGCTACTTCTCCCTGTCTCTTCACACACTGAGCTGTTCTTCTCTTCTGGTCAAACTCCTCTCTGCCCAGGATGGTGTTTCCTGATGAACTCTTCCCAGCATTTCTGTATCCCAGCAGCACAATCCTGAACTCTGACAGTGGAGGTGATTTGCCTGTAATAAAGATTGTATGAATTATAAAGACATACATGATATTAGAATTCTAATCTTACAAATTATGTTTTATTTAAATCAAATCATTAATATTTCCGTACATGACCACACACATATACATTCACATAGATGTCCCTAATAGTGTGAATAACATGCCCGTAGTAATTGGGTTGAAAACAGACAATTTAAAGAAATTCATTTACTATCTATTACATTTATTCAAATGTGAAAATAAATAAATGTATGTCATTGTCTATTTAATTTAATGTGTCAACAACTGCTGTTCTATTATTGTTAAAAATGCATTCACTTTATAAATGAAATATTCATATTTGTGTGGTGATTTTGAGGGGGGTTTGTAAAATATCAAACTCAACTCACTCTTAAGTGACTGGAGGTGTTGTCTTTGTTTCTCCACCTTCATCAGTCTCTCTTTTGCTCTCTCTTCCACTTTTTTCCTTTTTTCCTGTGTTTCCTCCAGTCTCTTTCTGTCCATCTCAAAGGGAAGGTAGCTGTTTCCTGCTATATTTTCTTCAATTTTCTCCAACAGCTGTGTAACCTGTGTATCATCACCTCTATTTTCATTGTTGAGGACATGATATCTGTTCCCACATTTCTCTATGAGAGACTGCAGGGCCCCTTCCCTCTCAATGTACTGCTCAATGGTTGTGTCTCCCAGCCAGTCTTCACTGGTGAACAGCACCATGGTGTGACTCCACACACTCTCACTGAGAAACTCCAGGTGTTCCTGCAAAATGCCTCGCTTGTCCTCTGTAATGGCTTCATCCACACGTATGACCAGGAGGACAGCATGTGGTCCTGGAGGACACAGAGACATACTGAGCACAATCTCCTGTTTAGTGAGCTCAGGAGTGTCTTTGAGCTTGATTTTACTCCACCATCCTGGAGCCTCGACTACTGTGACCTGTCTGCTTGCTACTTCTCCCTGTCTCTTCACACACTGAGCTGTTCTTCTCTTCAGGTCAAACTCCTCTCTGCCCAGGATTGTGTTTCCTGATGAACTCTTCCCAGCATTTCTGTATCCCAGCAGCACAATCCTGAACTCTGACAGTGGAGGTGATTTGCCTGTAATAAAGATTGTATGAATTATAAAGACATATATGATATTAGAATTCTAATCTTACAAATTATGTTTTATTTAAATCAAATCATTAATATTTCCGTACATGACCACACACATATACATTCACATAGATGTCCCTAATAGTGTGAATAACATGCCCGTAGTAATTGGGTTAAAAACAGACAATTTAAATAAATTAATTTACTGTCTATTACATTATTCAAATGTGAAAATACATAAATGTATGTCATTGTCTATTTAATTTAATGTGTCAACAACTGCTGTTCTATTATTGTTAAAAATGCATTTACTTTATAAATGAAAGATTCATATTTGTGTGGTGATTTTGAGGGGGGTTTGTAAAATATCAAACTCAACTCACTCTTAAGTGACTGGAGGTGTTGTCTTTGTTTCTCCACCTTCATCTGTCTCTCTTTTGCTCTCTCTTCTACTTCTTTCCTCTTTACCTGTGTTTCCTCCAGTCTCTTTCTGTCCATCTCAAAGTGAAGGTAGCTGTTTCCTGCTATATTTTCTTCAATTTTCTCCAACAGCTGTGTAACCTGTGTATCATCACCTCTATTTTTATTGTTGAGGACATGATATCTGTTCCCACATTTCTCTACTAGAGACTGCAGGGCCCCTTCACTCTCAATGTACTGCTCAATGGTTGTGTCTCCCAGCCAGTCTTCACTGGTGAACAGCACCATGGTGTGACTCCACACACTCTCACTGAGAAACTCCAGGTGTTCCTGCAATATGACTCGCGTGTCCTCTGTAATGGCTTCTACCACTCGTATGACAAGGAGGACAGCATGTGGTCCTGGAGGACACAGAGACACACTGAGCACAATCTCCTGTTTAGTGAGCTCAGGAGTGTCTTTGAGATTGATATTCCACCATCCTGGAGCCTCGACTACTGTGACCTGTCTGCCTGCTACTTCTCCCTGTCTCTTCACACACTGAGCTGTTCTTCTCTTCTGGTCAAACTCCTCTCTGCCCAGGATGGTGTTTCCTGATGAACTCTTCCCAGCATTTCTGTATCCCAGCAGCACAATCCTGAACTCTGACAGTGGAGGTGATTTGCCTGTGATATAGATTGAATGAATTATGAAGACATACATGATATTAACATTCTAATCGTAAAATTATGTTTAATTTCAATGAAATGATTAATATTTAACAGCTTGACCTCACATATTTACCTTTACATAGATTTACCTAACAGTGGAATAACATCCCCGTAGTAATAGGGTTTAAAAACTGACCATTGAAAGAAATTGGTTAACGAAATGTCTTTTAAATGTACTCAAATATGAATATACATACATGTATGTCATTATCTATTTCATTAAATGTGTCAATAACTACTGTTTCGTTACTGCTAAAAATACATTCAATTTATAAGTGAAATAATCCTATTTGTATGGTGATTTTGAGGGGGGTTTGTATAATTTCAAACACAACTCACTCTTAAGTGACTGGAGGTGTTGTCTTTGCTTCTCCACCTTCATCAGTCTCCCTTTTGCTCTCTCTTCCTCTTTTTTCCTCTTTTCCTGTGTTTCCTCCAGTCTCTTTCTGTCCATCTCAAAGTGATGGCCCCTGTTTCCTCTCACAATATCTTCTATGTTCTCCAACAGCTGTGTAACCTGTGTGTCATCACCTCTATTTTCATTGTTGAGGACATGATATCGTTTCCCACATTTCTCTACTAGAGACTGCAGGGCACCTTCACTCTCAATGTGCTGCTCAATGGTTGTGTCTCCCAGCCAGTCTCCATGAGTGAACAGCACCATGGTTCGACTCCACACACTCTCACTGAGAAACTCCAGGTGTTCCTGCAATATGCCATGCTTGTCCTCTGTAATGGCTAAATCCACACGTATGACCAGGAGGACAGCATGTGGTCCTGGAGGACACAGAGACATACTGAGCACAATCTCCTGTTTAGTGAGCTCAGGAGTGTCTTTGAGATTGATATTCCACCATCCTGGAGCCTCGACTACTGTGACCTGTCTGCCTGCTACTTCTCCCTGTCTCTTCACACACTGAGCTGTTCTTCTCTTCAGGTCAAACTCCTCTCTGCCCAGGATGGTGTTTCCTGATGAACTCTTCCCAGCATTTCTGTATCCCAGCAGCACAATCCTGAACTCTGACAGTGGAGGTGATTTGCCTGTGATATAGATTGAATGAATTATAAAGACATACATGATATTAAAATTCTAATCGTAAAACCATGTTTAATTTCAATGAAATGATTAATGTTTAACAGCTTGACCTCAGACATTTACCTTTACATAGATTAACCTAAAAGTGGAATAACATCCCCGTAGTAATAGGGTTTAAAAACTGACCATTTAAAGAAATTGGTTAATGAAATGTCTTTTAAATGTACTCAAATGTGAATATACATACATGTATGTCATTATCTATTTCATTTAATGTGTCAATAACTACTGTTTCATTACTGCTAAAAATACATTCAATTTATAAGTGAAATAATCCTATTTGTATGGTGATTTTGAGGGGGGTTTGTATAATTTCAAACACAACTCACTCTTAAGTGACTGGAGGTGTTGTCTTTGCTTCTCCACCTTCATCAGTCTCTCTTTTGCTCTCTCTTCCTCTTTTTTCCTCTTTTCCTGTGTTTCCTCCAGTCTCTTTCTGTCCATCTCAAAGTGAAGGTAGCTGTTTCCTGCCACAATTTCTTCTATCTTCTCCAACAGCTGTGTAACCTGTGTATCATCACCTCTATTTTCATTGTTGAGGACATGATATCTGTTCCCACATTTCACTATTAGAGACTGCAGGGCCCCTTCACTCTCAATGTGCTGCTCAATGGTTGTGTCTCCCAGCCAGTCTTCACTGGTGAACAGCACCATGGTGTGACTCCACACACTCTCACTGAGAAACTCCAGGTGTTCCTGCAATATGCCTCGCTTGTCCTCTGTAACGGCTAAATCCACACGTATGACCAGGAGGACAGCATGTGGTCCCGGAAGACACAGAGACATACTGAGCACAATCTCCTGTTTAGTGAGCTCAGGAGTGTCTTTGAGATTGATATTCCACCATCCAGGAGCCTCGACTACTGTGACCTGTCTGCCTGCTACTTCTCCCTGTCTCTTCACACACTGAGCTGTTCTTCTCTTCAGGTCAAACTCCTCTCTGCCCAGGATGGTGTTTCCTGATGAACTCTTCCCAGCATTTTTAAATCCCAGCAGCACAATGCTCACCTCTGAGAGCTGTGGAATATCACCTGCATTTAGAAACAGCATATTATTAATCAGAGAGGGAGTCAGTAGAAAGCTATTGTTCCTAATTAACGGCTACATTGACATATAATTTCTTATCAATCAAGGGACAAATGAAGAAAAGAGGCATACAGGTTCAGAAGTAAGTAATAAATGAGTTGATATTTCCATGTATTTATTCATATCTACCAAAATCCAGCAAACACAAATGAAATGAAAGCAAGTGTTTTAAGCTCGGTAGGATATGTTACTCCATTTTGTTCAGAAGTGCTTCACAACAAGCGAGATGTCTACAGCAAAACAGATAGACCATATCCAATGTTTCGATGGAATTCATTATTTCTGATGATTAACCTATTTATTCCTGAATACACTATTTTCCTACAGTCTCATCTATCAATCTAATTATCTTATTACTGCTTGTCAGAAACGTTTGAATTCCACATTTGGACTGATACACTGGGTATCTATCGTATGGCAGGTGTACTGGGTGCCACTTGAAGGGGGTGGTGTAAGGATAAGTAGTGGTAACTTCAGTCAGTTAGCATCCAAATTGACCACCGACATCTTTAGAAATGCTCACTTCCAGTACTATATCTATGAAACAACGTTTTTAACGTTTTCCCCCCATGATTCATTCATCAAGAAAATAAGTTTTTGTACACAGACTAAATGCAAACTTTTTAACCCTCAGATCTTCACCAGGCCAGAGCGTAACATTAGTAAACCACACAAATGTTTCATCTTTCCAACTGACACAGATGCCATACACGGCAAGTTATAAACATTGGGAGGTACACAGCCTGCCAAAATGACATAGGGATATTTGGGTCCTGCATTTTTGTGCTGAAATAATGGTACGTCTAAACGTTGTATGACAGATGTTTGCAAAGGGGCACAATTTTAGTTTCTTATTTTCTTAGAGTACTATGAACAGATAACGCATCCAATAATGTAAAGCATGTGGATACTGCCTCAGAGACTTAAAGCACTGGGCTTGTGAACACAGAATGGTCACGCTTAACGGTGTTCTGGGAAGGCTACACTTCTTGGTGACCTCACATTGACCCTATGTGAGATTCCTGGGGGGGGGGGGGGGGGGGGGGGCGCACACACACACACACACACACACGCAGACTCACAGAAACACTGACACACACATACGCACACACACACACACACACACACACACACACACAGGTTATTATGCTAAATTGATGAACTCACCACTAGATGATCCCCCTGCAGCCATCTCTTCAGTTTCACTCAGATGTCCTCAGTGTCATGAAGTACTTATAGCTGAAAGAAACATGTTCACACTGTTTGAAAGGAGACAACAAAGCATTATAATAGTAGTATATGGTAGATAATAGTATACTATCATTCTTTATAGATCACTACATATAATAGTGTAATAGTGCAAAAAGTAGATAATTGCCTTAAAGGTATACGCACACAAACACACACACGCACACAAACACACACATGCACACACACACACACAGACACGCACACGCACACGCACACGCACACACACACACACACACACACACACACACACACACACACACACACACACACACAACCCAGTGGAATTAAGTCAAGATAAGGCATGCCTGAGCTTTCCTGAACTACAGTTTCAAAGTTAGACTGTGATTTGAAATGTTAATTTTATATACCTGTTATCTTTGTATTATAATTTAGATAACCATGCAATGCAGTTAACGTGAATCAAAACTTTACATTTTTTTTTCTTTTCTATTTACTGCATTCTTCCTACCTTTAACAGTTACATCTCTTACTCTCATGTAATGTACCTGTCAATGAGAGATCACACCCACCACGCCTGTGTACAATTATAATGTCTTACCTTCATGAATAAGAATCATCCATTCTGTAGATATAGGTTTAGTCCGAATGGCGATCTTCAAAAGAAGTCTTCGTCTCACACACACCTGAGTGCTTCTGTCTGCAGTGCACTCTGAGCATATTTACAGGAAAGAGGACCAAAACCTGTTTATCAGCATAATAGTTTGTCTTACACCATAGCACCACTACTATCGTGTTTCAGTGTGACGCATTCGCTACACGTGACATGACAAGTAAGACATGATCTCTATCAGCCTAAACCTGCCATTAAGGACTCTGTTGAGAGATGGAAAGTGCACTGAGCGTTCTGGCCCAAAAGTTATTATTTATTCTACAGGAGAGATTCGTTTCAGTAATAATTTCTTTTCACCCAAACGAAACATGGGACTTCACTTCATCTCGTTTCTGTAGTAAGAGTAAAACAAATCTGCACTTATACCAAGTTACAAAGGGTTTTAGAGGGGAGAGGGGGAGGGGGGTCACATGTAATTTGCTTAGGGAGAGACAGACAGAGTACACATCCAAAGTGAGTTGCAGATACAATATCTTGCAACAACCGAATAGAAATGTTTCCAGTTCCATCAAAGTGAAGTGGACACATCAGGTGTGTAATCGCCGACTAAAGGTAATGCTCACTCCTTGAAGAAGGCAATGCTTGAAAGGTGTTGGAGCGTCTTGTATCATGTTGCCATAACATAGCAATGTTTAACAGTAAATATGTCCTTTAGACAATATTGATTGGGTGTAAGTTCTATACTTCTTATACATCAATTTAAAGAGTCTCTTTGACTAACATGCCTGAACATTGAATAAGCTCCAAGTTTGAAGTTGTTTCTCTATATGTGCAAACAAAACTGTTAATGAACAAGTCAGCTGGTGTAGGAGTAGTCCCACCATAGGGCAATTCACAGTGGTTTTATGGAACAAGACCGCTGGGGATCCTCAATATCTCCTGCTTTTGTCTCGCATAACAGACAGTCATGATTGGGTTCGAGCCAAAAGCTGCAAGGTTCACATCTGGTTTTCATTCTTCACAGACAGTATATTCAGGCAAAGCTTCATTGAGTTCTCTACTTTGTATGAATCTGAATAAAGAAACTCTTTGACAAACATACTTGAACATCAAATGTCCTCTAATAAATATATCCTCTAAATATAAATGTAAATAAATATGACACATTAACTGAATCACACAAATGCTACACAGTCCTGTTGAGAGGATAAAAGTAAAGATCAGCTGATATGAGAACAGCACTATCAACCAGGACTGCTGTTATAGAACCAGACTTATATAAGAACAGCACTATCAACCAGGACTGCTGTTATAGAACCAGACTGATATGAGAACAGCACTATCAACCAGGACTGCTGTTATAGAACTAGACTGATATGAGAACAGCACTATCAACCAGGACTCCTGCTACGTATTTCACCAGACTGATATGAGAACAGCACTATCAACCAGGACTGCTGTTATAGAACTAGACTGATATGAGAACAGCACTATCAACCAGGACTGCTGTTAGAGAACCAGACTGATATAAGAACAGCACTATCAACCAGGACTCCTGCTACGTATTTCACCAGACTGATATAAGAACAGCACTATCAACCAGGAGCTCCACACCTATTGAATATGTCCTAATTTGCAAAGGCAGAAGAAAGGGCCAATGTTTTTGTCATACACATGAATGGTGTTTCTGCCTATGCAAATTCGGACATATTCAATAAGTGTGGAGCTCATGTGCATATTCAAATTAATTTCAAAAGAAACTTGTAATGCAAAAAAAGTTCTCTAATTGCACAATATCACTCAATTGAGGCACAGATTCCTAATTGTGTGTTGTCAACTTTAAAAACAATCGCCTCTTTTTGGCGCAAAACTGAAATGGAAACTTTTCAAGTGTGTCCAGCACACCATCCGGCATGCAGCCCCCCTTCTCTTACTGTAAACTAAGGCGTTCTACAGGTTCACCACTAGAGGGCCTGCTCTGATCATTTTTAGTTAAGCCAGTACATCACATGACCACAGGGAGCTCTCCTCTATCTTCTCATATAGCAGGGGTCTACAACGTTTTTCAGGCCAGGGACCCCCAAACTGATGGCGAGATGAGCAGGGTTGCTTATTTAAAGAGGACATGTGAGAGAAATATCCATTTTCTCTTAGAGGAATGCTACATGCATAGCTGTTTGTAGCAGAGACATGGTTACTTTTAAAGAAGATTCCTAGTCTCCATTTTTATTATTTACTCCTATTTCAAATTTACTTCCACATTTTTATATTTCTAACTGTCTTTCAGAAGGGTCAAATGTCAGTATTACCATCCTCATTGCATACATTTATACAAAAGACATGTCCGGCATCTTGATGCGCATTTTCCATACATGTGTAATTTACGAACCACGACTTTCAGTTTAACAATAATAATAATAATAATAATAACAATAATTGTTTTGGTGATGTGGTTACCATGGAGCATGAATGAGAGGGTCAAAGGTGACTCCCAGGTTTTTGATTTGGGTGGAAGTTGTGACAATGGAGTCATTAATATTGAGTGTTAAATCCTGAGTGGGGCGGGTAAGAGAGTCTGGTTTAATGTGAGAGAGAGAGAGAGAGAGAGAGAGAGAGAGAGAGAGAGAGA
>NC_137920.1:14437057-14582057 GCF_963457725.1 Sprattus sprattus
TGTGTGTATCCAAACTTGCATGCATTTTTTAATGGAATTATAAACTGTGGCAATGCAGTAGCAGCACTGTATCATCCACTTCATCAGCAGTGATTCTATTTCTTATCCACAGAGTCGGACATCTTGGCGGTATCACAGAAAACATCCATGGAAAGAACCAAACAAAGACAGGAAGAGGAGGAGCAGAAGAGAATGGAAAGAGAGAGAGAGATCAGGGCAGAGGAGGAGAAGAAGAGAATGGAAAGAGAGAGAGAGATTAGGGCAGAGGAGGAGAAGAAGAGAATGGACAGAGAGAGAGAGGTCAGGGCAGAGGAGGAGAAGAAGAGAATGGACAGAGAGAGAGAGGTCAGGGCAGAGGAGGAGAAGAAGAGAATAGACAGAGAGGGAGAAATCAGGGCAGAGGAGGAGAAGAAGAGGATGGACTTGGACAAGAATATCAGGCAGGAAGAAGAGGAGAAAAGACAGGCGATGCTGGAGGAGGTGAAGGCCCAGTGTAGCGGTGGTCAGATAGTTAGCATTAGCTCCATTAGCTTTGGGTTTATTCTCTCAGTGTTGCTGGTTAACCACCTAATGGATTACTGACCGATTTGGATGTGCTGACATGGTTGTCACTGTTTCTCACAGTAAAGCTCATTTGTGTAATTCAGATAAAGGTGTTGTGGGAGACCAAGACTGCTAGTGTGTAATTATGTTAAAAGGAGTTGTGGGAGACCCAGACTGCTAGTGTGTAATTATGTTAAAGGTGTTGTGGGAGACCCAGACTACTAGTGTGTTGTTATGTTAAAGGTGTTGTGGAGACCCAGACTGTTAGTGTGTTATTCAGTTAAAGGTGTTGTGGGAGACCCAGACTGCTAGTGTGTAATTCAGTTAAAGGTGTTGTGGGAGACCCAGATTGCTAGTGTGTAATTCAGTTAACCTTCTATTATGTTCAAATTTTACTCACATACGTATATTATGCTTGTGATCAATTTGAACCCCAGCAATTTAAACCTCCAACCTTTTACCCAAGTTTATGGGTCAGGTACTTCAGGTGTGTTTGTCGACTACCTAAGTAGCCCTTAAAAATAAAACAAAACCCCCATCACCCCCCTTATACATCCAGAAAACATGTTACAGGACTATGGAGAAATAAACAGATCACCATCAAATCTCACAGTTTGACTTAAAATTGGAAAGACATCCTTCTGGTGTTTTTTTTTATGTTTACTGTATGCACCTATGCACCAGAACAAATTTCAGGTAGGCGCATACCTACGTGACAATAAATCTGTTTCTGATTTCTGATTCTGATTATGGCTTCATATTATTTCTAAATACATATTGTTGTTATCTATAACATTTGGAATAAAACAACTATTTCTGTTATCAAGAATAGTAACAATGTGATGAAAAAAGTTGACATTTCTAGAATATTGTATAGAATTAAAACAGCCTGGGGTCAGATCGACCCTAAACAACACCAATGCGTAAGGCATGTGTACAGGACATGGAAAACACATCATCATGTTAATTTTGTGTTTACCCAGTTGTCCCCATTAAATTAGGAAAAGTCATTAAATATGAAGTAAAAAAAACGATGTGAATCTTTTATTTAGAGACGTTAAACATTGAATGGGTTCAAATTGACCCCAAACATAATAGGAGGGTTAAAGGTATTGTGGGAGACCCAGACTCTAACCCTACCAGACCCTGTTCTGTTCTGTTCTGTTGCGTGATGTTCTCCCATTGTGTGTTCTATTTTACCTTTGATTGCGTGCAGTTTGTTTTTGATTTGATTTATGATTTGTTCTCATTATATGCTGATGGACACTGTCTGCTGCCCCCTGCTGGTGATCAGCTTAGCCCCCCCCCCCCCCCCCCCCCCCCCCCTAGTGGTCATAGGGCTTATTGTCTTCTGCTGGCTTCTTTTCTCATTCAGGCTCTGTGTCATATGTATCTGATGATCCGTCTCATATTTTGTAATGAAAACAAAATAAATAAATAAAATGAAAATAAAAACAACAAACTCAGCTATTGTCATTGTCACTCAACACTGTTTCACAAAAAAATGTAAAACTGCACTAGCCACAGCTGTCCTGTGGTCCTATAGCTGAATGGATTGTGAGGGGTGTGTGTGTTTGTTACAGATGGGACAATTCCTTCATGGACTGAGTCAGTGTCTTTGTCCCATGACCTGCTTTGACATACTCCAGGAAGGAGGGAGAGAGAGATAGAGAGAGATAGAGAGAGAGAAGGAGAGAGAGAGCGAGAGAGAGAGAGAGACAGAGAAAGAGAAAGAGAGAGAGAGATCGGTGTCTTTGTCCCATACCCTTCGTCACCGTCAGACAAGGGAAGGAGGGAGAGAGAGAGATAGAGAGAGAGAGAAAGAGAGAGAGCGGAGGGCAGTGTTGTACCTGAACGCGTTTGTTGAACGAAAGTTCATGAACTCGTTCATAATTTTGGTGAACGTGAACTGAACGTTCTGTAATATTGCCTGATGAATGATACTGTGAACGCGTTCATTCTGGTGTCTGTGAACGGCACGTTCACTCTTTTTAATTTCGTTCAATAAGGTGCCAGATTTTCTAGAGACTTCCAAGCGAAAAACACACATTTAACAGTCATTTAACAGTTTCAAATCGCTGCGTGTGCTTTATTTTACTGTCACCGCCTGGCAAGTGTGAGAGCGCCAAAGTTGCATAGAGGCCGAAAGCGGTATTGCAGACTTATAGAGATTTAGATTTTTTTTTTAGCTCGCAACATATTGAAAAAAAAAACTGAACTAGTTCATTTTTTGGAGCTGTGAACTTAGTCCAAATTTCTTAATTATGAACTATGAACTGAACTAGTTAATTTTAAAATGTGTGAACTATGAACTGAACTAGTTCATGTAGAAAGTGAACTTTCCCAACACTGGCGGAGGGGACACAGCCACAGAAGAGGAAACTGTGATTCAGCAACCCGTCAGTCAGCAGGGAAGCAGGCAGCACAGAGTCAAGGGTAAAACATGGAGTGGACCGGTGGCAGGGAACGTGGCATGAATACAAAAACAAACACGGTAGAGGAGGAAACAGAAAAAACATGAACCAGAATCTGGATATCTTGGTTAAGATCGTGACCATGGAAAACAAAGACAAAACACACACACACTACACATACACACACACACACAAATACACACATCATACATAAACATACACTAAACATAGACAAACACACACACGCACATGAGAGATGCCTGGGCTTTGCGCTCACTCACTTTCCTCCCAAAACACTGTCACCGCTAGAGGAGTAGAACACACACACACACACGCACACGCACACACACACACACACACACACACACACACACACACACACACACACACACACACACACACACACAGTGTAATCGTGAAACAAAAGGTTGTGAATGGTCCATCAAATTTAAGCAGTTCAGCAGTCCATTATGGGTTTTACAGTTCAAGGGTAGAGGAAATGTTGCCTCTTCTAAATACATGCTTCCTGTAATTGCTGATATTGATACTTTGCCAACTGTTTGACCTTCCTGTCATGTTATGTAAACACATGCACCATTAGTCCGTGACTTAAGCAACCAAAAGCTACACAATCAACTGACACACACGCGTGCACACACACACACACACACACACACACACACACACACACACACACACACACACACACACACACACACAGACAGACACACTTTCCCCGCAGGTCAAGCCAGGACACAGAACAGAGAGCAGAAAAAGCAACAACCCCCCAAGGAACGGCAGTAACAGAAACAACAACCTGAGCCTCCAGCGCCACCACAAGGTCCTCAGGAGTATTACACCGAATTACTTTAGTATCTCAATTTCTCTCTTCCAGGTGGTGCACAAAAATAACTGTCTTGTCTCATGTTACTTTGGTGCACAAATGCACAAATGCACAAATGCACAGTAACTAAGGATCAATGAAGAGTGATTTAGCATCACTAAGTTAAGGATCAATGAACAGTGATTAAGGATAACTGAACAGCAATTAAGGTTTAATGAACATTGATTAAGGATCAGTCAACAGTAATTAAGGATCATTAAAAGTAATTTAGGATCAATGAACAGTGAATAAGGATCAATGAACAGTAATTAAGGATCAATGAACAGTAATTAAGGATCAATGAACAGCAATTAAGGATCACTGAACAGTAATTAAGGATACAAAATGGTGTCTCCCTGGTTACAATGGTGTCTCCGTGGTTACAATGGTGTCTCCGTGGTAATCTTCCTGTTCACCATGCTAGTAGGTAAGGGTGCATCATACTAGTGACCCCCCCCCCCCCCCTCCCCGTCCCCCTGCCCCAATGGAACAGATCTGAATGGTTAAAAGGCAAGTGATGACAGACACAGCCTGCCTTATCCTCCTCATCACTATGGAGACACACATTGTGTCCTGCCTGAACTAACACTACACTCAATGTCTGTAATGGATCAGTGGTGACAATCACAGGAAAGGCTCATGTAGAGATGACTCATGATGATCAGTACATGATGTCACCAAAGGTGATGAAGTCCGTGGGTCCCCCATGTGTGCTGGCTTAAGCGTCCAAGGAAAGTGTGTGTGTGTGTCAGTGTTAGCGTGTCAGGTGATTGTGTGTGTGTGTGACAGTGTGTCAGGTGTGTGTGTGTGTGTGTCAGGAGTGTGTGTGTGTCCTAAGGCTGTCATATGATGTGATGTGTAATGTGTGTAAATGTAAGACTTACATTGTAAGTTAAACGTTATGATCGGTAACATTCCTGAGTTCGTTAAGCTTAGTTAGTTGTAGTTTCTTCTTTTCTTGATCCAGAGTGTGTTTGTGTAGTTTAGTTTGGTCTTTTCTAGTTTAATCTTTAAGTTAGTCTAGCATACTTCTAAGTGTTTACCCTGTTTGTTAGTACGCCCTGTTTGTGTCCAGTCCCCTGTTCCTGGCCTGTATTCATCAGTAAACTCTGCTTCACCTGAAACACCTGTCTGAGCCTTGATGTCCTGTGATGGCAATAGTGTTTGTCTCAGGCAAGTTTATTTCTAAAGCCTAGTTAGCCAACAAATATGTAGTTATTAATTATCATGCTTCAGGAATGTATATTAATATGAAAACTATGCCTAAATATTGTTGCATTACAGTAATAAATAAATCCATTCTGTTCATATTTGTAACCTAATTAATCTTTATGGGGAGACTTGGTGCTTTAATCTTCCAAACACAGACAAAAATGGAATGGTCACTGAAGCAATTGGAAAACACCGCTTAATTTACCGCTTAATTTAGTCAGGATGGGTGACGAGAATTCCACCTAACAAAGACATAGACCTGTAATCCACTCTGGTAGGCTCACTTGTGAGTTGGGTTAAGTTTCTACTGCCAAATAGGTTTCCATCATTGAGGGATAAACGATCTAGGCAATTGCTATACATTGCTATAAAACAGATGTGCCTTTCCAACATGATCTATACAGGCAACAGATGTGACTTAGAGTTTCAGGACAAGGATATTTATTCAAGTTCTCAAAGTGAATGCAATAACATCCTCACCTTGACATACAGTAGGTTACATATAGAATACACAAGTATACAAAAATTGAGAAAAAATTATATTCTTTTATCATGTAATATTCAAACTATAAAAGTACAAAAACATCATGCAATTATATCATCATGTCATGTTATACATTATATGACAGTAACAGTGACGTATAGTCTCAGCTGATACAGCTCTCAGTCTGTTATTTAATAATGTTAATATTCCTGAAACTGTTCCCTGATGGCCCATGTAGATCAGCCCAAAACATTGATCCGAGGTAGATGCACAACAATCACAGACATGGGCTCAAACCAATCACTGACATTGGCTCAAACCAATCACTGACATTGGCTCAAACCAATCACTGACATGGGCTCAAACCAATCACTTAACATGGGCTCAAACCAATCACTGACATTGGCTCAAACCAATCACTTAACATGGGCTCAAACCAATCACTGACATGGGCTCAAACCAATCACAGACACGGGCTTAAACCAATCACTGACATGGGCTCAAACCAATCACTGACATGGGCTCAAACCAATCACTGACATGGGCTCAAACCAATCACAGACACGGGCTTAAACCAATCACTGACATGGGCTCAAACCAACCACTGGCATGGGATTTAACCAATCACTGACATGGGCTCAAACCAATCACTGACATGGGCTCAAACCAATCACTGCCATTGGCTCAAACCAATCACTGACATGGGCTCAAACCAATCACTGACATGGGCTCAAACCAATCACTGACATTGGCTCAAACCAATCACTGACATGGGCTCAAACCAATCACTGACATGGGCTCAAACCAATCACAGACACGGGCTTAAACCAATCACTGACATGGGCTCAAACCAACCACTGGCATGGGATTTAACCAATCACTGACATGGGCTCAAACCAATCACTGACATGGGCTCAAACCAATCACTGACATTGGCTCAAACCAATCACTGACATGGGCTCAAACCAATCACTGACATGGGCTCAAACCAATCACTGACATTGGCTCAAACCAATCACTGACATGGGCTCAAACCAATCACTGACATGGGCTCAAACCAATCACTGACATTGGCTCAAACCAATCACTGACATGGGCTCAAACCAATCACTGACATGGGCTCAAACCAATCACAGACACGGGCTCAAACCAATCACTGACATTGGCTCAAACCAATCACTGACATGGGCTCAAACCAATCACTGACATGGGCTCAAACCAATCACTGACATGGGCTCAAACCAATCACTGACATGGGCTCAAACCAATCACTGACATGGGCTCAAACCAATCACTGACATGGGCTCAAACCCATCATTGACATGGGCTCAAACCAATCACTGACATGGGCTCAAACCCATCACTGACATGGGCTCAAACCAATCACTGACATGGGCTCAAACCAATCACTGACATGGGCTCAAACCAATCACTGACATGGGCTCAAACCAATCACTGACATTGGCTCAAACCAATCACTGACATGGGCTCAAACCAATCACTGACATGGGCTCAAACCAATCACTGACATTGGCTCAAACCAATCACTGACATGGGCTCAAACCAATCACTGACATGGGCTCAAACCAATCACTGACATTGGCTCAAACCAATCACTGACATGGGCTCAAACCAATCACTGACATGGGCTCAAACCAATCACTGACATTGGCTCAAACCAATCACTGACATTGGCTCAAACCAATCACTGACATGGGCTCAAACCAATCACTGACATGGGCTCAAACCAATCACTGACATTGGCTCAAACCAATCACTGACATGGGCTCAAACCAATCACTGACATGGGCTCAAACCAATCACTGACATGGGCTCAAACCAATCACTGACATCATGGGCTCAAATCAATCACTGACATGGGCTCAAACCAATAAAACAAAACAAAAGAAGGGCCACATGTGCTGACTGTTCCCTAAAAATTGATTGAGGATCAATAAACATAAACATACATATCTACACACATGCTTAGTCATCCAGCTGACACTTTTATCCAAAGATAAACATTATATACAAATATATATAAACATATCTATATACCTTCCTGGGTATTGCAACCATGACTACGGTGTAGTTAGCACTTTGCTATACCCAATGAGCTGCATGAACCTGTACGTAGATAGAGGTGGATAACCACCATGTACAGTATAGCGAAGTTTCAGCAAGTTTTTCAACATAATTAACATATATCAAACAATGGCAAGCCTGATGAATCAAGTCTGATGGCTCTGGCACCAGACCCCTGGTATTATTCAAACAGAGAGTCGGGGGTTATCAGATATGGCTTGGTATGTGAAATCCACCAAAATCAAACAATACATCAGATATATACTGTATCATAGAGGCAGATAACCGCCATGTATAGCGACCAGGTTCACATCACATCACATTTCGGAAGAACCCTATAGAACTCCTCCTGGGCTTGAACTCCTGTCCTCTCAAGCAGATGTCCTATAGTCATGAGGTGTCTCAAGGTCTTTCACCAGGTACGGATCGCATATCGAGAGAACCTTGTAGAACTCCTCCTGGGCTTGACCTCCTTTCTTCTCAAGGGTGAGTATCAGAGCACGGTTCTGCTTGGTTTCTGATTCCTTGCTCTCCACGACCTCTCTCTCCTGAGAGTTCAGAACTTTGCATGCTACAAGATCAGAGAGGATGGGTGCCAGGAGCCCTAGGCGTGTCTCCAGGCGTGCTTTGTGTCTGTGGAAGAAGTTCTGACCTGGTGGGGTGTAGGGACTTGAGGGCAGGAACTCTAAAACAGAAACAGGAGGCTTCTGTCATTAAAATATTGGTAAAAAGGTAAATGTACAGCCAGCTAATTTCAGTTTAAGTACCTGTTAGGCAAGTCGTAATCAAAAATAAAGAGTCGGTAAAGGGTACGATTGTGGTAGTTAGTGATTATTACTGTGTATGTCGTTTTTAAAAAAGTGATACATTTCATTACTTCTAAGTAACATCCTGGTTACCACACAACCAGACAGTGTTGTTGTAGGGTTAGCACAGTGTACAGTGTCAAAAATAAGTATTTTTGTAGAGGTTATAATCGGGTCATTTACAAATGTTTACAATAATTTACAATTTACATTTGATAACGCTTTAGTGAAATTAGTTGATTTGTAGTCTGTTATCTACCAACAATGTGGGGAACCCTCAGAACAACTGTACTCAGGTTCTGACAGAGGGAACTGTGTGAAAATCATCTTAGAGTAAAATTCACAATTTACCTGCTGAAGTCCCTCCCTTCTGGTGAGCTGTTAATAGAAAATAACATTATCATCTGAAACTACAATTCAGCTAATTGTTTTTAAACATGATTTTACTTCCAATACATGTCATGAAATGTTTCCCAAGTGTCAAAAACCTATTTACCTGGAAGGTTTATATAGGTCTTCCACACATGCCCATTGCCACTTTCATGCAGATATAGATGAATGGGTTCCATGATGGATAAAAACACCTGAAATATTGGACAGCAGCCTTCATAGCCTTCATGAAATGTATCGATCTGCAGCCCATCAAGAGAAGAGAAAAGGAGTTACTCTCATCACCTTTGACTGATCAACAGCTACATTTAGAACCAATAAAAAAAGAATCAATCGTCATTCTATTTACCTCTGGAATAACTTTGTGCATTACTTTGGGCCTCTCTGAAGGGCAGGTGAGGCTGCATTCCTCATCAGAGATTAGTCTGCAGTTTGATATGGTATCAACATAGATCTCTGCTCTTTGCTTCAACTTCCTCCTCTTTTCACATAGCTGAATTGAAAGAATATCCCCAAATACAATTACTATATATAGCCATTAAAAAATGAATAAACTAAAATGAGCACATAAATGTTCAAACATGTGTTCATGATTATATATTCCAATGTCTCACAGTCAGAGTTCTTAAGGGAATATGTCTTTGTTTTATTTTAATTAATGAAAAATCCATCAACAACAGTACACTGCATACATTGTGATTTGATTTGATTGATAAAACAGTGCTTGTATGTAGCCAATAGATCACCACTTCACCGTACAGTGCCTGTATGTAGCCAATAGATCACCACTTCACCACACATTGCTTGTGTGTAGCCAATAGATCACCACTTCACCATAAAGTGCCTGTATGTAGCCCATTTCACCATACAGTGCTTGCATGCAGCCAATAGATCAACACTTCGCCATACAGTCTTCTAAAAAAAATCCTAAAATTCCTACCTCACAGAGATCGAAATTCCTTGGTAGCAGAAAAACATTCAGTACAGTCTCATCTAGAATGAGTATCACAAGAGCTTCGATCCGACACTTAACGTTTTCCTCTCTGCGTCTTTTTTTGCCAAGTCCAAACTTAGAGAATCCATTGATGTTGAAAAACACATGGGTGTCTGAAGTCTTCAGAGGCTGGAGCATCTCAAACTTTTTGTCACTTATGTGTATTATAGTTAGTGGTGGAGTCTTATCACCTGCAGAAAGATAGAGAAAAAAAGCATCTTGCATGTGGCAAAATAGACAAGTTAGCAAACAATAAATGCTTAGCAAGGGGGAAAGTAGTTTTGAAACTGCCACTCACTGGAAATGATCTCACAGTGTGGAAATCCCATCTGGCTGACCGTCCCCTGAAGACCTTTCATCTTGAACAGGGGACCTGCTGCCATTAAACCTTCACACTCCAGCTGTCCGTAGTCCCAGGACGTTGTGTGGTACTGCACCTCAGCCGCCGTGTCCGTTTTGAAGACCAGGCCTGTGTAACGACACTGGAACACACCTGCAGAGCTACAGCTGAACCTACAATCAGAGCAAATCAGAAACGAGTAAATCATACAGGAAATTACATTTAATAAAATAAGACCTTCTGACACTGGCAAATGCAACAACCAACCTGTATGTGGTCCTCTCTGAAGTAGTGATCTCTGGTGTGAAGACCTGAGAGAATAAAAAACAATGATATTGATATTGTATGGCTGACAGGAAAAATATAGTAATAATTATGACATAATAAATATTATGATCCAATGACTAAATGAACATACCTCTACATCTCCATTGCATTTCCTGTCTTCAGCACTACACATGTCTTCCACTTCCCCTGCAAAACCACAGATTTGTTAACATGATATAATGAGCACTTGATTAACAGCCCACATATCTGCAGTCAATCATACCTTTCTTTTCTGGAAGCTGTCCACCAAGGTGTCCTCTGCAGAAAACAATGCAGATAAAATGAAAGATTAATTACACTTAGTTTTAAATATATTTTCCCAATAACTTTTTTCACATAATTTTACATGTCTTAATAGTAGTTATCTGATTCATAACCATCTTCATCTTCATCTTCAAAAAAATGAAACCATTATTGTCTCAAACCATTAACCACAATTGATGTTTACTTCTTGGAACTATCACAATTTTAAAATGGTCAGAATGACGAATTGCAAAATGTGCCTTCCTTTAAAGTGATCACTACTGAAGATGTTTTTGTTTTATACAGACAAAAACAGTGTAAGTTACATCAGTTTGTTGACACTTCTGTGATCAAGCATGGCTGTATCCAGCTCTGAGGTCACTGAGGTCTGCACCTGTATAATGTTTTCAGATTCAAAAATAAAATTCACTACTGAATAAAAAATCCAGCGGTTGAGAATGTGTCATCTGACTGTGTGCATGTAGGCTGTAGCGAGTTATTTAGTGTGAGAGTTGAGAGAGGAGGGTGCAGCTCCTCCCTCCCAATACTCTGTGTTGAATGTAAACTGGCAGCTGTTAAGATTTTGGAGTCACACAGGCAGCAGGTGGATTGCTCCTAAACTATTTATTGTTTAGGTCACTGGTTTTGGGAAAAAATTATCACGCCAAAGTTCTAACACATGAAATGTCCAAATGCTTTTATCATGTATCATCTATGCATAGCTGGGTGTTGGCCAGAAATGTTTATAATGAGTGTGTGTGAGTGTGAGTGTGAGTGTGAGTGTTTAGGTACCTCTGAAGATGAATTACATTCTTACTCTTCTCAGATAATTTGCGCTTTATGTAAGCATATGTAGCACTTTGGGATCAATGTTTTATTTAGATAGGTGAAATAGATGCAAAACTACTTCAAAAGTGGTTGACAAGCTTCAGTCTGATAGTCAACTGTGAAAAAGGCTCTGTAATACTAGCTTTCTAGGCAGAGTTTCAAAGAAGTCATATTCAAGGCTTGTTGGTGAAAGGTAAAGACTAAAATGAGCAAATTACTAAAATGAAAACTCCTACTAGGCAGAAGATGATTGAAAGAAAACAATGGAGGTAAAGAGTTTGTAGGTTTAAAAGAAACAAGAAAGGCTCGCCAATTTCATCCTACAACAAGACAAAACCAACCCAAAGCACTGCTCCACATTATGCAAGACCTATTTCAGCCAAGCTTTAATACAGCCAACTTTGTAACTGCATGAATTGAAGGAGTCTCTGAAAGCAGTAATAAGCTGTTATTTAAAGCAGAAATAATCTTCAAAATATTGTATTTTCTTATTTGAGGGATACAAATATGTGTTTTCCTTAAAGACGTGTCATTTTCTGGTGAATATAAAACTTTGAAAAATAGTATGATTTCAAAACTGCTGTACTGGGTTAAATTCCCTACGGTATATAATTCATGAGATAATAGTAATGCATAGGGGTGGGAATCTCTTGGCACCTCACGATTCGATTCGAAATCGATTCAGAGGTCAACGATTCGATTTAAAATCGATTATCGATTATCGATTTAAAATCGATTTTGTAATTTAAAAAAAAAATTTTTTTTTTTTTTTTTTTTTTACACATCCATTTTATGTTGAAATGCAAGCTGCATCGACTATTGCATTGCTCATAGAAAGTCAAAATTGTGACCATTAAAAGCTTTTACTCTAATAAAGCAAATAGCGAAGGTAATTCATCTGTTGATTTTCTTCAATTTAGACTCTGAGTTGCAAACTCAAATGATTCAATAGTCAAAATGCATCGATAATCGTTTTATCGGTTTCGAATTGATATTCGATAATCAATCGATAATTGCATTTCAACATGAAATGGATGTGTTAAAAAAAACGATTATCAATTTTAAACCGATAAAACGATTATCAATCCATTTCGACTTTTAAAACATTTGAGTTTGCTACTTAGAGTCTTTGCTATACTTCCTACTTTGTGTTTGATAATTAAAGAAAATCAACAGATGAATTACCTTCTCTATTTTTTATGAGAGAAAAAGCTTTTCCTTGTCACAATTTTGACTTTCTATGAACAATCCAATAATCGATGCAGCTTGCATTTCAACATAAAATGGATGTGTAAAAAAAAAAAAAAAAAAAAAATTTTTTTTTTTTTTTTTTTTTTTTTAAATTACAAAATCGATTATGAACTTTTCTGAATCGAGACAGAATTGTTTTAGAGAGAATCGATTAAAATCGAATAATCGATTTTTTCCCCCACCCCTAGTAATGCACCAGTAAAGAAACACACGTCGTATTACATGTCACATTACATTTTGAAACTGTTTTCTGCAATGTAATGGCAATGGACTAATATTAAAGTAAATGTACATACTATCAATGATATAACACACACACAGATAATAATTCACCATGGGAAATGAAAGCAAAAAAACACTATTCTTGTACATAAAAGAATCAACTCACCAACTAAAAATGTATGAGCATCTCTCTGCCCGAGGACATCCATCTGTCTGTCCTCTGCTCCCTGATGTTTGCAGCTCTCCTCCATTTTCTCCAGTCTCTTTCTGTCCCTCTCATAGTGATGGCTGCTGCTTCCTGACTCTGGGCCAGTCTTCTCAGCTCTGAACTCTCGGGCTTCTCTAGAACCACTCGGAGTTCCAGAACACATAGAACCCACAGTGTTGATGGATTCCTGAGAGCCCCATTCAGAGGAGGCTTTACAATGTGATGATGATGTGTGTGTGCCGTAGCCAGAGCTTTCCTCTGTGAACATCTCAGATCTGTCATCTTTACTCACTGAAACAGAACACAATTACACTTAAGAGACACTTAAGAATCACACTCACTCTATCAATGTCACCAGTCATCCCAATATGCATGAAGAGGGACCACCTTTACTGAGGCGGATTTAATTTGGTGCCCTAGGAGCATTTTATATGCCAAGATACTGCTTCTGACACTGATTTAGTAAAATTATTTATCAATGACACACAGACACTGCAAAGAAACAGCATAAGTACCAAGAACACTGAGCACATAAAGGACTGTCAGTGGGTAAGCAGGTTTGCTAAGCTGCCGAACAATAACCGTAAAGCACAGTAAACTTAGTGTACCATAGAATACAGTACATTTTAGCCACTGAAAATATCATCACTGCTGCAAGTATTTTACCAAACATTTACTGTACTTTTAGACAGAAATTAATTTGGCATGGTTCATACTGTTCGGAGGCAAACTGTTGCTCTTCTGCAGGTCCAATCCTCCCAATCGTGCAGCAGTCTCGTCCATCTCCCTGTCCTGTGTCTCTCCATCATTCCAAATAGGCAAACCTTGAAGTCCAACATGGAAGGTCAAATTAGCTTTTGATTAACATGGCATGTGCACCCTCTAGCAATTATGTCTGAATTAATTTGGGATTCAACTGTGCTGCAATAGCGCATAATAAAATATAAGAACTCGTGTTTGAGTTGAGGATTGATATCCATGAGGAACTAAACTAAATTCTGCATTTGTTAAGTGCAGACACTGTGACATGCTGTAACTCACCTCTAAAGAATGACATTGTGCTCTCTCTCTCTTGTTGGCCCTTACCTGTGTTTCTTACCACCATCCCTTCAATCTTCTGCAGCAGCTCTGTAACCTGCGAGTCATCCCCTTTATTATTGTTATTGAGGACATGATATCTGTGCCCACATTTCTCAATGAGCCAATGGAGGCTTTCTCCTTCACTCTCAATGTGCTGCTCAATGGTTGTGTCTCCCAGACAGTCCCCATAGGTGAACAGCACTATGGTGTGACTCCAAAGATTTTCACCAGCAAGCCTCAAGTGTTCCTCAAAATTCTTTCGGTCGAGCTCTGAGATAGATCTATCTACACGTATGACCAGGAGGACAGCGTGTGGTCCTGCAGGACAAAGAGACACACTGTGGACAATCTGCTGTTTAATGAGCTCAGGAGTGTCTTTAAGGTTGATATTTTTGGACCATCCTGGAGCCTCAACTACGGTGACCTGTCTGCCTGCCACTTCTCCCTGTCTCTTCACACACTGAGACACTGTTCTTCTCTTCAGGTCAAACTCCTCTCTGCCAGGATGGTGTTTCCTGATGAACTCTTCCCAGATCTTCTGTATCCCAGCAGCACAATCCTCACCTCTAAGAGTTGTGGAACATCACCTGCAAGTGGAAACAGTAAATAATAATTTGAGAGGTAGGAAAGTCTAGGAAACTGTTAATTTCACATAATTCATCATCAAATCAAGGGACTTATGAAGAAAAGAGGCATACAGGTTCAGAAGAGAGTAAGACGTAAGTGGCTATGTCCATGTATGTATTCATAAGTATTGGTCCAGAGCATTGCGTTAAACTGTACACATGCAGATGGAGCTTGCGAGTGTGCGAGACACAGCAATGATCTAATCTAAGGCAGTGGTCACCAACCTTTTTTGGCCAAAGATCACAACCTCTGCCTTGGTGACAGGCAAGATCTACCTATTGATGCATTGAGAGAAAAAAACTGTCCAGACTCCAGACTGTACATACAACTTCACTTTTTATTTGGCCTTATTGTAATTGAATGAAATTAAACACTTTGGTCCAGCTTTAAAATTGATGTGACCAAAAACACACTAAATTACTAATTATTTCAGTGCAACATAAAAGTAAAAATGTTTTCCTTTTTTAGCTTAACAACCTAATCAGACTAATGATGTGTTTCAATTATTCAGTATTGAGTAGTTACAAGTATTCAAATTATTTAAATGAATAGGGTGACTAAATATTTGCACAGCCTATTTTTCATATTTGATTTCATTTCACACAATGAAATACTGCTACACTAAATGTCTTTGTCTGGAAAAGAAAACAGTACTCAGTGTGAACTGGAAAATGAATAATATAATATAATATGTGATCTTTTTTTGGTGAAGACTCACCAAATTATCATGCAGCCTCAGAGGGTGCCAACACTTTTAATACGACAGTATGTAAAAGCAGGCTGCGTGCGTATTAATATTTCGAAAACTAATGCGGTAATTGGAACAAAGTGGGAGTGGCTAATAACTAACATAAATGCAAACGTACTCATGTAACGTGTCACCATACACATTAATATTAATATTTAGAAACACGTTGCAGTGTTAAACAAGTCGTAGAAGTTAAAATAAACAAATATCTGTCTCGAAAACCGTTGGTTTGGGTGAGCTAATACCAGTGGTGGGTAGTAACGCGTTACAAGGAACGCAAATGAGTAAAAAAGTAAAATTTTCGGGTAACGAGTACTTTTTGCGTTCCTTTATAAAGTCTGCACTTTTACTCTTACTCGAGTAAATATTTGAACTAGAATTCTACTCTTTACGCCGTTACATTTCCATTGTGCTTTCATTAAAATGAGTATTGTGATAAAAGTACACATATCTTTGTTTACTGGAATACAAGCGCACGGCAACCAGAGGGTAAAAACGGAGAGGTCAGTTAGCCATGCGTTATCGACGCGCCCTCCACAGGTTGCAGCATTGTTGTCATTTCATAGCATTCAAAAACTCCACCTCGAACCTTCGCAAACATGTTCAGGTAAGTTGCATTCGTTTTATCTGTACTGCAGCTAGTCCTGGAGATAAATGTTACATCCTTTACCATTTTACAAACTCACATCGTATGCACAAGGCGCAGTGCAAACTCTTGCACATAAAACCAAAGAGTATAGAGGTACTTCTATACTCTTTGATAAAACTCTATACTGCTAAGACGTTTCCATTTAATGTTAGGCTACATTGGCTGCAGTAGTCACGTTAGAATGTTAGCAGCTAGCGTAACGACTAGATGGCCACCGTTAAAGTTAGCAGTTTGTTTGACTGACTGACATAGTTGCCAGCTAACGTCCGAATGCACGTTTGCTATAATATGCATGGGCACAAACAAGTAGGCTATACCTAGGCTACAGTATGTTAAAATTATTTATCACATCAATAGCGCTGGTATGGTTGATAAAAAACGGTCTGCATGTGTGTGTATACATCTCTGGAGTTGATCTGATATCAGATCTACAGTATGTAGTCTAGTCTTGTCTGGTTGGCTCAGCTTTAAGTGTGCGTGTAATAAGGTTTAATGAAAATAAAAGTAATGTATGTGTGATCTATGAGACATGTAATGAAAAAAGAAATACATGATACAATGAAGCAACTTGTGAAGAAATGTTTCAAGAGTGCATTTCTTCCTGAATACTCATGTTATGTTTTGCATTGATCCAAACACTCCAACACAAAAAAGTAACTTGTAATTTGAGTAACTTTTAAACAGAGTACTTTTTTACTCTTACTCGAGTAACTTTTCCAATTGGAATATTTACTTTTACTCAAGTCGATTTTGAAGGAGGTAATTGTACTTTTACTTGAGTACCAATTTTCAGTACTCTACCCACCACTGGCTAATACATACCGTAAATCTATAAATAGACTTAGGATATTGTTTTTTTAACAAACTGTCTGATAACCAACATTACTACGACATCCAAGAGAGCTCGAAGACATTATGCACGCGAGTTGAGCTTACTTTTCAAGGTAACGAGGTGTCAGAATTGTTGAACTCTTCCGATAATGACCAACAAACACCAGCTGCTGAAGCACACTGACCCAACTGTTGGTGTTTGTTGGAGAATGTTGGCGTTTGTCGGGGGAGTGTGCAAGCTGCTTTAGAAGGGGCATTAAGTGGGAAGGGCTGATTTTGTGAGAAATCGTTGGTGATTAAGTTCACATCAACTGTACAGGCATCCTCGGATTTAAATAGCTGGTGGGGCATTTCTGTATGAAAAAACAGGTGCAGAGAATGTGTGTTCAATTTAAGAATCCTCATTTTTGGGAGCAATAAGAACTAAATTTCAGGCGTTCATGAATCAGGCAAATATCTTTTCTGACGGTGGTCTTCCGGAGTCTGTAAGAATACATTTTCAGAAGACACGTCGACACGGTAATTGGAACGAAGTGGGAGTGGCTGAAAACTAATATAAATGCAAACATACTCATGTAACGTGTCACCATACACATTAATTTTAATATTTAGAAACACGTTTGTGGAGTGGAGTGGAGACGGCTATGAGTAGAATACACATTGAAGGACAGATTGAAGCGTAGAGTAAGACAGGACAGGAGGAAATGGCTGGAAGAGGTCAACTTAAATGCACAAAAATCAGCAGAGAATGGTGGATGGTGAATGAATGGAAACTCCCCTATACACACACTTCGTCGACTTCAAAAAAGTATTTCACTCCATTCACCGAGAACGCTTATGGAAGAACTTGAAATCATACGACATTCCAGATAAATTGACAAAAATGGTCCAGCTCATGTACGATGACTTTGGATGCACCATACTAGAGGAAATAGAACCATAAAGATGTTTCAAGATCACCACAGGAGTCAAGCAAGGATGCAGCATGTCAGTCTTCATATTCCTACTTGACTGGGTCATGTAAAGAACAACAGATGGACACCAAAATGGCATCAGACGGAACTTCAATACCATGCTTGAAGATTTAGATTATGCAGTTGTACATTGTACTCCTTCCATCTAAACATGATCACCTCCAAGAAAAGACCAACAGACTGGTTGAGAATGCAGTAGGAGTCATACTGAAATTAAACACAGCAAAGTGCAAAGCGATGAGGATGAGCAGGCAAGCGGCGGTATTAAGATTTGTGAGTGACTGCCGCAACCAGCCCACAAGCTGGGATGTGGGCTTTGTGATGGAAGTGGAAAAATAATTGCCGGAAAGTTGTCAGCGTTTCAAAAGATGGACATATTAATTAACTATACAGGTAAGCAGGCATTGCCAAAAGGGATGGGTATCGTTTGGGTTTTTTCCGATACCCGTGCTAAACCGATACTTTTAAAACGATACGGTGCCTGAACCCATACTTATTTTTTAAACGCACAAAACGATGATTGACCACATAAAAGAAAAGCTTTTTTATTGCCAAGGCAATTTTTTTGAATATATATATTTTTTTATATAATTATTTTTATTATTGCATACAAAAGGCAACACAGGTGTCAGCATACTTTGTAATGTTATACAGTTTATACACCTCCTTATGATTTTAACAAGACTCATATTCACACATTCATACGTGCAAAACAGACACTCAACCGCCCCCTGACACCCTCCCACCCGTCCCACACACACACACACACACACACACACACACACACACACACACACACACACACACACACACACACACACACAATTGGTTCCCATCTCTCAGCCACCACACCCATTCCCTATTTCTTGGCTTTACAAGGCTTCATATAAATCCTGCCACACCTTATTGAATTGATTCCATTTGTTCCGGTCTTCGGACATTGATTTTTCAATACTTAAATAGTATTTCATTAGACCCTTCCATTGCTGTAATGATGGGGCCTCGGAACCCTTCCAATCCTTCAGAATTATTTTTTTATACACCAAAGAGGCAAATATGACCATCCATCCAATGGGATATTTAAGTGTGTCTGTATTTTGGATTATGCATCTCGTAGCTGTAAATTCAAGTTTGATGCTACAAGTAGTGGTCATCCATTTTTGAATCTCGAACCATCTCTTGCGGACCTTTTCACTTTCCCAGAAGGCATGTATGATTGTTTCATTGTTTATACCACATTTGCCACAAACAGGAGAGAAAGAGGGATCAAATATATTTATTTTTGATCTTGTGTAATATATTCTAGTCGTGAGCTTGTATTGTATGAGCCGCAGATTTTCATTGGTGGTTATCGTATTGGTTTTGCTGAGACATTCCTTCCATATACTGTCAGAGTTAGTTATGTTAAGATCTTTGTTCCAACCCTCATATATTTTTTGTAATGAATAATTACTTTCCTGGGGCCGTATTCACAAAGAATCTTAGGGCTAAAAGTAGCTCATAAGTGGCGAATTTAGGAGAAACTCCTAAAAATAATAGGCGTGTCAGTCTTAAATTTAGGACTCCTATTTTTTTTTACTAAGAGCAATTCACAAAATATTTTATCCCTAAAAGTAGCACCTAAGTCTAGGACAGCTTAAAACTCCTCGTGAGGACTCCTAAGTCACTAAGACCTATTCACAAAAAGTCTTAAAATGGCTGAGGCCAGACGTAAGGTGTTGGAGACAATGAACGACTCTGAATTGTTGAGAAGATATGTTTAAACCGTGAAGGCATCAACATTTTACTAGAATTAGTGTGGGATGCAATCACGTCTCCAACTATCCGAAACAACCCAATCAGTCCGGAAATTAAATGTTTGATAACATTAAGATTTTTGGATTTTTCACAATCATGGATATTGTTGCGAAGTGGCCTGGATCTACTCACGATTCGCGCATTTTAATGGAGAGCGGTCTGCGCCTTTTTGAGCGGCACCATGTACCTGCTGAATGCCACTTGTTGGGTGACAGTGGTTATCCATGCAAGACATGGCTTTTGACACCCTTCCTCAATCCACAACCGGGAGCACAGTTGAACTACAACATGCAAGTATACGCATGAGGCCTATTTTGGTGACACAATACCTGTAGCCGCGACGGCTCTTTTAAAGTTCACTCCGCAATATCCATCCTACATTGTGACTGGAGCGCATACCACCGCTTCTCGCAGTCATCGACAGAGCGACACACGGCAGGGAATGAAGCATTTATGTTAACACATATGTCCTCCCATGCCTCACGCATAGTTTGCAGGGTGCTTTAATTATTACTTCTTTGATTTCATGCAATTTCCGTGTTTTTTTAGGCAATTTCTCTTTCTCTTAACGTGCAAAGCGTCATTCTCATTGGATGCACAAACTTGTCATCATGCGTGTGCATTCTGCTAAGTGCACTGTCCATAACTATTTAATATGACTTTATTTGAAGCCTAGGTTATTCTCTTATTTTCTGTTGATTTAGTGGGATCGTTAGGGGGATGTTAGGACTGAGTTTTGAATGAGAGCGCCTGTCAGCAACCAATCACCGTGCGCGCACCACTTCTAAACTCGTGCATGAGGATCGACGTCATCCATAGCAACGGAGTTTTTATCTTAAGCTTAGGAGTTGGTTTTATCCTTAGTATGAGTAGGTCTCAGAGCCGTTGTGAATCACTTTTAAGAAATTACTCCTACGTAAAAGGTTTTAGCGCGAGTTAGGAGCACTCCTAGTGGTAAGATAAAATGCTTTGTGAATACGGCCCCTGAGCCTCAACAAGATGTTTATACACTTTTCCTATTAATTTCTTGTTTTCATCTGGATAGCTGGGGGTTCCGAGGAGCTGGGTAACAGCTCAAAATGATCAGGGGCCGTATTCACAAAGAATCTTAGGGCTAAAAGTAGCTCATAAGTGGCGAATTTAGGAGAAACTCCTAAAAATAATGGGCGTGTCAGTCTTAAATGTAGGACTCCTAATTTTTTTCACTAAGAGCAATTCACAAAATATTTTATCCCTAAAAGTAGCACCTAAGTCTAGGACAGCTTAAAACTCCTCATGAGGACTCCTAAGTCACTAAGACCTATTCACAAAAAATCGTAAGATGGCTGCAGCCGACTTGGAATTGATAAAAGACATTGCTTAAACCGTGAAGGTATTAATATTGTCGTAGAATTAGCGCGGGATGCAATGACGCCTTTAAACAACGATGTGTCCCGAAGTGAAATGTTTGGAAACATAAAGATAGGCTATTTGGCTTCGCGGAAAACGCAAATGACGACACTGGGGATCATCATTCAGCCGTTTAATTCATCAAACTATCAACGCACTGTAGACCCCACATCATCCAACAGTTGGATGTACCGATGACTTGTGCATTTCAACGCAGAGCGGTCTGCAGCAGGTTTTTGAGAACTTACCAGCTGGATGCCGCTGGGGTGACAGTGGCTATTGGTCCTGGGACTATACGTTTCACGTTCGTTTCGCTTTGATCAATTAAGATTGGAGGGCTTAAAGGGCCGCATGTGCTGATATTTGAAGTGGTCAAGGGCTGGAAATATAATAGACTTACAGTTTGCTGGGTGCTTTAATTATTACTGCCTTGATTACATGCAATTGCCATATTTTATATTGATCGCTTTATATTTCTCTTAACGTGCAAAGTGTCATTCCCGTTGGATGCACAAACTTGTCATCATGCGTGTGCATTCTGCTAACTGCACTGTCCATGACTATTTAATATGACTTAATTTGAAGCCTAGGTTATTCTCTTATTTTCAGTCGATATAGTGGGATTGTTAGAGAGACGTCACGAATGAGTTTTTAATGAGAGAGCCTGTCAACAACCAATCACCGTCCTCCCCCCTTCTAAACTCGTGCATGAGAAGCGACGTCATCCATAGCAACGGAGTTTTTATCTTAAGCTTAGGAGTTGGTATTATCCTTAGTATGAGTAGGTCTCAGAGCCGTTGTGAATCACTTTTAAGAAATTACTCCTACGTAAAAGGTTTTAGCGCGAGTTAGGAGCACTCCTAGTGGTAAGATAAAAGGCTTTGTGAATACGGCCCCTGTTATCCAGCTCTTCAGTTGAAGGTATCTAAAGAGTTCCTTGTTAGTTAAGTTGAATTCTGTTACCAGTTGATTAAAAGGCTTTATGTTTGTATCTGAAATAATATCCCGAATATTTTTTATTCCATTGTCACTCCATGATCTCCACTTTAGCTACTGCTTTTGGATGGTGATGGATCCATGATTTTAATATCCAAAATTTGTTTTATTCTCGACCATGCTCTTAATGTGCTATTTGTGACACAACTAACATTCTTAATCTTCACCTTTGTAAATAAGGCTAAAAACAGGTTTTTCCCTTTAAGCTGCTGATCCTCTATGTTTATCCAAGTATCTTCCTCTGATCTGTTTATAATTTTATTAATGTAATAGGCCTGAGCAGAATGAAAATATAGCTCCAGGTTTGGGAAATTTAGCCCTCACCTTTTTCTATTGTTTTTAAGTAGTTTTCTACTCAGTCTATTCGCCTTATGTGACCAGATAAAAGCGCTGAAAAGTGTATTTATAGTTTGAAAAAACTTTTTAGGTGGGGTCATTGGTAATGTCTGAAAACTAAACAGAAATTTTGGGAGCCATATCATTTTAAGCAAATTGATTCTGCCTATTAAATGAATTGGTAAGTCTGTCCATTTATCTAGACTAGCCTTAAGATCCTTTATTAATGGAGAGAAATTGTCTTTATATAGTTTGGTTTTATCTAAACTGATATGACACCCTAAGTATTTAATTGTTTCCTTTTGCCATTTAAAATTGTATTTTAATAAGTTATCAGTTTTGGGTAAAAACCCTGTTTTTGATAATAGTTCTGTTTTTTTCTATATTCATTTTGTAGCCGGATATTTTTGAATACTGCTCAATTATTTTCATCAGATATGGAATAGATTATTCTATATAAGTCAGATACAACATCAAATCATCAGCATACAAACCAAGGGCCGTATTCACAAAGCCTTTTATCTTACCACTAGGAGTGCTCCTAACTCGCGCTAAAACCTTTTACGTAGGAGTAATTTCTTAAAAGTGATTCACAACGGCTCTGAGACCTACTCATACTAAGGATAATACCAACTCCTAAGCTTAAGATAAAAACTCCGTTGCTATGGATGACGACGATTCTCATGCACGAGTTTAGAAGGGGTGAGGACGGTGATTGGTTGTTGACAGGCTCTCTCATTAAAAACTAATTTGTGACGTCCCTCTAACAATCCCACTATATCAACTGAAAATAAGAGAATAACCTAGGCTTCAAATTAAGTCATATTAAATAGTTATGGACAGTGCAGTTAGCAGAATGCACACGCATGATGACAAGTTTGTGCATCCAACGGGAATGACACTTTGCACGATAAGATACATAGAAAGCGATCAATATATAATATGGCAATTGCATGTAATCAAGGCAGTAATAATTAAAGCACCCAGCAAACTGTTAGACTATTATATTTCCAGCCCTTGACCACTTCAAATATCAGCACATACGGCCCTTCAAGCCCTCCAATCTTAATTGATCAAAGCGAAACGAGCGTGAACCGTAGCCTAGGCGAAAGCCTACTGGTCCCAGGACCAATAGCCACTGTCACCCCAGCGGCATCCAGCTGGTAAATTCTCAAAAACCTGCGACCGCTCTCCGTTGAAATGCACGAGTCATCGGTACATCCAGGCCACGGTGGACGAATTATTGTAATGTGTGTCCTGTCACTGGACATTCCTGCGATCGCCATGGAATTTACTTTGATATTGTGTAATTTGGCGATTGTCCAAAAGCAACTGGATAAACTGTTGGATGATGTGGGGTCTACAGTGCGTTGATAGTTTGATGAATTAAACGGCTGACTGATGATTTCCAGTGTCGTCATTTGCGTTTTCAGCAAAGCCAAATAGGCTATCTTTATGTTTCCAAACATTTTACTTCGGGACACATCGTTGTTTAAAGGCGTCATTGCATCCTGAGCTAATTCTACGACACTATTAATACCTTCACGGTTTAACCCTTCCAGCACGAAGCCCCGTGGGGCACTTTGTGGTATTTGTATTAATAGAATTTAAAATCTCAGCGAGTTTTTGTTCTACAAACATAAAACTAACACCCACAGCAACCTTGAACCCTTTACTTTTTAAATATATACAGTTTGAAACTAAAGTATAAATAATCACTTTGTAAGGAGGATATAACTAATCCCTTGCACATTTCAGCCTCTGAGTGAGGTTTTGACCCTCCCATTAGCAAATGACAACTATTCATATGATAAGGGCATGGTAATTCAGTGATCACCATTGGTTCCTGATGTGTCAAGAAAACCTGTAGGGGGTAGTGGGGCACAAAGACATTCCAGGGCTATTACGTCATGGCCATTGTCATTTGACCAAGGTGTCCCAGAATGTTCACACCTCTCTCATCAATATGCATAGTGGTCGAAGTGAAGAAAAGTGTCACTTTCTATAATACTTCTAATTAGTATAGAAACCACACACACTTTCTGAATGCTAAACTCACCTATGTGGAGCAAACACCTATGTTTACAAGGTTCAGAGTAAAAAAGAAAACTTCCAAAATATTAACAATGTGTTTTTGTACAAAGTCTGGGCACCTCTAAAACTAGATTTCATTTTAGTGTCTTTAGATTTCATTTTAATAAAAAAACTTGTTTTACTACATTCCTTTTACTTTCATTCATTTTTTGCTGAGGTGTTCTAGAATATAATCATGCCACTTTGGCCTCATGGTTTTTAGTTGGGTGAAATATACAAAAATATCAGGCATGGCAGAACACTTAACAGAGTAAAAAAAGGCCTTAGTGTTGGAAGTGTTAAGCAATGTCTTTTATCAATTCCAAGTCGGCTGCAGCCATCTTACGATTTTTTGTGAATAGGTCTTAGTGATTTAGGAGTCCTCATGAGGAGTTTTAAGCTGTCCTAGACTTAGGTGCTACTTTTAGGGATAAAATATTTTGTGAATTGCTCTAAGTAAACAAAATTAGGAGTCCTACATTTAAGACTGACACGCCCATTATTTTTAGGAGTTTCTCCTAAATTCGCCACTTATGAGCTACTTTTAGCCCTAAGATTCTTTGTGAATACGGCCCCAAGTTTGTAGCATTCTACTCCAATGTTAATTCCACTTATCTTGTCTGATTGGCGTATTTTCTGAGCCAGCGGCTCTACAGCCAAGGCATATAGTGATGGGGATAGGGGACATCCCTGCCTTGTACCTCTAGCTATCTGAATTGCATCTGAAAGAATACCATTAGAGTAGACGTATGCCTTAGGAGACTTGTAGACCGTTTTAATCAATTGTATTATTTCCTTTGGGAAGTCATATGCGTCTAAAACCTCATACAAGTAGCTCCACTCTAAGCGATCAAACACTTTTTCTGCATCTACCGCCATCAGTCTACTTTTTCTTTTTTAGCAAATTGTGTTAGAGATATACAAGTTCTAACATTAGTTTTTAACTGTCTATCTTTAATAAACCCGGTTTGATTCAAATGAATGATTGATGGAAGTATTTCAGTAATTCTATTATTTATAACTTTTGTAATTATTTTATTATCAGCATTAATCAGACTTATTGGTCTGAAATCAGAAGGTTTAGTGCACTCTTACCTGGCTTAGGAATAACATTGATAATGGTATTGTACATTGAGGTTGGCAGGGTTTCATTTGTAGTAAGGCATTTTATGACTTCCATGAAGAGAAGATTTATTTGGGGCCAGAATGTTAAATAAAACTCTGTTGGTAGCCCATCCATCCCTGGAGCCTTGCCTTTTGGGAAGCTGTCAATTGCCTTTTTGATTTCCAACAGGGAAATATTTTTGGCCAGAAGAGCTTTGTTTTGCTCCGATAGCTTTTTACTGTTTACTGATTTTAAGAAATTCTTTTGTTCTTCTGTTTGACCTTTAATTTCTGTAGAATATAGTTTTGCATAGAAAGAAGCAAAATTTTGGTTAATACGTTTGTTATCCCTAACCACAGAATTGTTCACTGGATCCTTTAGAATAAAAGTCTCTCTTTTAGACATCTTTTTAACAAATGCGGACAACTGCTTCCCGGTCTTATTTGATGATGTATAGCTTAATTTGTTCATGTTATACCTAACATTATTAGCTTTTTCTAGCAGCAGCTGGTCATATTCTAGCTTCAAGCTTTGCAAGTGTTCCATATCGTACTTTAGACAAGATTTCTTATGCTGGTGTTCTGCTCGACTGATATTGGTCTCTAATTGTTTAACTTTTTTATTTAATTCTGTGTTCTTTCTAGACGAAAAGGAGATAATAATCCCCCTAATATATACTTTAAAAGATTATGTGTATAATCTTTATATCTTAAATGCATTTGTTGCCACACATCAGTAAGGTCATTTAATGCAAGGAATTCAAGAAGTTCCTTGGGAACATTAGGTTTCCACTTCAAGTTAGAACTATCATGTTCATTAAAGACTTGATTTAAATCTCCGGCAAAAATAATTCTTTCTATTGATATGCTATTGATTATTGTTTGAATATATCTAAGATACTTCATGTGAGCTGACGGGGGAGATTAGATATTTAATAGTGTATATTTATCTCCATGGATTTCACACAAGACTATCAAAAATCTACCCTCAGGGTCAGAGTGTTCTGAGATGGAATGGTAAGAGTTTACTTATTAAAACACCTACTCCTCTACTTTGAGATGTATAGGTTGATTGGAATGACTCTCCCACCCATTGTTTTTTCAGGAGTTTAATCTCACCGGCTTTGAGATGCAGCTATACTACATCTGAAGACAATTTCTTGAGGTGTTGAAAGACTTTTTGTTGCTTTACTCTGTCTTTAACCCCATTTACATTCCACGTTGTAACAGTGAATTTATTAGGGTTAATTTTAATCTGACTGCTATCCAACATTTTGCATGATGGACATGCGGGTAAATCTTAGCCAAGCTTGAGGCTTGTGTGATGACTTTAATTGGGAACCAAACACACACACCCCACACACACACACATTCTCTCTCTCTCTCACACACATGCTCTCTCTCTAGCTCTCAAGCGCTTTCTCTTTCACTTGTCATTTTCTCTATCCCTTTTCCCTATTCTCTGTGTTTTTTCGTCCATCCTCCAGCACGCCGCCCTGCCCAGAAATGACCTGCTGATGACAGCCAATGCAGGATCACCCTTACTCCTCATCCTCCTGGACCTGACTGTTGCATTTGACACAGTGGACCAAACTATCCTGCTAGAGCGCCTCCACACCACCATTGGACTATCAGACTCTGCACTCAAGTGGTTTCAGTCCTACCTTTCTGGCAGAACTGAATATGTCTCACTGGGAAGTTGCAAGTCCAGACAGCTCCCTGTCTCCTGTGGTGTTCCGCAAGGGTTGGTCCTCGGCCCCATCCTCTTCATTATGTACATACTCCCCCTTGGACGCGTCATCAGCAGACATGGGATGTCTTTCCACTGTTATGCTGATGACACACAGCTTTATACCAAAACTGCCCCAAGCCCCACTGCAGCCATGTCATCTCTCAACGCCTGTCTTGGGGAGATAAAGGCATGGATGAGCAACAACTTTCTCCAGCTTAATAGTAGCAAAACTGAAGCCCTTCTTGTTGGCACTCCACACCAGGTTCAGTCATCCTCCTTGACCCATCTCACCTTTGACAGCCAGATAATCCCCCTCTCCTCCACAGTCACTAATCTCGGAGTTAGGTTTGACTCTCACCTGAACTTTAATGATCATATAAAACACCTGTGCAAAACCTCTTTTTATCATCTAAGAAACATCTCCAAACTCCGCCCCTGTTTAACCCTATCAGATGCAGAGAAGCTTGTCCACGCCTTTATCTCCTCAAGACTGGACTATTGTAGTTCACTTTTCTATGGGATCACTGGCAAGAACATCCAGAAGCTGCAATACATCCAAAACAGCGCTGCCAGGATTCTGATAAAGGTCCGAAAATATGAGCACATAACACCAATATTACACTCACTACACTGGCTCCCTGTCTCTTTCCGGATGGACTACAAAGTCTTTATAATCACCCATACATGCATTAATGGACATGCACCTTCCTACCTGCAAGAATTAATTACTCCCCAAACCTCCACCTGCACCCTCAGGTCTTCAAACAGCTTGCTCCTCCGCGTCCCCAAAAACCAAGCTCTGCACCATGGGCGACCGGGCCTTTTGCTCGGCAGCACCACATTTATGGAACAGCCTCCCTGACCACCTAAGGGCAACGCAGACGCTGGACTCCTTTAAAGCTGGACTTAAAACTTTTTTATTCAGGAAGGCATTTCTGGCCTTGTGTTAAATCTTTTCTGTTATGCTTATGTTAATATTTTAATTTGTTTTTAATTTTATTGTATTATTATAGTTAATTTCTAATATGTAGGCACTCTGAGATTCTTTGGAATGAAAAGTGCGTTAAAAATAAAATGAAATATTATTATTATTATGATTATTATTATTATACTCACTCCCACCACTCATTTTACATGTAAAGGACAGGTGGACAGGCCAAACACATTCTCACTCACACCCCATAACATACAGTAGCAATAACATAAAGTATACTATACTTGGCTTCAAACTACAGCTTCAAAACTTCAAAACTTTTTAACTTCAAACTATGAACATTATATTAACTGTAAACAACAGTTCATAGTATACTTAAATATATATAAATAAGTACACACTAGAGCTTCAAACATGTTTTGCAACATGTTTTTTCTGATTTGCTTATACCTATTTTTTTATCTTGTTTATAGTTAATCTTGTTATATTACTTGAGCACACTGAGTACAAGAAATGTGTACTGCCTCTTTAAGAGATTATGTTACATTTTGCTGTCATCTCCGTCTATTATTCAATCTGCGGTTGCTGAACTGCCATTGACTTTTGCCTTCTCTCCCCTTTTTACACGCAATTGTTGTATTGCATTTGCTGCACGTCACAATGTTTTAATCTTTTTGTGCAAAATACAGCCACACTTTTGACCGCTTAACTTTCGGTATTTTCTCTGTTAAAAGGTTGATGGCAAGTTCTGTTTGTGCTTGTTCTGTGAAATGCTGCCTGCTCTTCACTGTCATAGGACTTTTGCTATAAAAACACCAATGAGCGTGAACGACACAGGACAAAGTTTACATTGGGAGCTGGGGCAATTTAAATGTGCCCCATGAACTCTGCCCAGCAACAAATACAAAATAATTCATACAGTTCATACTTATGCCACTAACGTTACTGCTAGTTAGCTATCGCTAGTTTTCTACATCATTTTACGTAAGTTTGGTTGATTTAGCTGCATGATTGTTGCTGTTATTTATTTCAATCGGCTGAGGCACCGAAAGGAAGCACCAAAATCTGCGTGACATTGTATAGGAACTGGTGCCATATTGGAACTGGTTCTCGGTACCCAACCCTAATTGCCAATGGCAAACATTATAACAAAACTAAATACTTTAAACAAAACAAAATTAAGTGTCAGAATGTAGCGTAACAATATTACCTAGAGAAACAACTCTACCTCACAGCAGGAGATATGTCCTTCACTGTAAACCAACCCTGTAACAAAATGCCCTGCTTCCTTCCCTAGTGGTGCGTTGTAATGCCCAAGTAACGCATTACTGTAATTCCACTACTTTTAACGGTAACGAGCATGTAACTAAGTATTTTTTTTAAATCAAGTAACGCAGTTACAGTTAATGAAATGTAAATGAGTTTGTTACCCCCGTTACTATCTTTTGTGGAAAATGAACACTTGCAGACAAGAAGACAAGATAGGCCTACTTTAGTTTCTTCTGATCTGACGTCGCAGGACCTTGTGCAGGACCAATGCGACCGCACATGAAAGACACTCTGCTACCCAGATCCACGACCGCTTACACACACATACACACACATTGCACCTGCAATACAATCACGCACGCATGCACAAACACACACACACACGCAAAAGGCTGTACAGGCTGTAACTGTTTCTCCCATTGTCCAGGACCGCTAACACACACTAACATTGCACTTGCATACAATCACGCACGCACACATGGATATACAACCGTAATTATTTCTCCCATTCTCCACGGCTGCTAACACACATTCATTGCACTTGTATACAATCGAGCATACATATGGAAAGACGGCTTGGACACCATTTCCAACATTTATTGTTTAACCAGAAAACGCGTGGAATGAATTACCAAGGGTGTTCGTGTCCTCATCTTGGTTGTCGGTGCAACGGCGAAAGACGCGCCACTAGTGATGTGTCGTTCGTGACCTGCATTCAATGAATCATTTTGAACGAATCCTTACAAGGACTCGAGAGCAACGAGTCCTCTCAAAAAAAGATTTGTTCTTTTTCTCATGACCGAGCATCGGGACTGTTGCATAGGCTAAGCCAAGGAAACAGAAATGATTCATTGAACGTTCATTTTGAACGAATCCTTACAAGGACTCGAGAGCAACGAGTCCTCTCAAAAAAAGATTTGTTCTTTTTCTCATGACCGAGCATCGGGACTGTTGCATAGGCTAAGCCAAGGAAACAGAAATGATTCATTGAATGCAGGTCACGTGAAAAATTATCCAAAGACCCGTATCCGAAGACCCAGTCTGAAAAAGAACGAATCATTTCTGTTTCCTCTACCAGTACTGAGCCTATGCAGGTCACGTGGAAAAGGATCCAAAGACCCGTATCCGGCCGATGAACGAATCATAGATCCAGAGACACGGTTGGCAGAAGAACGAATCATAGATCCAAAGACACGGTTGGCAAAAGAACGAATCATTGATCCAAAGACCCGTATCCGGCAGAAGAACGAACCATAGATCCAAAGACCCGTATCCGGCAAAAGAACGAAACATTGATTCAAAGACCTGTATCAGGCAGAAGAACGAATCATAGATCCAAAGACCCATATCCGGCAGATGAACGAAACGTTGATCCAAAGACACGGTCGGGAGGTGAACGATTAGTTCATCTGCCAGATGCAAGTCTTTGAATAATTTTTCACGTGATCTGTATAGGCTCAGCATGGGAAGCTAGAGAAAACCAAAATGTTTCGTTCATTTTGACTTGGTCTTCGGATAAAGGTCTTTGGATAATTTTTCACGTAACCTTCAAATGCTCAGAAGAGGAAACAGAAAGGAATTATTAACCTTGTTCACTTTTGCGTGACTAGGTTTAGTAAGACGTGAATGATATTCGTTCACAAGAAATAATTACAGGTTTTGTTATTTTAACTTTTTTATACTTTACTTGCAGTTCAGTGCAGCGTAATTGTTTGCCGTGATAATGAAATGCTAATGTGATAATAAATGACCATTTAATCCAAACTTTCATGATACATTATTTGAAAGCAGGAATTTCTTTTAAATTAGTATCTGCTAGTTTACATGCACTAACCTACATGATAATATGATAAGAGTTAGGCCCAATCTCAATACTTCCCCTTACCCCTTACCTTACCCCTTACCCTTGAAATTGCGCGTTCATGTGAGAGCTAGTGGTGTCTCAATACCCAAATTGATCAAGATTAAGGGGTAAGGTTAAGGGGTGTATGGCCCTCGTTTTTGAGATGATCGGAGAGCTACCTTAACTCCAAGGGCTATCCCAGAGCACACCGCGAAACCAGCTCGGGAATTTTCAAAAAAACATGGCTGCTTGAAGCGAGGAATATTTTACATGAATAAAGCTATCTACACAACTTTTTTCTTGTCTCATTTCATAGGGGAAAGATCTCAGCCCTTGGCCCTTACACTTGCAAGTGCTAGGGTTAAGACTAGGACAAGACTAAGCAAAAGGGGCAAGGAGAAGAATCGAGATTCGGCCTTTGTAGCGGACGTATTTGCGCCAGGGAATTGGCTATAAAATGCTGAGCAACACCCCTTTAAGCGCCAAAGTCGCAAAATTGCGACGAGCTGCGTTAATGGATTTAACTGCCTGTAGAGTCGAGCAGAGTGTCAAATTTATACTCCCCTCCACTAGTTGGCAGACATCCCAAACTTATACATGGGCTCGGAATACGTCACACTGTAATGTCAAATTTTCGCGAAAAACCCATCCACGTTGTAGGAGAAAAAAAGGAGATAATGCCCCACAAATCTTGATTGCTGAAGCGGTATTACTGGTTTTACAGAGTTACAGAGACAAAATAAATAAAAATGTCAGGTAAAAAGTTGACATGTAGTGATGTGATGAGTATCCTGTTCGCTGATTCAGATTCTGAGGGGGAAAATCTTTCTTTTGAAGATGACAATCGGTCAACTAGCGAACTCGCTAGGCATGGTGCGATTTTGCATGGCAATGGCGGTGCTGGGCAAAGCGAGGACAAAATACTTTGCCCAAAATAGTTAGTGGAAAGGCTACCCGAAGTGGTAGTATTTGGAGGGGTGCTGGTGGACATGTAGGAGTGAGAGTAGGGGGTAGCGCTGGGACCAGTGTGAATGTCAATTCTTTCTACCGTGCGCCATGGTGGTGCTTCACTGCGTGGCAATGGGGCGGCCGTGCAACGCACCGATGTTCACAAAACACAAATCATTCCAACTCTCTGCCCAATTCTTAGTTTTCTTTATACTGTTTTCCTGTCCATTTGTTATGTGTTTAGCATCTCAAAGGGACAGGGAAAAATCTGTTTAAACAATTTCAACATCCATTCAAAATATCCATCTTGAAAGTTGGCCGCTGCTATCTGGTATGCAAATTAGATTAGTACATTATTCCCCATATACACTTAGGATGATTCTCAATATTGTGCTTACTGTCTGTGTGCTTTGCCTTGCAATGAGAGGTTCCACACCCTAAACAACTACAAATTGTAATCTGGATAGATGGGCAGAGATAAGGCCTCTGCTGCTAAAAAACGCCTACTGTTTATATGACTTTTGTGGTATAATAGTGGTCATAATTTGCAACTGTTGGCTTTCAATTCACTGCTTGTCCTTTTGATATGTGGATAACATAATAGATGGATGGAGGCGTGGATATGATGAAAAAAGTTCAACAATATCAACAATATAATTTATTTCCTGAGAATTACCAAATTCCAATATGGCCGCCACCATATGACATCATAATATGCAAATTAGATAGAAAAATGTACTACCTACATAAACTTCAGGTCATTCCCAATATGTTTCCCATTTACACTTTGTCTCTATCTCTAACCATTTAGAAGCCATAGCCTTTTGAAATTTAGATGTCAAAATCAAGTATTTAAAAAAAAAAAAACCCGGCGCCTAAAGGGTTAACTTAATTGGGCCTAATGAAGTAAACAAAACAAAAAACTGTTAAATGACTGTGACAGTTATTTTGTATTAAGTTAAGTGTTAAAAGGGACTTTTGTACTACTGCTTGATTTAAAGGCATGTTGCCCTGTTGTTTAAAATAAATAGGTAAAAAAAATATGTTTATCGTGTTTGACTGTTCAATACTGTTCATATTCATTTCATTAAACGCAGACATAAAAGTAACTTAAAAGTTACTTTCCCTAGTAACTAATTACTTTTGATATACAGTAATGGGTGAAGTAATTAAATTACCTTTAAAAGAAGTAACTACTAACTGTAACTAAGTACTAATTTTCAGTAACTTGCCCAACACTGGTTGGGACCAGTATGGGGAAGGGAGAGCACCAGAAAGTGTGAGTATGATTGTTTAACCGTTTATGGACGTTGGTGAAATGCCAATGGCAAATGGATGATGACAAAAGTGGGTACCACACCTATAAACCAGGGCCCTGTTCGGCGTACAACTGCAGCTAAGAAAATTAATTTAGCTCGCGACTGGAGATTAAATAGCTCGCTAAATGAGAACAGCCCAAGCCGGTCTGGCGTTGTGCGCTAAAATAAAAAATTGTCTAGTTAAGTTATCTCGTCAGCTAAATCGCGCGTGCACGTCCTGCTTCAAAAGGCAGGAAAGGTCGATCACCAAAACCATGATTTTTAATAGTCTAAACTCAAAGAAAAAGAATAATTTTTGTCTCCGCTAAGGCAGGATATGACCATGAACGCGTTATGAAGAATTCAAGACCATAATCATGTCAAAATTCAACACTGCCGCCACAGTGACACCAATATAAGAAACTGTGTATAGGCTGACTAGTCCGTGATATTTTTTCCGGTGTGGAATATGTGTCTTTGGTGTAGTGGTTAGAGCTCATGGATTGCATGCAATAAATCGCTGGTTCGCCCCCCTTCGCCTCCGTAATAATTGTGGTTTTACATCTCCTTGTAAATCGCTTTGAAGAAAGCCATCTGCTAAATGACTGAATGTGAATATATATTAATAAGAAATTCAATAAATTGAAGCAATGCAAATAAATAGTGTTTATTTCTCTCTTCTTATCATGCATCCACCTTACCATCCACATCCACCATCCACCATTCACTACTGCACAAAAATTAGACACTTTTGCAAAACTAAACGTTTGCAATGATGTAAGGTAAAGTAGGTAAAACAACTTAAGCCAATATCTCCGTAATGGAGATGGGTTATGTGCTCAAATTTCCTGGGATCAAAGAAAACGTTGGTTAGTAGGCTATTCATGTGCAAACTAAAAATCACGTCTCAGGCTGCGAATGAAAGTTATTTCGGATTTATCAACTCTATCAATGTCATATAATTATGAGTACTTTGTTCTCCGCATCGCTGACATTACAAAAAGTGATGACATTCAATGTTCGACGGTGGTGTATGCAATATTTGACTCGAGAAGGTCTTTTAAATTAATTATTCCTTGTCGGGTGGATCGGTAGCACTCATACTAAAGCTCATCATGATGGGAAAAACACTTTACACGAACATACCCTCACACCATGTAGCAAACAAGCACCACAAACACCAAACAACTCTTTCAATAATTTCAATGATTTTAGTGTATCACGATCAGAGGGAAGAGACACTGTGTATGTGTGTATATGTGTATGCGTGCGTGGGAGAATGAATGAAGTCTCTCTCTCTCACTCCCGGTTTCGCGAAAAGCGGGCAAACAGTTCCACAAAGTATTTTTTCACAAGTTGTAAAATAATGTTATTGTCTAGGAGCCACAGTCAGGAATGACAGAGGAGGCACAGAGGACATCAAGAATAGACTGAACAAGGCAAGAGGAGCATTCTACAACCTGATGAAGATATGGAGAGCAAAGAACATGGGACATCACTGCACGAAAAGCAAGATTATCGGGCCCGTAAACGCTGTGATACTGCCGCGAATGATAAGCATTCCTGGTTGATATCGGACATTCCCCCGAAATTTTCGTCTGCCTCAAATTCACGGAATTTCCCGCATACAGACCAAGAGGGGAGAGGGGGCGATGTGTTAACTTCTCACCTCTCGCTTACAGAGGTGTGAAAGGCTCTTATTAGCATATTGACTGTCAGCAGTCTTGCCACACACACCCTGCTGCAGCCATTGGTTGAAAACGACAAGGAATTGAATGAAAACGTCTTGTGATGAGACGGAATGAGATTCTGTCTATTGGTCAGCTTTCAACTGACAAAACGTATCCCCTCCCATTTACAGCTATTGCCCCATAAAAACGAAATTAAAATGTACTCGATAATAATGTAATTAATATTCTGTCTTTAGTGTTTTGCTCCGGGGTTATGACCTTTATTGATTTGCCTTCCGTTTTCAGAGTTCTGTCTTTAGGGTTTTTATTTCGGGGTTATCACGATTCTTGCTTTGCCTTTCATTTTCAGAGTTTGAGGGTTGCAATGTCACTTTCGAAGCTGTTCCACTCATATTCCGGAGCTTCCTCTCTGTAATGTTCTTGAGATTCACTTTTGGCATGTAATTATTCAGAGTCGGGCTTACTCTGATATTGAGAAAGTCATTTCGCAACTGGGGACATGTTTGCCACTCGTGAATATTTAACCTGTGTCTGTTCAGGTAGATTTTGAAATCTTACGCGAGCTTCGCGAGCTTCCAACCTGCGCTCTTCAGGTTAATGGTACTGTGTGTCTAACCGCTTAGTCACGTTGCTGGTAAGCATTTTGCTCGTCGGTGCGAGCTATTAACTGGTTTATCATTCCTCCCTCCTCTGGTTTATTTCTCTTCTGTTACTGGAGCGTGGGAATTCGGAATTGTTTAGTGGACTTATGTGAAGTTTTAATTAGCCTATGTTCATTTAAAGGCGCCCGAACTTTAGACTTGAATAATAAACGTTCAATTTCTAGTCTTTTTTACACGTAGTAAGTTTCAATAACACCATACTATTACATATCGACATTCAAGGAACAAAGATGAGACGTCGAAATCGCCTGCCTTCTGTTTTCCACGGTAGATCGCAGTTTATGATAGAAATGGCTTAGCATGGGTGGGATGGGGAAAGATAACACCTTTCCATCCAGACGCAAATTTAGCTAATCTGTAAGTGGTTTCCAGATATATAGTTGATCTGTCTTATTTGACGAAGCAGTGAGTGAGCTGTCTTTTAATATCTCTTGTCCAATTATCTCACATGTTTATGGTGGTATGTGTTTAAACGTTTTAACTTAGGCTATGTGTAATGTTCCTAACTTATATATAATTATTTCACCTTAATGCTCTTGAGATTCGTTTATGGCATGTAATTATACAGAGTCAGGCTTACTCTGATATAAGTCATTAAGAGACGTTAACAGTCGTTAAGTAACTTGGGCCATGTTGCCACTAGTGGGGATCGAACCTGTGACTTTCAGGTTTTTTAAATCAGTGAAGCAGTGAAGGGGTGCCTCCCCTGGCTGGGGGGGGGAGTTGTTTTCAATCCAGGTCAATTCAATTAACATAACAAAAGCTAGGCCTGGGGGGGGGGGGGGGGTTCACACCAATGTGGGCTTCTACGGCAATACACAGGGTCGAAGATTGTCGTAAATCCCACATTTCACCACCAACACCAAGATCAAACTATTTAAGACACTTGTATTCCCAGTGCTGCTCTATGGTTGTGAAGCATGGAAAGTAACAAAGGCAATGCAAAACTAAATGGGGAGCTTCCAAATCACAGCCTCAGAAGGATCCTCAGAAAAAGATGGCCGCGGAAAATATGCAATGAGGAAATTGAAAAGATTACGAGGGTCAACAATGAATGAATGAATTCAGAAGGGAGCTGGAATTGGATCGGCTATACACTCCGGAAAGAGCGAAATAATGATTGTATGGTGGCAATGGGATGGCAACCAGAGGGGGAACGCACTGTAGGTCATCCAAAAACAACACAGAAACAGACAGTGGGGAAGGAAAGAGGACCTGAAGGATGGAGAAGCTGGAATGAGGTTTAAGTTCTGGCGAAGGATCGAGCAGAATGGATAAAGAAAGTTGCAGCCTTGTGCACCTCATGGCCCGGAGAGAACTAAAAAAAAAAAATCATATGTATATAAATCCAGCAAACCAAAATGAAATGAAAGCAAGTGTTTTAAGTGCGGTACGATATGTTCCTCCATTTTGTTTAGAAGTTCATGTAACCTATGAGTGCAGGAGGTGAAATTGTGGTCATGTAGATCTTGTTGAATCAATGGTTAATATAAATTTGAACCATAAACTATATAAACGTATAATATATATAAAACTATAAATATTCTGTAGAACCTTTGAGGTATCTCTCTTTATTTGATGATTAATCACAACCTAACAAGGGGCAGTCATTGGGCAATTGCTCTGCCCCTGACACTCAAACTCTCACTACACACAACAGCTTGTCATTAATTATGTAGAATGCCTTATCGAGCGTTTTCTCAATGTAATGATACAATAAAGCAATAAAAGATAAGGAAGAGATTAAAACTATATATTGTTTTAATATAAATAAACTCACCCACTGAATATGCAAGAGTTTTTTTCTGCCTGTAGACAAACATCTCTCTGTCGTCTGCTCTATGTCTCTGTTGTTTCCTGCTCTCCTCCATTTCCTCCAGTCTCTTTCTGTCCATCTCAAAGTGAAGGTAGCTGTTTCCTGCAAACATCTCTTCTATCTTCTCAAGCAGCTGTGTAACCTGATCATCAGTGTTGTTCAGATTGTTGAGGACATGATATCTGTTCCCACATGTATCTATGAGAGACTGCAGGGCCCCTTCACTCTCAATGTGCTGCTCAATGGTTGTGTCTCCCAGCCAGTCTCCACGAGTGAACAGCACCATGGTGTGACTCCACACACTCTCACTGAGAAACTCCAGGTGTTTCTGCAATATGCCTCGCTTGTCCTCTGTAATGGCTTCGCCCACACGTATGACCAGGAGGACAGCATGTGGTCCTGGAGGACACAGAGATAAACTGAGCCCAATCTCCTGTTTAGTGAGCTCAGGAGTGTCTTTGAGGTTGAAATTAATCCACCATCCTGGAGCCTCGACTACAGTGACCTGTCTGCCTGCTACTTCTCCCTGTCTCTTCACACACTGAGCTGTTCTTCTCTTCTGGTCAAACTCCTCTCTGCCCAGGATGGTGTTTCCTGATGAACTCTTCCCAGCATTTCTGTATCCCAGCAGCACAACTCTGAACTCTGACAGTGGAGGTGATTTGCCTGTAATATAGATTGCTAGAATTATGAAAATGTACATGATATTAAAAATTCCAAATGTAAACCTATGTTTCATTTAAATCAAATAATTTATATTTCAGAGTGTGACCACACACATTAACATTCACATAGATGTCCCTTAAAGTGTCAATAACATGCCCGTAGTTACAGGGTTTAAAAACAGACCATTTAAAGAATTTGGTTCGTTTAATATCTTTTAAATCTCAAATGTGAATAAACATATATGTATGTCATTGTCTTTTAATTTAAGGTGTCAGTAACTACTGTTTCATTATTGTTCAAAATGCATTCACTTTATAAGTGAAATATTCATATTTGTGTGGTGATTTTGAGGGGGGGGGGGGGGGGGGGGGTTGTAAAAGATCAAACACTACTCACTCTTCAGTGACTGGAGGTGTTGTCTTTGCTTCTCCACCTTCATCAGTCTCTCTTTTGCTCTCTCTTCCACTTCTTTCCTCTTTTCCTGTGTTTCCTCCAGTCTCTTTCTGTCCATCTCAAAATGATGGCCCCTGTTTCCTGACACAATTTCTTCAATTTTCTCCAACAGCTGTGTAACCTGTGCATCATCACCTCTATTTTCATTGTTGAGGACATGGTATCTGTTCCCACATTTCTCTACTAGAGACTGCAGGGCCCCTTCACTCTCAATGTACTGCTCAATGGTTGTGTCTCCCAGCCAGTCTCCATAGGTGAACAGCACCATGGTGTGACTCCACACACTCTCACTGAGAAACTCCAGGTGTTCCTGCAATATGCCTCGCTCGTCCTCTGTAATGGCTTCATCCACATCTATGACCAGGAGGACTGCATGTGGTCCAGGAGGACACAGAGACACACTGAGCACAATCTCCTGTTTGGTGAGCTCAGGAATGTCTTTGAGGTTGACATTACTCCACCATCCTGGAGCCTCAACTACTGTGACCTGTCTGCCTGCTACTTCACCCTGTCTCTTCACACACTGAGCTGTTCTTCTCTCCAGGTCAAACTCCTCTCTGCCCAGGATGGTGTTTCCTGATGAACTCTTCCCAGCACAACTGTTTCCCAGCAGCACAACTCTGAACTCTGACAGTGGAGGTGATTTGCCTGTAATATAGATTGCTAGAATTATGAAAATGTACATGATATTAAAAATTCCAAATGTAAATCCATTGTTTCATTTAAATCAAATCATTAATATTTCAGAGTGTGACCACACACATTAACATTCACACAGATGTCCCAAAAAGTGTCAATAACATGCCCGTAGTTATAGGGTTTAAAAACAGACCATTTAAAGAATTTGGTTCGTTTAATATCTTTTAAATGTATTCAAATGTGGATAAACATATATGTATGTCATTATCTTTTAATTTAAGGTGTCAGTAACTACTGTTTCATTATTGCTCAAAATGCATTCACTTTATAAGTGAAAGATTCATATTTGTGTGGTGATTTTGAGGGGGGGTTTGTAAAAGATCAAACACTACTCACTCTTCAGTGACTGGAGGTGTTGTCTTTGCTTCTCCACCTTCATCAGTCTCTCTTTTGCTCTCTCTTCCACTTCTTTCCTCTTTTCCTGTGTTTCCTCCAGTCTCTTTCTGTCCATCTCAAAATGATGGCCCCTGTTTCCTGACACAATTTCTTCAATGTTCTCCAACAGCTGTGTAACCTGTTTATCATCACCTCTATTTTCATTGTTGAGGACATGATATCTGTTCCCACATTTCTCTACTAGAGACTGCAGGGCCCCTTCACTCTCAATGCACTGCTCAATGGTTGTGTCTCCCAACATGTCTCCAGAGGTGAACAGCACCATGGTGTGACTCCACACACTCTCACTGAGAAACTCCAGATATTCCTGCAATATGCCTCGCTCGTCCTCTGTAATGGCTACACCCACACGTATGACCAGGAGGACAGCATGTGGTCCTGGAGGACACAGAGACACACTGAGCACAATCTCCTGTTTAGTGAGCTCAGGAGTGTTTTTGAGGTTGAAATCACTCCACCATCCTGGAGCCTCGACTACTGTGACCTGTCTGCCTGCTACTTCTCCCTGTCTCTTCACACACTGAGCTGTTCTTCTCTTCAGGTCAAACTCCTCTCTGCCCAGGATGGTGTTTCCTGATGAACTCTTCCCAGCACCTCTGTATCCCAGCAGCACAACTCTGAACTCTGACAGTGGAGGTGATTTGCCTGTGATATAGAATGTATGAAATATAAAGACAGAAATGATATTAAATGTTCAATCTTATAGATTATGTTTTATTTAAATAAAAAGATGAATATTTCAGAGTTTGACCACACACATTCACATAGATGTCCCTAACAGTGTGAATAACATGCCCGTAGTAATAGGGTTTAAAAACAGACCATTTAAAGAAATTGGTTAATTTACTGTTGTTTAAATGTATTCAAATGTGAATATATATATATACTGTATGTCTGTGTCATTATGTATTTTATTTAATGTGCCAATAACTACTGTTTCATTATTGCTAAAAATGCTTTCACTTTATAAGTGAAAGATTTCTATTTGTGTGGTGATTTTGAGGGGGGTTTTTAAAAGATTAAACTCAACTCACTCTTCAGTGACTGGAGGTGTTGTCTTTGCTTCTCCACCTTCATCTGTCTCTCTTTTGCTCTCTCTTCCTCTTCTTTCCTCTTTTCCTGTATTCCCTCCAGTCTCTTTCTGTCCATCTCAAAGTGATGGCCCCTGTTTCCTGCCACCATTTCTTCAATTTTCTCCAACAGCTGTGTAACCTGTGTATCATCACCTCTATTTTCATTATTGAGGACATGATATCTGTTCCCACATTTCTCTACTAGAGACTGCAGGGCCCCTTCACTCTCAATGTACTGCTCAATGGTTGTGTCTCCCAGCCAGTCTCCAAAGGTGAACAACACCATGGTGTGACTCCACACACTCTCACTGAGAAACTCCAGGTGTTCCTGCAATATACCTCGCTTGTCCTCTGTAAAGGCTATAACCACAGGTATGACCAGGAGGACAGCATGTGGTCCTGGAGGACACAAAGACACACTGAGCACAATCTCCTGTTTAGTGAGCTCAGGAGTGTCTTTGAGGTTGACATCAATCCACCATCCAGGAGCCTCGACTACTGTGACCTGTCTGCCTGCTACTTCTCCCTGTCTCTTCACACACTGAGCTGTTCTTCTCTCCAGGTCAAACTCCTCTCTGCCCAGGATGGTGTTTCCTGATGAACTCTTCCCAGCACATCTGTATCCCAGCAGCACAACTCTGAACTCTGACAGTGGGGGTGATTTGCCTGTAATATAGATTGTATGAATTATAAAGACATACATGATATTAAAATGCCAATCTTACAGATTATGTTTTGTTTAAATAAAAAGATTAATATTTTATAGTGTGACCACACACATTTACATTAAGATAGATGTCCCTAATAGTGTGAAAAACATTCCCGTAGTAATAGGGTTAAAAACAGACCATTTAAAGAAGTTGGTTAATTTACTGTCTTTTAAATGCATTCAAATGTGTATATACAGTATGTGTCATTATATATTGTTTTTAATGTGTCAATAACTACTGTTTCATTATTGTTAAAGTGCATTCACTTTATAAATGAAAGATTCATATCTGTGTGGTGATTTTGAGGTAGGTTTGTAAAAGATCATACACAACTCACTCTTCAGTGACTGGAGGTGTTGTCTTTGCTTCTTCACCTTCATCAGTCTCTCTTTTGCTCTCTCTTCCACTTTTTTCCTCTTTTCCAGTAATTCCTTTAGTCTCTTTCTATCTATCTCAAAATGAAGGTAGCTGTTTCCTGCAACCATTTCTTCAATTTTCTCCAACAGCTGTGTAACCTGTGTATCATCACCTCTATTTTCATTGTTGAGGACATGATATCTGTTCCCACATTTCTCTATGAGAGACTGCAGGGCCCCTTCACTCTCAATGTGCTGTTCAATGGTTGTGTCTCCCAGCCAGTCTCCATAGGTGAACAACACCATGGTGTGACTCCACACACTCTCACTGAGAAACTCCAGGTGTTCCTGCAATATGCCTCGCTCGTCCTCTGTAATGGCTTTACCCACACGTATGACCTGGAGGACAGCATGTGGTCCTGGAGGACACAGAGACACACTGAGCACAATCTCCTGTTTAGTGAGCTCAGGAGTGTATTTGAGGTTGATATTCAACCATCCTGGAGCCTCGACTACAGTGACCTGTCTGCCTGCTACTTCTCCCTGTCTCTTCACACACTGAGCTGTTCTTCTCTTCAGGTCAAACTCCTCTCTGCCCAGGATGGTGTTTACTGATGAACTCTTCCCAGCATTTCTGTTTCCCAGCAGCAAAACTCTGAACTCTGACAGTGGAGGTGATATGCCTGTAATATAGATTGTGTGAATTATGAACACATACTGTATTGATATGATATTAAAATTCCAATCTTACAGATCATTTTTTATTTAAATGAAAACATTAATATTTCAGAGTGTGACCACACACATTTACATTCAGATAGATTTCCCTCATATTGTGAAAAACATGCCCTTAGTAATAGGGTTTACAAACAGACCATTTAAATAAATTGGTTCATTTACTGTCTTTTAAATGTATTCAAATGTGTATGTATGTGCCATTATATATTTTTATTAAATGTGTCAATAACTACTGTTTCATTATGACTAAAAATGCATTCACTTTATGAATGAAAGATGTATATTTGTGTGTTGATATTGAGGGGGGTTTGTAAAAGATTAAACACAACTCACTCTTCAGTGACTGGAGGTGATGTCTTTGCTTTTCCACCTTCATCAGTCTCTCTTTTGCTCTCTCTTCCACTTCTTTCCTCTTTTCCTGTGTTTCCTCCAGCCTCTTTCTGTCCATCTCAAAGTGGTGGCTCCTGTTTCCTGCCACAATTTCTTCAATTTTCTCAAACAGCTGTGTAACCTGTGTACCATCACCTCTATTTTCATTGTTGAGGACATGATATCTGTTCCCACATTTCTCTATTAGAGACTGCAGGGCCCCTTCACTCTCGATGTGCTGCTCAATGGTTGTGTCTCCCAGCCAGTCTCCACAGGTGAACAGCACCATGGTGTGACTCCACACACTCTCACTGAGAAACTCCAGGTGTTCCTGCAATATGCCTTGCTCGTCCTCTGTAATGGCTCTATCCACACGTATGACCATGAGGACAGCATGTGGTCCTGGAGGACACAGAGACACACTGAGCACAATCTCCTGTTTAGTGAGCTCAAGAGTGTCTCTGAGGTTGACATAAATCCACCATCCTGGAGCCTCGACTACTGTGACTTGTCTGCCTGCTACTTCTCCCTGTCTCTTCACACACTGAGTTGTTCTTCTCTTTAGATCAAACTCCTCTCTGCCCAGGATGGTGTTTCCTGATGAACTCTTCCCAGCATATCTGTTTCCCAGCAGCAACACTCTTAAGTCTGAGAGATGTGAAACATCACCTGCATTTAGAAACAGCATATCATGAATCATTTGATACTCATTTAAGGTTAATTAGGTAAATAATTTATTATCAACCCAGGGACATTTGAAGAAAATAGGCATACAGGTGCAGAAGTAGGTAAGAGATGAGTTGCTATTTCCATGTATGTTTTTGTATGTACAGTATATAAAAACAGCACACAACAATGAGATAAAAAAATGTCCATTTTGCTCCTCTCCTCAAACACAAGAGTGTCTCTCTTGGCATTTAAGCCCCTAAACTTCCTCTCTAGCGAGTGTCACTGTGTTTTATGCTCGGTATGCATGTATGACATGCTGGGATAGAAGAGAATCACCAAAAAGTAGCTTGGATTGTCCTTGTCCTGTTTTTCTAGTCATTGCAATCTAATTCTCTTTTTACTGTTTGTCAGAAACTTTTGAATTCCACATCTGGAGTTATACAATGGGTATCTAGGGTATGGCATGTACACTGGGCGCTACTTGAAGGGGTTGGTGGGAGGATTAGGAGCGTTAAGTTTAGACCGCCGACATCTTTAGAAATATCAGAGCATGGGTGCTCACTTCCGGGACCATTTCTAAGAAAAGCCAATTAGGCGCCACAGAACACATGACAACAGGCTCTAGAAAATAGTGTGTCGTCAATGCGGATTGGTGGATGTTGAAAACTGGCTGTGATGACAGACACAAAGCAGTTTTGAACATGCATACTGTAGATGGGTTGAAGCAGTGTGGTTTGCTGGTGGGGTAACATTTTGCAGGACAAAAAACTATACTAAGCATAATTAAAGTATAAGGTGTTTTGCATACCCAGTGTGTCAGGTTTTCTACATGTGTATGTCCCGTGACAGTGTGGTCTAGTGTTTTAATAGACAGGCAGTGTGGTCTAATTGATGAGGTAATGTTCATGTGAGTCAGACAGACGATGGGCCCTGCATGCCATGAGCTGTCTTTAGGCTCCCTGTTTCTGTCTCAAACTGTGTGAAAATGGTGCATTTCACATCCAGTATTTAATTGCCAAACATTCCCTGGGGAGAATGCCCCCGGATCGCCCTACAGTTCTGGGTAAGCCCCGAATGTTTTCATCTCCTAGCAACACCCCTACCCATGATTCACTTCTGTAGGGAGTATGAGCTCGGAACGTCCCGTGCTTCTCATTGCTTGATGGCGATATTTGGGTCCTGCTTTTTTGTACTGATATTATGGTCTGTCTAAATTATGGGTGTCAGATGTTTGCAAAGTGGCGCAATATCAGTGCTTGCTATTATCCTTAGATACAAGTAATATTAACAGCTTTGGGGGTTTACTGACAACTCAGATAAAGCATCCAATAATGTCTAGACTACAGAAAGGAAGGAGGCACTGGTGAACACAGAAGCATCAGGCATATTTTACTTTTTGAAACATTTTTAGGCTTCAGTCAGGGAAAATCACGTGCCATGTAGAAATAGACGACGCCCCGAAGCAGTGTTTGGAAACATTCAAATCTCAAATGCTCGACACGGTTGTATCAAGCTTCTCATTACTAACATGGGCTGGTCTGCATCAGAGCCCCACTGTAACGGAACGTAACGGGACCACTGAAGGTTACTTAAATATTTGTTTATTTTGCAAATGGATGTACAGCACAGAGATACTGGGATACCGAACGGCTAAACAAGGCACGTTCGCTCCTGGATAACACCGGTGAGTGTGAGCGAGTGAGCGCTGAGGTGGGCGTGGCTGGTGCAGGTCCAGGCTCTGACGTGACACCAACTCTGAACCCTGATTGCAGGATTAAAAATTAATTAATTCAATTTCCATCACTGATATTTAAAGGTGTTAGACTATGTGCAATATAGTGGTTTTGGTGATTTAAAAGCGTCTATATCACATTTAGTTCATGAGGATATTTTTCCTGCCATGTGAATTAATATCATATCACAGTGCTTTATGATTCCCATGAAGTTCATAGCTTCTTTTAATTTCCTTCTAGTCAATTTTTTACCTGGGATGAAAACAAAAATGCTGCATTTGCAAAAAGTTAAGATATGAGGCAACTCACGCTTCAGTGACTGGAGGTGATGTCTTTGCTTCTCCACCTTCATCAGTCTCTCTTTTGCTCTCTCTTCCTCTTTCATCCTCCTTTCCTGTGTTTCCTCCAGTCTCTTCCTGTCCATCTCATAATGACATTCTCTGTTCCCTGCGACCATTTCTTCAATTTTGTCCAGCAGCTCTGTTACCTGTGTGTCATCAGTGCTGTTTGCATTGTTGAGGACATGATATCTGTTCCCACATTTCTCAATCAGCCATTTCAGATGCTCTCCTTCACTCTCAATGTGCTGCTCAATGGTTGTGTCTCCCAGCCAGTCTCCATAAGTGAACAGCACCATGGTGTGACTCCACACTCTCTCACCGACAAGCTCAACATGTTCTCGAAATATCCTAGTATTATCCTTTGAGATGGATGAAGCCACTCGTATGACCAGGAGGACAGCATGTGGTCCTGGAGGACACAGAGACACACTGAGCACAATCTCCTGTTTAGTGAGCTCAGGAGTCTCCTCGAGGTTGTAATTATCCCACCATCCTGGAGCCTCGACTACAGTGACCTGTCTGCCTGCTACTTCTCCCTGTCTCTTAACACACTGAGATGTTCTTCTCTTCAGGTCGAACTCCTCTCTGCCCAGGATGGTGTTTCCTGATGAACTCTTCCCATCATATATGGATCCCAGCAGCACAACTCTGAACTCTGACAGGGGAAGGGATTTGCCTGTAATACAGAATGTATGAATTATAAATGTGTTCATGATATTTAAATGCCCATCTTTCAAATTGCGTTTCATTTAAATAAAATTATTAATATTTCAGTGCGTGACCACACAAATTCACATTCACGAAGATGTCCCTAATAGTGTGAATAACATACCTGTAGTTAAAGGGATTAAAAACAGATCATTTAAAGACATTGTCTTAATTATGTCTCAATAACTGCTATTTTATTATTCATATTTTTATGCTGATTTTCATTTTTTATTTTGTTTATAAAATATCAAGCACAACTCACGCTTCAGTGACTGGAGGTGTTGTCTTTGCTTCTCCACCTTCATCAGTCTCTCGCTTGCTCTCTCTTCCTCTTTCATCCTCCTTTCCTGTGTTTCCTCCAGTCTCTTCCTGTCCATCTCATAATGACAGCCCCTGTTCCCTGTGACCATTTCTTCAACTTTGTCCAGCAGCTCTGTTACCTGTGTGTCATCAGTGCTGTTTGTATTGTTGAGGACATGATATCTGTTCCCACACTTCTCAACCAGCCATTTCAGATGCTCTCCCTCACTCTCAATGTGCTGCTCAATGGATGTGTCTCCCAGCCAGTCTCCATAGGTGAACAGCACCATGGTGTGACTCCACACTCTCTGACCGAGAAGAGATAAGTGTTGTTGAACTGATGTCTTGTGCTCCTTTGTGAAACTAGCATCCGCTCGTATGACAAAACAAAAACCATGTGGACCCTGGTCACACAAACCTTGACTGAGCACAATCTCTCTTTTGACCATTTTGAGGTTATCCTCAAGAGATAGGCATGCCCACCATCCTGGAGCCTCCACCACAGTGACTTGTCTCCCTGCTACTTCTCCCTGTCTCTTCACACACACAGCAGATCTCTGTTCAGGTTGAAATTCCTCTCTGCCCAGGATGGTGTTTCCTGATGAACTCTTACCAGCATTTTCAAATCCCAGCAGCACAATTCTGAGTTCTGGAAGCAATGTGTCTCCTGCAGGAGTAAAGAGAGAATATTAACACCTCCCCTTAACTCAACTCAACTCACTTCAAAGTAAATCTGTGCTAGTGTAGTTCAACTGACAAATGGTTTGATGTACTGTAAAGGAAAGTGTACATTTTTTGGACAATAAGCTAGTAACATTAATTAACATATCAATGTTTAATTTTCATACTAATAATGTGATTCTGCAGATGATAAATTTAACTCACCCTTTGCTGAGCTGAAAGACAGTCTTTGTGTCTGCACCTCTTTCCTTCTCTCTTCTGCTCTCCTCTTTTCTCCTGTCCTCTTCTTTTCCACTTCCTGTAATCTCTCTCTCTGTATTTCATAGTAAAATCCACTGTTTCCTGCCACCATCTTTTCTATCTTCTCCAGCAGCTCAGTGACTTGCGTGTCATCCTTGTTCATAATGTTGAGGACATGATATCTGTTCCCACATTTCTCTACAAGCCACTGGAGCATTTTCCCTTTAACCTCAAAGGCTTTCTCTTCTGAAGGTCTCTCCTGAATGAACAGAACTAGAGAGTGTTTCCAGGCACCATGGCCCAGAAGACTCAGGTGGTTTGATGTGGCATTTCTCTCTGCCTCTGTGAAGGTCATGTTCTCATGGACGACCAGCAGAGAAGCATGAGGTCCTGGAGGACACAGAGTCACACTGAGAACTATCTCCTGTTTAAGGATGTTGGGAGAGTCCTTACATAGCACAAAATCATAGTCTGTCCATCCTGGCGTGTCCACCACAGTGACCTGTCTCCCTGCTACCTCTCCCTGTCTCTTCACACACTGCAGTGTTCTCACATCAGAGTCAAACTCCTCTCTGCCCAGGATGGTGTTTCCTGATGAACTCTTTGCAGCTTCTCTGTTCCCCAGCAGCACAATCCTCAAGTCTGACAGATGGAGGACACCTCCTGTTCATGAAGCAACACAGTACCACAGTCAGACACAAACCACTTTTGCTCCACAAACAAATACAAATAATCACTAATTATACTACAATTCACACACACACACACACACACAAAGACACACACACAGACACACACACAGACACACAGACACACACACACACACACACACACACACACACACACACACACACACACACACACACACACACACACACACACACACAAAACACACACAAAACACACACACACCTGATTAGGATATTAGGCTAAATTAATGAACTCACCACTAGATGATCCCCCTGCAGCCATCTCTTCAGTTTCACTCAGATGGCATCAGTGTCATGCAGTACTTATGGCTGAAAGAAACAGGTTCACAATGCTTAAAAGGAGACAACATAGCAGTATAATAGTATTATATGGTAGATAATAGTATACTGGCATTCTTTATAGATAACTATATATATTAGTGTAATAGTGCAAAAAGTACATCATTGCCTTAAAGGTACACGCACACAAACTACAAACACACATACACATACACAGACACACACACACACACACACACTACACAAACTACAAACATACACACACACACACACACACACACACACACACACACACACACACACACACACACACACACACACTCACACGGCACACACAACTCAGTGGAATTTTGTCAAGATGAGGCATGCCTGAGCTGCTGTGATAAACATGGGCCTGTGACTCCTCCAAGAACACTGTTCACCATTTTCTCTTCTATCGACTGCTTTCTTCCTACCTTTAACATTTTCATCTCTTATTCTCATGTAATGTACCTGTCAATGACATATCACACCCACCATGTCTGTGTACAATTATATAGCTTACCTTCATCAATAAGCATCATCCATTCTGTAGATATAGGTTTAGTTTGAACGGCGATCTTCAAAAGAAGTCTTCGTCTCACGCACACCTGAGTGCTTCTGCCTGTAGTGCACTCTGTGGATATTAACAGTAAATAGGGCCAAAACCTTGTTTGACAGCATACTAGTTTGTCTTACACCATATCACCACTGTTATCATGTTTCAGTGTGACGCATTCGCTACACGTGACATGACAAGTAAGACATGATCTCTATCAGCCTAAACCTGCCATTAAGGACTCTGTTCAGAGATGGAAAGTGCACTGAGCGTTATGGCCCAAAAGTAACAGGAGAGATTATTGTTATTTAATATTACATTTCACCCAAACAAAACTTGGGACTTCACTTTATATTGTTTCTGTAGTAAAAACTTGGGACACTATTTAGTTGCTGTAGTAAGAGTAAAACAAATGTGCACTTCAGTGGCAAGAAGTACTCAGGCAGAGTCACAGACTGTTGATCACCATACCACCAGGACTGTTACTGATTGGTTCCCACCAGGCCATTAGCAGAGTCATTCAAACCTCAAATCTCATTGACTTGATGGTGACTCAACCTCACTCAAAAGCAGGTTATCATGGGTGGGTTGGAACAACGCCATCTAGTGGCCATATACTGGTACCGGCGATTGAAACACACACACACACACACATACACACACACACACACACATAACCACAGACACACACACACACACACACACCGACTCACACACACACACACACACACACACACACACACACAAACACACACACCCAAAACACACACGTCACTCTGGGCCTGTTAACAGTGTGAACTGACATTACATTTATTTTTTTTACAATCGGATACACACTAAAATCAAAAGTATTACACAATTATCAAAACCTTCACTCAAGGAGCAAAACAACGGCTCAGATTTGCACAACTATTAAACATCACACTTTTTCCAAAACCATACACACAAGTGATTTGCAAAGCACTAAACACACTATTATGCTTTAGACACAGACGTATATCAAGAGGTCACTTCCTTGCAATTCCAAAACACTGACTGCAAAATTACTACTCCTGAGCCGGTCAAATAAACACAGCCATCAATGATGATTGCTTACAGTAATTGTAGACAAAACAAACAGGTTTACAGTTAGCACTATAGAAATGCAGCAGATGAGTAACTGTCATCTGTCTTCAACCAAAATGGAAGGAGTCAGAAGAAGAAGAGAGAGGGTGAGAGGGGGAATCCACAGAGGAGGAGAAGGAGGAAGAGGCCGAGGCCATGCCATGAGGCTGAGGTCAAGGTGGAAGTAGAGGAAGAGGAAGACCTGAAGCAGGAGGAAAATGGGCTCAAAGAAGAAGAAGACCAAATTTATCTCATAAACTTGAAAGGAGGACAGGCCTATATTCACGCAAGAACAAGATAGAGAGATCATAAACATGCTTTTGGCAAATACGTAATACTTTCAGGCTCAGAGAAATTCAAGCAAACATTATCATTGACCATGCCATTTTCAATACAGTAATGTCCATCAGGTCTCTCAGTCAACACTGGCAACACTGATATCTTACAGTTTTTCACTATTGTTAAAAAGTATGAAGCGAAAATTCGGCACAATCTGCACAACCTTCACGTCATGTATCAATCGCTCGCCCCAAGTGGGAAATACTTAAGATTCCCTTATCTACATTAGAGTCCGATTTTCCTTGTGAACACACTGATGTCAATTACACATCACGTTGTTGTCAAAACAGTGTACACAAAGTTCTGTTGTTGCACACAATTTTCAAGTAAAATCTCAAAGCATCAACCTGCAAACCACAAATAGTCAAATCTCTAAACTTTCAGGTCTTTTGACCAATTTGCAGTGAGGACTGCACCATTAAAGTGTCTTGAGCCTCTGTTTTGTTGGATAAACTATTGAAAACTTTGAAAAGATCCACAACCAGAGAAGGAGAGGGGTAAGAGTGAGAGGAGGAAGAAGAGGAGGACAAGAAGGAGGAGGAGTAGGAGGTTGAAGAGTAGGAGGACAGAGAGAAGGAAGAGGAGGACAAGGAGGAGGAACAGAATGAGGACAAGGTGAAGAAGGAGGAGGATCAGGAGAAAGAAGAAGAAGAATGGTCATCTCTAATGAGATTTGGGCCGCTGTGGTAGACCATGTTTTCATGGTTTTTCATTAGAACCTTCAGGATGGAGAACAAGTACGAAATCTGTTTGCCTTGTGTACTGTAATGCTGCATATCAATATAATATACGTAGTGTGCTCACAGTATTTGTATTTTGCAGGACTGAAAGAGAACCACACTGTGGAGGAAGAAAACACACTTTCAATATTTTTTGAAAGCAAAGTAGCATTTTCCAGGAGATATAAAGGGTTTTGCATTTTCAGTTAGTTGCTTTGGAATTTGTGTTTAGAGTTTTGAGAACGAGGCATGCTTTCAAAAAATGTGTGTAAGCAATTGAGAAAAACTATAAGCATTTTGTATACAATTTTATGTCAATACAATCTGGTGGAACAGGAGACTAAAATTGTAAATATGGTTTGTGAGAACAACGGTATTGCTGTTTTATGTTTGACTATGAAAAATGTAGGCCTACACTGATACATTTTACAAAAGGAGAAAGGGCTCAATGAGTCATTGTCATTCATATGGTGTGTTTCGATGATTGTGTTTCCAATTTTGCACTTCTGTGTGCTGTAAATGCTTGGTAGTGTGCAGCTAATGCTTAGTTGTGTGTACTAAATGAATGTATGTGTGTGTGTTTTGAAAATATGGCTGTGTGTACCAAATGAAAACACGAGTTCCATTTTGTGAACTGTTAAGAGATTTGATAGCAAAGAGTCATCTTGCAAAGGGAGTGTCAGGTTTAGCATTTTGTGTGTAAGGTTTTCAATTTTCTGTGTGCAGTTTTGAGAAAGACGTTACTGTTTTGAAAAACGGGTTTTAGCAACAGTGAAAAACTGTAAAAAGACATCAAGGTAAAATGCAACTTTATTTGTACTGTATATTCATTTTTTCGGATCTTCTTTTTTACTGTAGATGGAATTGTAACCTGTACTGGAAACATCTTTTCACGTTTGTCTGATATTTGCTGAGCTTACAGTGTTATGGACACTACTGAAGTAGCATGAAAACTGGGACATGTTTTGTTGTGATTCTCCATGTTGACTTGTTGACTGATTTGGGTATATGGAGAGAATTACGTAAGTAATATTTTCATCAGCATTGGTCTTGTGTAGTGTTTTTACTGTATTGTGTATTTTCACTTTCTCTGTGTACTTCACAAACTACTCTAATCACTGAGAAGTAGAATTGCTAAAAGTGTTTTAAGTTTATAACAGCAGTGTGTAAGTGGTACAAACAGAATTCAGTCATATGCAATGTGTGTGTTTCATATGGTAACAAAATATGGTTTTGTTAAATTAGTGTATAGATTTTACAAGAGTGTTTACAGTTTTTTACGATCGGATACACAATTTTGACTGCTTTGTTTTGCTTTTCAATCGCCTCACACAATAAGCACAACCACACACCCAATGAGCAAAAACATCAGATCCATTGCAAAATGAAACACTCTTGTAAAATCTATACACTCATTTAACAAAACCATATTTTGTTACCATATGAAACACACACATTGCATATACTGAATTCTGTTTGTACCACTTACACACCTCTGTTATAAACCTAAAACACTTTTAGCAATACTACTTCTCAGTGATTAGAGTAGTGTAAGTGAAGTACACAGAGAAAGTGAATATACACAATACAGTAAAAACACTACACAAGACCAATGCTGATGAAAATAGTATTTTATTCTCTCCATACACCCAAATCGGTCAACATGGTGAACAATAACAAAACGACTAAACAAGTCTCAGTTTTCATACTGAAACTGCAAAACACAAGCTTTTAGAAAAACATAACATTTCTTTCTATCCATTACCAAAAAAAAAAGAAAAGAAAATACTTTACAGATAATTCTAAACATTATCTCTCCTCCTAGCTGGATCAGGCCAGAGAGATACGTCCACATCACAGGCAATATCATGGTCAACAAGTGTGGCGCGCATGTCATCTGTCAAATTTCGTCCTCTTCTTTGAGCCTCTCCTGCTTCAGGTCTTCCTTTTCCTCTATCTCTCCCTCCACCTCGGCCTCTACCTCTACCTCCGGCACGGCCTCTGCCTCTTCCTCTTCCTCCTTCTGCTTCTCCTTCTCCTTCTCCTTCTCCTTCTCCTTCTCCTTCTCCTTCTCCTTCTCCTTCTCCTCCTCCTCCTCCTCCTCCTCCTCCTCCGTGGATTCTCACCCTCACTCTTCTCGCTCTGATTCCTTACACTTTGATTCAAGATAGGTGAACTCATCTGCTGCATTTTTATAGTGCTTAAACCTGATTGGTGTGTCTACAATTAAGCAATCATGTGTTTGCGCACCTGATGGCTGTGTTCAACCGAGTGCCACATGGTGTAGTATTTTGACTGTCAGTGTTTTGGAATTGCAAGGAAGTGACATCTTGATATACGTCTGTGTCTAAAGCATAAAAGTGTGTTCAGTGCTTTGCAAACCACTTGTGTGTATGGTTTCGCAAAAAGTGTGATGTTTAAATGTGCTTATAGTTGTGCAGATCTGAGCCGTTGTTTTGCTCCTTGAGTGAAGGTTTTGATAATTGTGTTACACTTTTGATTTTAGTGTGTATCCGATTGTAAAAAAACTGTAATTTTGCAATGGATCTGAGGTGTTTTGCTCATTGGGTGTGTGGTTGTGCTTATTGTGTGAGGCGATTGAAAAACAAAACAGTCAAAATTGTGTATCCGATCGTAAAAAACTGTAAGCATACTTTATACTGTATATAATAGTGTGATGCAAAAAGTAGATAATTGCCTTAAAGGTACACGCACACAAACACACACACACACACTACAAAAACTACAGACACACACACGCAAACAAGATGAGGCATGCCTGAGCTTTGCTGTGATAAATATGTGCATCTGACTCCTCCCAAAAACACTGTTCACCGTGGAAAAGACAACGTATTGCCAAATTCCTGAAAGTTTTTTGAGCCTCAAAGTCAAATGTCCTTCCTTTTGTGTCTGTTTATTTGTTGAAATATTTAGTACATACGTATCATCACAAATATACAGTATATGGGATGCTAATGTGAACTACCGTTTCAAAGTTAGACTGCAATTTGAAAAGCAATTTTATATTCATGTTATCTTTGTATTATAATTTAGATAACATCAATCTAAACTTTTTCTGCTTTTTTCTCTTCTATGGACTGCAGTCTTCCTTCCTTTAACAGGTCCATCTCTTATTCTCTTGTAATGTACAATTAGATATCACACCCACCATGTCTGTGTACAATTATAATGTCTTACCTTCATGAATAAGAATCATTCATGCTGTAGATATAGGTTTAGTTTGAATGGTGATCTTCAAAAGAAGTCTTCGTCTCACACACACCTGAGTGCTTCTGTCTGCAGTGCACTCTGTGGATATTTACAGTAAATAGGACCAAAACCTGTTTGACAGCATACTAGTTTGTCTTACACCATAGCACCACTGTTATCATGTTTCAGTGTGACGCATTCGCTACACGTGTCATGAAAAGTAAGACATGATCTCTATCAGCCTAATCCTGCCTTTAAGGAGTCTGTACAGAGATGGAAAGTGCACTGAGCTTTAGGGCACAAAAGTAATTATTTACAGAAGAGATTAGTGTCCATAATTATTTCATTTAACCCAAACAAAACATGGGCCTTCACTTCATATGTTTCTGTTCAGTTGCAAGAATTACTCAGGCTGAGTCATTCCAACCACCAGACTCAGTTCATTGACTTGATGGTGGCTCAACCTCACTCAAAAGCAGGTTATCATGGGAGGGTTGGAACAGCACCATCAAGTGGTCATTTACTGGTGTTGACACACACACACACACACACACACACACACACACACCCCCAGTCACTCTAGGCCTATTAACAGTGTGCCTAGACTTTAAGCTGTGTTATTGTTCAGGAGTGTGTCTTTGTAGGCCAAGCATCTTTAAGACAGAGGCTACACCTTTAAGCTGTGTTATTGTTCAGGGGTGCCTCCTTGTAAGCTGAGCATCTTTAGGCTACAGTGAGAGAGAGGCTTGGTGTGTCTAATGCGGAGAGAGAGTTGATTGCAACATGTAAATGAAGTGGACACATCAGGTGTGTGATGGCAGACTAAAGGTAATGCTCACTCCCTGAAGAAGGCAATGCTTGAAACGTGTTGGAGCATCCTTTAACATGTTGCCATAACATAGCAATGTTTTACTGTAAATAAGACCTTTAGACAGTATTGATTGGGTGTGAGTTCTATACTTCATGTGCATGATTATAAAGAGTCTCTTTGACTAACATGCATGAACATTGAATAAGCTCCAAGTTTGAAGTTGTCTCTGTATATGTGTTGGCAAACAAAGCTGTTAATGAACAAGACAGCTGGGGATCCTCAACATCTCCTGCGTTTGTCTCCCATAACAGACAGTCATGATTGGGTTTGAGCCCAACGCTGCAAGGTTCACATCTGGTTTTCGTTCTTCACAGACAGTATATTAATGCAAAGCTACATTGAGTTCTCTACTTCGTATGAATCTGAATAAAGAAACTCTGCCAAACATACTTGAACATCATAATATCCTCTAAATATAAATAAATATATTCTCTTAATATAAATATAAATATAAATGAATGTGACATATTGACTGAATCATCGCAAAAATGCATCACAGTCCTGTTGAGAGGTTAAAAGTAAAGATCAGCTGATATGAGAACAGCATTATCAACCAGGACTGCTGTTATTGAACCAGACTGATATGAGAACAGCACCATCAACCAGGACTGCTGTTATAGAACCAGACTGATATGAGAACAGCACTATCAACCAGGACTGCTGTTATTGAACCAGACTGATATAAGAACACCGATACCAACCAGGACTCCTGTTATAAAACCAGACTGATATAAGAACACCAATACCGACCAGGACTGCTGTTATCACTAGGGATGGGAATCGAGAACCGGTTCTTGTTGAGAACCGGTTCCCAGTGGATTGATTCCTTGGACTTGTTAGCCAATGTTCTCAAAGATTCTTTTCCACTATCTCAGTTTTGTTCGTCACCTACTGTTTGGCTGTTCCGGTGTTGTATCTTGGTTTCATATACTGTTGCCTCCTAAGTTACATATTATTTTGGTAACATTCCTGAGTTCTGTTAAGCTCTTTGAGGTTCTGTCTTTTTCTAGTTTTGTCTTTAATTTAGTCTAGCATACTTCTAAGTGTTTACCCTGTTTGTTAGTACGCCCTGTTTGTGTCCACTCCCCTGTTCCTGGCCTGTATTCATCAGTAAACTCTGCTTCACCTGAAACACCTGTCTGAGCCTTGACGTCCCGTGACGGCAGTAGTGTTTGTCTCAGGCAAGTTTATTTCTATAGCCTAGTTAGCCAACAAATATGTAGGCTAACCTTATTAATTATCATGATTTAGGAATGTGTATTAATATGAAATACTATTAGGCCTAAATATTGTTGCATTACAGTTATTAATATATCCATTATGTTCATATTTGTTAACCAATTAATCTTTGTGGGGAGACGAGGTGCTTTAATCTTCCAAACACAGAAGATAATGGAATGGTCACTGAAGCAATTAGACAACACCGCTGAATTTAGAATTCTGTCAGGATGGGTGACGAGAATCCAACCTAACAAAGACAAAGACCTGTAATCCACTCTGGTAGGCTCACTTGTGAGTTGGGTTAAGTTTCTGCTGCCAAATAGGTTTCCATCAACGAGGGACGATCTTGCCAATTGCTATAAATTGCTTTTAAATAGATGTGCCTTTCTTGATCTGTTAATTACTCTAGCATGATTGATAGAGGCAACAGATGAGACTATGAGCATCATGACAAGAATATTTATTCAAGTTCTCAATGTGAATGCAATGACCTTCTTACCATGGCATAGATTACATATAGAAAACACAAGTATACAAAAAAGAAGAACAAAATATATTCTTTGCTCATGGAATAGTCAAACTATAAACGTACAAAAACATCATGCATAGTATATGTGCACAGTTCTGAAAGTGACTACAATGAACTCTTTAGTTTGCCATCGGCCATTCAATTTAAACGATGGAAACAAAAATAAAGAACAAGTTATTTTCTTTGCTTATGGACCGACCCAAACCGTAAAATTACAAAAACATCATGTGCAGTACAAATATGTTCACACACGTCATGTTTTACATTTTAGGTGAAAATTCACACTAAAGTTACCTCAGACTCTGGATTTGTAGATAAGTATATTAATTCAATCAACAATTGTCGGGCTCAATCACAACGCGAAGATGAGTGAAGCAATTTCAATAACATCAGACAGGGTTTTTACATCTTACTCTGATAGAGTCAGAGTAAGATATAAAAACCCTGTGTGATGTTATTGATGCAATTAGAACATGCACAAACAGAGGCGTCGGCACTTAAGAATCTAAGTTTCACACAGGAACACAGAAGAGCCATGTTCCCGTACACATATAAGGCATATAATCCATACAAAGGTATTCATTACTAAAAAGGCATTGATTAATACATTCACATTCTTTGATTATGAACAGCTTTTCACAATTCTTCCTATTAATGCATTATATGACAGTAACAGTGACTTACAGTCTCAGCTGATACAGATCTCAGACTGTTGTGTAATAATGTTAATATTCCTGAAACTGTTCCCTGATGGCCCATGTACAGTTGATCACCCAACAACATTGATCTGAGGTCTATGCACAACGATCACTGACTTTGGCTCAAACCAATCACTGACATGGGCTCAAACCAATAAAACAAAACAAAAGAAGATCAGCATGTGCTGACTGTTCCCTATTGATTGCAGATCAATAAACATAAACATACATATCTACACGCATATTTAGTCATCCAGCTGACACTTGTATCCAAAGTTAAACATTCTATACAAATATACATAAACATATCTATATACCTTCATGGGTATTGCAACCATGACTACGGTGTAGTTGGCACCTTGCTATACCCAATGACCTGCATGAACCCATATGTAGGTAGAGGTGGATAACCACCATGTACAGTATAGCGAAGTTTCAGCAGGTTTTTCAACATAATTAACATATATCAAACAATGGCAAGCCTAAAAAGGGGTTGGTGTGTCTGGGGGTCAAGGTAGGTGTGAATGTAAGGCAAGGGAAGGTCTACCTTGACCAATGTGAACTATCTAAATATCTAGTCAGGTAAGGGGGGTTCCAGTTTGACCATGGTCATCTTAATGCTAAATATGCCTGGCTCCATCCATCTTGTAGACAAAGACCAATAATCAGTTCTAACGGCCTGGCTCCAAACACAGACGAAGGCCAGGGATCAAGTCTGATGGCTCTGGCTCCAGACCCCTGGCCTGGTGACACCAGCCTATGTATTTCCGCCTGAATTGATTTCAAGCTCATACTCAGTCTGGCCCAACCCCACCTAACATCGTTTCCAGGCTTCACCCTACAACCGCACCAATCAGCGAACAGTTCAGAGCTGTGATGCAAAACTCGCCTTGCCGAGGTGCATGTAGTACAGTGGCGTTTGTAGTTTACCAGCATTGTCTCGACTCCAGAGAACATCAGAAATCTACCAGATGGCCCCGTTAGTAATGGAGAGACGGGAGACCGAATGCTTACCAAACGTTGCTGATTGGTTAAGGGAACTCCAATGATTTTAAACCTCAAGCTAAGCACCTGCCCATCTCGGAAACGAAAATGCATGGGGTTTTGCCAGACTGACTGATGGAAAGAAATGGAGCCACAGGCTGGTAATGGCCAGGCTACCAGACCCCTGGTATTATTCAAACAGAGAGTGGGGGTTTATCTGATATGGCTTGGTATGTGAAATCCATCTACATGGAGGTAATTAACCGCCATGTACTGTATAGCTACCAGGTTCACATCACATCACATTTCGGAAGAACCCTATAGAACTCCTCCTGGGCTTGACCTCCTTTCCTCTCAAGCAGATGTCCTATAGTCATGAGGTGTCTCAAGGTCTTTCACCAGGTACGGATCGCATATCGAGAGAACTTTGTAGAACTCCTCCTGGGCTTTACCTCCTTTCTTCTCAAGCGTGAGTATCAGAGCACGGTTCTGCTTGGTTTCTGATTCTTTGCTCTCCACGACCTCTCTCTCCTGAGAGTTCAGAACTCTACATGCTACAAGATCAGAGAGGATGGGTGCCAGGAGCCCTAGACGCGTCTCTAGCGCTGCTTTGTGTCTGTGGAAGAAGTTCTGACCTGGTGGGGTGTAGGGACTTGAGGGCAGGAACTCTAAAACAGAAACAGGAGGCTTCTGTCATTAAAATATTGGGAAAAAGGTAAATGTACAGCTAATTTTAGTTTAAGTACCTGTTAGGTAAGTCGTAATCAAAAATAAAGAGTCAGTAAAGGGTACGATTGTGGTAGTTAGTGATTATTACTGTGTATGTCGTTTTTATAAAAGTGCTACATGTCATTACTTCTAAGTAACATCCTATTTACCACACAACCAGACAGTGTTGTTGTAGGGTTAGTAACTGTGAAGTACAGTGTCAAAAATGAGTATTTTTGTAGAGGTGAGTGGTTATTATCGGGTCATTTACAAATGTTTACAATAATTTACAATTTACATTTGATAACGCTTTAGTAAAATTAGTTGATTTGTAGTCTGTTATCTACCAACAATGTGGGGAACCCTCAGAAACAACTGTACTCAGGTTCTGACAGAGGGAACTGTGTGAAAATCCACCTAGTGTAAAATTAACAATTTACCTGCTGAAGTCCCTCCCTTCTGGTGAGCTGTTAATAGAAAATAACAATATCATCTGAAATTACAATTCAGCTAAATGTTTCTAAACATGATTTTACTTCCAATATCTGTCATGAAATGTTTCCCAAGTGTCAAAAACCTATTTACCTGAAAGGTTTATATAGGTCTTCCACACATGCCCATTGCCACTTTCATGCAGATATAGATGAATGGGTTCCATGATGGATAAAAACACCTGAAATATTGGACAGCAGCCTTCATAGCCTTCATGAAATGTATCGATCTGCAGCCCATCAAGAGAAGAGAAAAGGAATTACTCTCATCACCTTTGACTGATCAACAGCTAAATTTAGAACCAATGAACAAAGAATCAATCGTCATTCTATTTACCTCTGGAATAACTTTGTGCACTACTTTGGGCTTCTCTGAAGGGCAGGTGAGACTGTACTCCTCATCAGAGATTAGTCTGCAGTTTGATATGGTATCAACATAGATCTCTGCTCTTTGCTTCAACTTCCTTCTCTTTTCACATAGCTGGATCGAAAGAATATCCCCAAATACAATTAATATACAGTACTGTGCAAACGTTTTAGGCAGGTGTGAAAAAATGCTATGAACTAAGAATGCTTTGAAAAATGTAAACAATAAATGTTTATTTTTTATCCATTTACATGGTAAGACTGAGCACAGCAACAAGACACAACGTAGTTATACTGCATCAGCAGGGTCTCTCCCAGACAAAGATTTCAAAGCAGACAGGGGTTTCAAAATGTGCAGTTCCAGCTGTTTTGAAGAAGACGTTGAGGATCGTAGACGCAGTGTTCAGCCAAGGAAACTTAATGCAGCTGATGAAAAACACATCAAGCTTATTTACCTTCGAAATCGGAAGATTTCAAGCAGTGGCATCAGCTCAGAACGGGCAGAAACCAGTGGTACCCAGGTACAGACATTTACTGTCCGGGGAAGTCTGGCCAGAAGTGGTCTTCATGGAAGAGTTGCAGCCAAAAAGCTCTACCCCGACAAGGAAACAAGGCCAAGTGACTGAACTAAGCACGTAAACATAGAAACTAGGGTGCAGAAACATGGCAGAAGGTGCTCTGGACTGATGAGTCAAAATTAGAAATATTTGGCTGTAGAAGAAGGCAGTTTGTTCGCTGGAGGCTGGAGAGAGGTACAATAATGAGAGTCTGCAGGCAACAGTGAAGCATGGTAGAGGTTCCTTTCCAGTTTGGGGCTGCATTTCTGCAAGTGGAGTTGGAGATTTGGTCAGGATGAATGGTGTCCTCAATGCTGAGAAATACAGGCAGATACTAATCCATCATGCAATACCATCAGGGAGGCGTATGATTGGCACCAAATGTATTCTGCAGCAGGAACATAACCCCAAACATACAGCCAATGTCATTAACAACTATCTTCAGCTTAAAGAAGAACAGAAAGTCCTGCAAGTGATGGTATGACCCCCACAGAGCCCTAATCTCTACATCATCGAGTCTGTCTGGGTTTACATGAAGAGACAGAAGAATTTTAGGAAGCCTACATCCACAGAAGATCTGTGGTTAGTTCTCTTAAGATGTTTGGAACAATTTACAAGCCGTGTTCCTTCAAAAACTGCGCAAGTGTATCTGGAAGAATTGATGCTATTTTGAAGGCAAAGGGTGGTCACACCAAATATTGATTTAATTTAGAATTTTCTTCTGTTCCTTCACTGCATTTTGTTAATTTATGAAGAATTGATGAAAATAAACTGTTAACACTTCCATTTTTGAAAGCATTCTTAGTTTACAGCATTTTTTCACACCTGCCTAAAACTTTTGCACAGTACTGTATATATAGCCATTAAAAAATGAATACACTAAAATGAGCACATAAATGATCATGATTATATATTCCAATGTCTTCTTAAGGGAACATGTCTTTGTTTTATTTTAATCTATGAACAATCCATCAACAACAGTACACTGTATACATTGTGATTTTATTTGATTGATAAAACAGTGCTTGTATGTAGCCAATAGATCACCACTTCACCACACATTGCTTGTGTGTAGCCAATAGATCACCACTTCACCATACAGTGCCTGTATGTAGCCAATAGATCACCACTTCACCATACAGTGCCTGTATGTAGCCCATTTCACCATACAGTGCTTGCATGCAGCCAATAGATCAACACTTCACCACACAGCCTTCTAAAAAAATCCTAAAATTCCTACCTCACAGAGATCGAAATTCCTTGGTAGCAGAAAAACATTCAGTACAGTCTCATCTAGAATGAGTATCACAAGAGCTTCGATCCGGCATTTGATGTTTTCCTCTCTGCGTCTTTTTTTGCCAAGTCCAAACTTAGAGAATCCATTGATGTTAAAAAACACATGGGTGTCTGAAGTTTTCAGAGGCTGGAGCATCTCAAACATTTTGTCACTTATGTGTATTATAGTTAGTGGTGGAGTCTTATCACCTGCAGAAAGATAGAGGAAAAAAGCATCTTGCATGTGGCAAAATAGACAAGTTAGCAAACACTAAATGCCTAGCAAGGGGGAAAGTAACTTTGAAACAGCCACTCACTGGAAATGATCTCACAGTGTGGAAATCCCAGCTGGCTGACAGTCCCCTGAAGACCTTTCATCTTGAACAGCGGACCCGCTGCCATTAAACCTTCACACTCCAGCTGTCCGTAGTCCCAGGACGTTGTGTGGTACTGCACCTCAGCCGCCGTGTCCGTTTTGAAGATCAGCCCTGTGTAACGACACTGGAACACACCTGCAGAGCTACAGCTGAACCTACAATTAGAGCAAATCAGGAACGAGTAAATCATACAGGAAATTACATTTGATAAAATAAGACCTTCTGACACTGGCAAATGCAACAACTAACCAGTATGTGGTCCTCTCTGAAGTAGTGATGTCTGGTGTGAAGACCTGAGAGAATAAAAAACAATGATATTGATATTGTATGGCTGAAAAATATAGTAAATAAATATTATGATCCAATGACTAAATGAACATACCTCTACATCTCCATTGCATTTCCTGTCTTCGGCACTACACATGTCTTCCACTTCCCCTGCAAAACCACAGATTTGTTAACATGATATGATGAGCACTTGATTGACTGCAGATATGTGGGCTGTTAATCATACCTTTCTTTTCTGGAAGCTGTCCACCAAGGAGTCTTCTGCAGAAAATAATGCAGATAAAATGAAAGATTAAATACACTTAGTTTTAAATATATTTTCCCAGTAACTTTTTTCACATAATTTTACATGTCTTAAACAAATTAACAACATAATTATTTCCCAACATTATGGTAGAACATTTTCAAAATCTGTATGCAAAATATGCATTTGTAAAGTTGATCAAATACCAAAATGGCAGTAAAATTAACTATATTTAGTTTACCTCTCTGATTTCTGTGGAATAGACATGTCTGATAGCACTGCTACTGAGGGGCCAGGGGCTTCATTGTTCTCTGATTCATCACAATCTTCATCTTCATCTTCAAAAAAAATAAACCATTAATGTGCCTTCCTTTAAAGTGATCACTACTGAAAATGTTTTTGTTTTATACAGACAAAAACAGTGTAAGTAACATCAGTTTGTTGACACTTCTGTGATCAAGCATGGCCGTATCCAGCTCTGAGGTCACTGAGGTCACTGAGGTCTGGACCTCTGTAATGTTTTCAGTTTCAGAAATAAAATTCACTAATGAATGAAAATTCCAGCGGTTGAGAATGTGTCATCTGACTGTGTGCATGTAGGCTGTAGCGAGTTATTTAGTGTGAGAGTTGAGAGGGGAGGGTGCAGCTCCTCCCTCCCAATACTGTGTTGAATGTAAACTGGCAGCTGTTAAGATTTAAGTCACTGGTTTTGGGAAAAAATTGTCACTCGTCACTGGTTTTGGGAAAAAATTGTCACTCCAAAGTTCTAACACAAGAAATGTCCAAATGCTTTTAGCGTGTATCATCTATGCATAGCTGGGTGTTGGCCAGAAATGTTTATAATGTGCGTGTGTGTGTGTGTGTGTGTGTGTATGTGTGTGTGTGTGTTTGTGTGTGTGTGTTTTAATTTTTTTAATACAATATTTAGGTACCTCTGAAGATTAATTACCTTCCTACTCTTCTCAGATAATTTGCGCTGTATGTAAGCATACGTAGCACTTTGGGATCAATGTTTTATTTAGATAGGTGAAATAGACAAAATTACTTCAAAAGTGGCTGCCGGCTTCAGTCTGATAGTCAACTGTGGAAAGGCACTGTAATACTAGATTTCTAGGCAGAGTTTCAAAGAAGACGTCATATTCAAGACTAGTTGGTGAAAGGTAAAGACTAAAATGAGCAAATTACTAAAATGCAAACTGCTACTGGGCAGAAGATGATTGAAAGAAAACATGGACAGACAAAGATAATACACTGCTGAGAGATAGAGTTTGTCGAGTAAAAAGAAACAAGTAAGGCTCGCCACTCTCATCCTACAACAAGACAAACCAACCCAAAGCACTGCTCCACATTTTGCAAGACTTATTTCAGTCAAGCAGTCAAGCTTTAATACAGCAAACTTTGTAACTGCATGAATTGAAGGAGTCTCTGATGAAAGCAGTTATAAGCTGTTATTTTAAGCAGAAATAATTGGTCATATCTTCAAAATATTGTATTTTTCTATTCATTTCACAACTTATTTGAGGGATACAAATATGTGTTTTCCTTAAAGTCATTTTTTGGTGAATGTCAAACTTTGAAAAATAGTATGATTTCAAAACTGCTGTACTGGGTTAAATTCCCTACAGTATATAATTCATGAGATGATAGTAGTGCACCAGTAAAGAAACACATGTCGTATTACATTTCACATTACATTTTGAAAATGTTTTCTTCAATTTAACTGGCAATGGACTAATATTAAATTAAATTAACATATCAATGTTATACAGTACACAAGACACACACATAGATAATAATTCATCAGGGGAAATGAAAGCAAAAAACACTATTCTTGTACATAAAAAAATCAACTCACCAACTGAAAATGTATGAGTATCTCTCTGCCCGAAGACATCCATCTGTCTGTCCTCCATCTGTCTGTCCTCTGCTCCCTGTTGTTTCCTTCTCACCTCCATTTCCTCAGGTCTCTCTCTGTCCTTCTCATAGTGATGGCCACTGTTTCCTGACTCTGGGCCAGTCTTCTCAGCTCTGAACCCTCTTTCTTTCCTAGAACCTCTCGGAGTTCCAGAACTCACAGTGTTGATGGATTCCTGAGAGCCCCATCCAGAAGGGGCTTCAGAAGGTGCTGCTGATGTGTGTGTGCCGTAGCCAGAGCTTTCCTCTGTGAACATCTCAGATCTGTCATCTCCACTCACTGAAACAGAACACAATTACACTCAAGAGACACTTAAGAATTACACTTACTTGATCAATGTCACCATTCATCCCAAAAGTACATGTAGAGTGACCACCTTTACTGAGGCGGTTTTAATTTGGTGCCACCATATCTACAAGTTTCCCTAGGTGCACTTTAAATGCCAAGATACTGTCTCTGACACTGATTTAGTCAAATTATTAAACATAGACAAAGCATAATTACCAATAACTTGCAGTCAGTACTTTCAGTCAGGACTGATGCTTAATATCACATGTAGAGCATTATATCACATTATACACCCTCTACACCCATGACTGTACTCCCTCCTGCCCATCCAACTACATCTTCAAATTTGCAGATGATACAACAGTGCTTGGCCTCATCTCCAACAACGATGAGGCTGCCTACAGGCAAGAAGTGGGAAACCTGGCAGTCTGGTGATCTGAGCACAACCTCAGTCTCAACATAAAGAAAACAAAAGAGATGATCATTGACTTCCGGAAGTCTGCCCAGCACAATCACCATCTCCCACTCTACATCAACGATAAAGAGGTTGAGCGAGTCACCTCTGTTAAGTTTCTGGGTCTGACACTGACGGAGGAGTTGTCCTGGGTCAAAAACACAGCTTCCGTTTTGGGGAAGGCCCAGCAACGCCTCTTTTATCTCCGGAAGTTGAGGAAAGAACACCTTCCTCAGAGGCTGCTGTATAACTTTTACTGCTGCGCTATAGAGAGTGTGCTGACATACTGCCTAAATGTATGGTTCTACAGCTGCACAAAGGCGGAGCAGGCAGCCATCCAGAGGCTGATTTAAACAGCTGGAAGGATCATTGGAGCAGAGCTGCCCGACATCTTTTCCATCTCCTCCTCCCGTTGCCTGCAGCGCTCTAAACGCATCCTCACAGACCCTTCCCATCCTGCCCATCATCTGTTCCTGTTACTCCCGTCAGGGAAAAGGTTCAGATCATCAAAGGCACGCACCTCAAGGATGGCAAAGAGCTTCTATCCTTGTGCAATAAGGCTTCTCAACAGCTCACCCACACCCCCCACTCCCCCCCCCCCCCCCCCTTCATCTCCCCCCGGCCCAGCCCAACCCCCACGGACTGCACTTCAATATGTAGATATATTGCTTTTAAAAATGATAATATTTATTATTAATATTTTATTAATTGTTATTTATGATTATTTAGCAGTTGAAGAAGTCTGTTGCTGCCTCTACTGTCTCGTTGTCCTTGTGACAATGACAGTAAAGTACTTTGAACTTGAGACACTATGGGATTTACTAACATAATTTAGCCACTTCAGGCGTAATTTCTCCATAAAATGAGGGTAAAGACATGGAACCGTATTTACAAATGTGGCTTGGGTAAAATCACAGATTGCCCGCTGCTGAAACTATTGAAGCAAGTTGCGCTTCTTGTCTAATACGTATGCATACATGGGAAGGTATAAGGGAAAGTGGGTGTTCTCCACAAAAAGATGGGAGGAGATGCGTAATGTGAGCCTAATTATGTATTCCGTGGTATTTTCTAAAACTGCCTGACGAGAGCACATCTGTTATTTGCGTGACAATTATCCGCCTCATAAAAGCAGGTCTAAACCAGGTCTGCTCCATTTGTAACAAAACAAGAGATGTTTTAGCATGACACATCAGCTGCTCAATGGAAAAAATGTGCGTGCGAGATATTTTACGCAATTCATGAAACAAAAACAATACAAACATCAGGGATACAGGTGAAATAATAACTGAAATGTTACTTGTTTAAATGTTTATATTTGATATATCATTTAATTTAGGCATATAATAGTGCTGTAATTTGTCCATTTAAGTTTCACAGCAGGGTACCAGACATATCTTTAACAGAGGGCTCTGCGGTATCGATACCCCCCTCCACACTTGCAACCTGTCAGAAACCAGTGTTTGTTGGAGGACATCTTCTGAGATGGTTAATGGTTCAGATTGTGGGGGGCCTGAGCCGGTCATCATGGTCTGAGCTCGGTTGAATGACACTTTTTCTTTTGGATGTATACATTTGAAAACTCCGGGTTGACAAATGACAATTGTTGTCATGGTTACACGACTCCTGCCCCTCTAGTTATAGCCCCTCGAGAGCAAGTTTCTCCCAGTGCCATGACAACCGAACGCCAGCGTATCTGAAAACCTTGTATCTGAATACGCCGTTTAAGTGTGGACGGAAGGGCTAAACGGAGAAATATTTCTGCGTTTTTATATTTACCCGGGTAAGTGTGGACGGGGCCTAGATTTGTTGTAACCTTGTGAACAGAAAGCTCTAATTCTAATTCTAAATCTAACTCAACATCCATGGTGGCAGTAACACGCAGGCCCATCCCCCCTTGTTTTATGGGAGGGCTAATTACACTAGAGGGCTGAGTAAGGTGCTGATTGCCCAAGGAGGTTCTGGTTCGATAAATACTATGTAGAGTGCGGAAACACAGCCCAGTACTTTCAGGCCTGAGGTAAAATGTGTCACCAGATCACTTGAAGAAATTATCTGACAAATATGGCCAATATTTGTTCTCAGAGAGCATTAATAGTTTAAGGTGGTCATCCTAATGTTACTGATAATGTACTGTACGTCTTCACTGACAAACAAATGGCTTTTGAACACACTTATCTGGCTGGCTGGATGATGTTAATACTGAAATAATATAGCTGTCAAGGTTGCTACATGTTCAGGTAGCTAGCGTGTTTCAACTAGCCTTTTCCTATTAAGATTGAGTCTCCAAATATATGGTATAAAATAATTACTATCACACCCCAACATTCAAATGAGACTCTAGACTGTAGTACATTATGACAAAGGCTCACTGTTAACTCACTTTTAGGGGGACAATCAATGCTTCCCTCCAGCCCCAACTCTGCCATACGCTCTGTCATTCGATCGGCCATCTTGTCCTTCTCCATTTTCTGGCCATCTCTTTTATTCCAACTAAAGAAACCTTGCATTCCAGAATTCAAAGTTAGTCAATCCCAGATACTTGCAGATGTTTAGTATTGAATTCTAGGTTTATCTCTTGCTTCCAAAAAAGTTGTAACGATAGGGAAAGGAATAACATAACATCTGGTTGAAAGAACTAAACTGTGTCAAAAGCATTGCTATCTTCTTGAGTATCTCATCTCAGGAACTTACGAGTAAGGAAGGTTTTTCTTTGCCTCCCCTTTTGTTTCTGCTTCCCTTCCTGTGTTTCCTCCAGTCTCTTCCTGCTCATCTCAAAATGGCAGCCATTGTTCATTACCACCATCTCTTCAACCTTCTCCAGCAGCTGTGTTACTTGAGTCCTGTGACCTCTGCCCTTATTGTCAAGGACATGGTATCTGTTCCCACACTTCTCTACCAGCCACCTGAGGGCATTTCCTTCACTCTCAATGTACTGCTCAATGGTTGTGTCTTCCAACCAGTCCCCATAGGTGAACAGCACCATGGTGTGACTCCAAATATCTTCACCAGCAAGCCTTAAGTGTTCCTCAATATTTTTTCTGTGGAGCTCTGAGATAGATCTATCTACACGTATGACCAGGAGGACAGCGTGTGGTCCTGGAGGACATAGAGACACACTGAGCACAATCTCCTGTTTAGTGAGCTCAGGAGTGTCTTTGAGGTTGAAAGTACTCCACCATCCTGGAGCCTCGACTACTGTGACCTGTCTGCCTGCTACTTCTCCCTGTCTCTTCACACACTGAGCTGTTCTTCTCCCTGCAGTATAAAACTCCTCTCTGCCCAGGATGGTGTTTCCTGATGAACTCTTCCCAGCATCTTGGTATCCCAGCAGCACAATCTTCACCTCTGAGAGATGTGGAACATAACCTGTATTCAGAAACAGCACATAAATAATAATTTAAGAGGTGGGAAAGTCTAGGAAACTGTTGTTCTTTGATGGCAATTAATTAATAATCAATCAAGGGACATATGAAGAAAAAAAGGCATACCGGTAAGTAAGACATGAGTGGCTATTTCCATGTATGAATTCCTATTTAATTGTCCTGAACATGACGTTAAACTGTACCCATGTAGATGGAGCTTGTGAGTGTGCAAGACACAGCAATGGTCTAAGGGAAGGAAACCCTAACAGAAAACCAACTGGTTCTCCAGGTTTGGGGTTGGGCTACAGGCCAATCACCTGTTCCTAGATTTCTGAAACTGAAACTATTCAGACTTCAATCAGCGTTGGTGATGCTGTGACTGTGGACAGAGTTACAGCCACACACATCATGAGGTCACTGGGTCAAAGCCAATGGGAAGCCCAGTATCTAACAAAGTTAATAGCAACAAAAAGAGACAACCACAGGGTTAGTATGCTGGAACGTGTGTACCCTATACAGAACAGGTAAAGCCGAATAAAGAGAAATGGAGCAATATGGATGTGAGTTGTTAGGACTTAGTGAGACCAGATGAACTGGGGCTGGCCGTACCTAGCTTGCAAATGACAACACGTTGATTTACTCTGGAGAAGAGGAAGAATACAAATGGGGTGTGGCCTAATGGAAGCAAAAGAAGCAAAGAGGAGCGTAATGGAATGGAGACTAGTTAGCAGCCGAGTAACAAGCACCAGATCATACCAGACTTCAAGAAAATTACCATCATACAAACATATGCACCAACTAGAGGTCACAGACTAAGATAAAGACGTACTCCAGATGACTTTAGACAGATATAACAAACATGACATTGTAATAGTGATGGTGGACTTAAATGCAAAAGTGGGAGAAAACCACATGGACATGGAAGAGGTCATGGGAACCCATGGAATGTTTTCAACACAGAGACATGCACAAAGCCACATGGGTGTCCCCTGATGGCAGAACAAAGAACCGGATTGACCACATTATGATTAAACAAGAATAAATGACGCCGATAGAAGACACCAGAGTCTATAGAGGAGCAGACGTAGCAAGCGACTCATGACAAGACTACGGATGGAGCTCCATACAAAACCCAGAGAGAAGAAAGATCATGCCAAGGTTGGACTTCCAAAAGAGTTACAATGAAGAATTCAGGGAGAAGTTCAATGTAGAATTGCACAACAGATTTGAGGCCCTTGAAGTGGAAGATGGCATTAATGAACATTGCAACCAGATAGAGAATATAGATAATGTGACTTGACGGATGAATAAGAAGAAGAGTAAACCATTCCTGACTGCAGAGACCTGGCAAGCAATTGACAAGAGGATAGAGACCTCAGACAAGATCAACAGCACCAGATCGGAAAGAATCAAAGAAAGGCTACGGGAAGAATACACATTGAAGGACAGAGAAGTGAAGCTAAGAGCAAGACAAGGCAGGAGGAAATGGCTGGACCTTAAATGCTCTAAAATCAGCAGAGAATGATGGATGGAGAAATGTGAATGAGTGAAGAACTCAACTATACACAAACTTCATCGACTTCAAAAAAGTGTTTCACTCCGCCGAGACAGCCTATGTAAGATGATGAAATCATACATACAGCATTCCAGACAAGTTGACAAAAATGGTCCAGCTCATGTACAAAGACTTTGAATGCACCTTACTGGAGGAAATAGAACATACAAGATGGTTCAAGATCCCCACAGGCGTCAAACAAGGATGCAGCATGTCAGTCTTTCTATTCCTACTTGACTGGGTCATGTGAAGAACAACAGATGGACGCAGAAATGGCATCAGACAGAACTTCACAACCAAGCTTGAAGATTTAGATTATGCAGAAGACATTGTACTCCTTCCAGTGGCGGTTTTAGGCACGGGCGACCCGGGCAGTCGCCCGGGGCGGCACTTTTTCATGACACGTGAGGGGCGGCACGAGCACTTAAAAAATAGTAATAATAATCTGGGCCGCGAAGCGCTTTTCTATTTCTATATATCATATCACTGCGTGAGGAATTGGCAAATTGGCGCCCCCTGCAGCTGCAGGCGCACCTGCTCGCTAAGAAGGTGCAGCGCAATCCTGGGTGAAAGGGGGAAAGAGAGAGGGGGCGGCGGGCAGTTCAGCTCTGGGTCTCCCAATAAACATTATAATTAATTACCCTATACTTTTTGTTTGTCTGAATTGTGTGAAATGGCTTATAAAAATAGGTAATACAGAACGATTATGTGGTCACCAAGGGCAAGGTTAATTGGTGGAAGGAGACCACTAACTGCATCAATGTATCCAACTGGTGAAGGTAATAGTGAGCAGAGTAGATAGATAGTCAGATAGATACTTTATTCATCCCGAGGGAAATGTAATGCATCTTTAACAGAGTAGTCTATTACATTATCGATAAAGCTATTGAAGGATGCTCGAGTGGACAAGGTAAAAATGTGTTTTATTTTCTCAAGTGTAGCTTAACCAATATTCCTATTACTGTAAGGCAACCAGCTAATGTTGAGCACCAACTGAGTTGTTTGCTAGCTAGCGTTAGCTAGCTGATTTGACCATAGGGTATGAACATGTTCATTCATCTGACACTAGGCTAATCCCGCTAGCCACAACTAACATAATGTAACAGCATACAGAGTACTAGTATAATCTTAATAATTAGCAGGTCGATAACTAGCTGGTTAGACCACAGATTTCCTTTTGACACCACTAGACTAGCAAGCGTTAGCGAAATCCCATTAGCCACTATTAGCTAACTCAACTAACTATAATGCATGTTGAGTGCTTGCACAACATAACTTGCAAAGAGCTGGTGTTAGCTAACATTAATGCACATGATGTGTGCATTGATTATCTAAAGTGTGTTATTTAAATGCTCTATTGAAAGAGTTGTGCAATTGAAAAGCATACAGAGTACTAGTATAATCTTAATAATTAACAGGTCGATAGCTAGCTGGTTAGACCATAGATTTCCTTTTGACACCACTAGACTAGCAAGCGTTGCACTTGCACAACATAACTTGCAGATGGCTGGTTAGCTAACATTAATGTAAATTATGTGTGCAATAATTCTCTTAAGTGTGTTATTCAAATGTTCTATTGAAGGATTTGTGCAATTGATACATTTCATTTTTTCTTTCACTTATATTGTTATAATTGGAAAAAGTACGATTTTTTTTTCGGGGGGGGGGGGGGGGGGGGGGGGGGGGGGGGCGCGCTCGGAGGGGATATCGCCCGGGGCGTAATTCCATGCAGAACCGCCACTGACTCCTTCCATCTAAACACGATCACTTCCAAGAAAAGACCAACAGACTGGTTAAGAATGCAGGAAGAGTCGGACTGAAATTTAACACAGCAAAGTGCAAAGCGATGAGGATGAGCAAGTATTGTGTGAATGACAAGATTTGTGAGTGACCGCCGCAACCAGCCCACAAGTTGTTGGCTTTGTGATGAAGGTGGAAACTTTGCCGGAGCGATGCAAATATTAATTTTCTGTAAGTTTGCAGGCATTGCCAATGGCAAACATTATAACAAAACAAAATACTTTAAACAAAACAAGATTAAATGTCAGAATGTAGCGTAACAGTATTACCTAGAGAAACAACTCTACCTCACAGCAGGAGAGCTGTCCTTCTCTCTCAACCACCCCTGTAACAAAATGCCCCTCTTCCTCTCCTAGTGGTACGGTGTGAAGCTAATGCCCCAGCATGAAGTGCGCTTTCCCGTTTGGACCAGTATGGGGAAGCAAGAGCATCAGAAAGTGTGAGTATGTATGTTTAACCGGTTTGTGGACGTTATTGAAATATCAATGGCAAATGGATGATGACAAAAGTGGGTACCACACTATAAACCAGTATAATTTAGAGACGACAGAGGTGTAAGAAAATGTCACAATGTATTAACTATTGCTATATTGCGGCAGACCAAACAAAGGCCAACCGGCGGTAAACACCCGACACAAACATACCCTCACACCATGTAGCAAACAAGCCCCACAAACACTAAACAACACTTTCAATAATTTCAATGATTTTCATACATCGTGATCAGAGGGGAGAGACACTGTGTATGTGTGTATACGTGCGTGGGAGAATAAATAAAGTCTCCCTCTCTCACTCCGCACTCATAGTAAAGCGGGCAAACAGTCCACAAAGTTTATAGCAGTGAGAAGGGAAATGTTAACCTTCTCTCAAGATCGGAAACGGAAATGATGAAGTAGAAGATGTAGAAGAGTTTGCTTGTCTTGGAGCCTCAGACAGGAATGACGGAGGAGGGACAGAGGACATCAAGAATAGACTAAACAAGGCAAGAGGAGCATTCTACAACCTGATGAAGATATGGGGAGCTCTTTGGTTGTGAAGCATGGGAAGTAACAAAGGCAGAGCAAAACTAAATGGACAGCTTCCAATTCTCATGCCTCATAAGGATCCTCAGAATAAGATGGCCACAGAAAATATGCAATGAGGAAATTGAAAAGATTACAAGGGTCAACTAGATAAGCAATGAACTTAAAAGAAGAGGCTGGAATTGGATCCAACATGTTCTGCAGAAAGAGCAAAATAATGATTGTATGGTGGCAATGGGCTGGCAACCAGAGGGGGAACGCGCTGTAGGTCATCGAAAGACAACCTGGAGACGAACAGTGGAGTAGGGAGAGGAGTGAAGGATGGAGAAGCTCGAATGAGATTTGAGGTCTGACGAAAGACCGAGCAGACTGGAAAAAGGAAGTTGCAGCCTTATGTGCCTCATGGCCCGGAGAAAATAAAAAATCATATGTATATATATTCAGCAAACCAAAATGAAATGAAAGCAAGTGTTTTAAGTGCGGTAGGATATGTTCCTCCATTTTGTTTAGAAGTTCATGTAACTTATGTGTGCAGGAGGTGAATTTGTGGTCATGTAGATTAGTGTTGAATATGAATTTGAACTTTAAACTTTATAAACATAAACTATACATATTCTGCAGAACCTTTGAGGTATCTCTCTTTATTTGAGGATTAATCGCAACATCACAAGGGACAGTTTTTGGGCCATTGCTCTGCCCCTGACACTCAAACTCTCACTACACACAACAGCTTGTCATTAATTATGTATAATAACTCATTCTCTCAATTTAATGATAGTGGATGTCAATAAAAGATAAGAAAGAGATAATAAAAAATATTGTTTTAATATTTATCAACTCACCCACTGAATATGCAAGAGCTTTTTTCTGCCTGTAGACAAACATCTCTCTGTCGTCTGCTCTATGTCTCTGTTGTTTCCTGCTCTCCTCCATTTCCTCCAGTCTCTTTCTGTCCATCTCATAGTGAAGGTAACTGTTTCCTGCAACCATTTCTTCTATCTTCTCCAGCAGCTGTGTAACCTGTGTATCATCGCCTCTATTTTCATTGTTGAGGACATGATATCTGTTCCCACATTTCTCTACTAGAGACTGCAGGGCCCCTTCACTCTCAATGTACTGCTCAATGGTTGTGTCTCCCAGCCAGTCTCCATAGGTGAACAGCACCATGGTGTGACTCCACACACTCTTACTGAGAAACTCCAGGTGTTCCTGCAATATGCCTAGCTCGTCCTCTGTAATGGCATCAATCACACGTATGACCAGGACGATAGCATGTGGTCCTGGAGGACACAGAGACACACTGAGCACAATCTCCTGTTTAGTGAGCTCAGGAGTGTTTTCGAGTTTGCTGTTACTCCACCATCCTGGAGCCTCGACTACTGTGACCTGTCTGCCTGCTACTTCTCCCTGTCTCTTCACACACTGAGCTGTTCTCCCTGCAGTATCAAACTCCTCTCTGCCCAGGATGGTGTTTCCTGATGAACTCTTCCCAGCATATCCGTTTCCCAGCAGCAAAACTCTGAACTCTGACAGTGGGGGTGATTTACCTGTGATATAGAATTTATGAATTATAAAGACATACGTGATATTAAAATTTCAATCTTACAGAGCAGGTTTAATTTAAATCTAATGATTCATATTTCAGAGTGTGACCACACACATTTACATTTAGATAGATTTCCTTAATACTGTGAATAACATGCCTGTAGTAATAGGGTTTTTTAAAAAACACACCATTTACAGACATTGATTATTTTACATTCTTTTAAATGTATTCAAATGTGTATACATGTGTCATTATATTTTGTATTTAATGTGAATTACTATTGTTTTATTATTGTGAAAAAGCATTCACTTTATAAGTGAAATATTCATATTTGTCTGGTCATTTTGAGTTGGGTTTGTAAATTATCAAACAGAACTCACTCTTCAGTGACTGGAGGTGTTGTCTTTGCATCTCCACCTTCATCTGTCTCTCTTTTGCTCTCTCTCCGTCTTTTTCCCTCCTTTCCTGTGTTTCCTCCAGTCTCTTTCTGTTCATCTCAAAGTGATGGCCCCTGTTTCCTTCCACAATTTCTTCAATTTTCTCCAGCAGCTGTGTAACCTGTGTATCATCCTCTCTATTTTCATTGTTGAGGACATGATATCTGTTCCCACATTTCTCTATGAGACACTGCAGGGTCCCTTCACTCTCAATGTGCTGCTCAATGGTTGTGTCTCCCAGCCTGTCTCCATAGGTGAACAGCACCAAGGTGTGACTCCACACACTCTCACTGAGAAACTCCAGGTGTTCCTGCAATATGCCTCGCTTGTCCTCTGTAATGGCTTTATCCACACGTATGACCAGGAGGACAGCATGTGGTTCTGGAGGACAATGAGACACACTGAGTACAATCTCCTGTTTAGTGAGCTCAGGAGTGTATTTGAGGTTGATATTATTCCACCATCCTGGAGCCTCGACTACTGTGACCTGTCTTCCTGCTACTTCTCCCTGTCTCTTCACACACTGAGCTGTTCTTCTCTTCAGGTCAAACTCCTCTCTGCCCAGGATGGTGTTTCCTGATGAACTCTTCCCAGCATTTATGTTCCCCAGCAGCAAAACTCTGAACTCTGACAGTGGAGGTGATTTGCCTGTAATATAGATTGTACAGTATGAATTATAAAGACATACATGATATTTAAATTCCAATATTACAGATTATGTTTTCTTTAAATAAAAAGATTAATATTTCAGAGTGTGACCACATACATTTACATTTAGATACATTTCCCTAATAATGTGAAAAACATTCCCGTAGTAAGAGGGAACAGACCATTTAAAGAAATTAGTAAATTTACTGTCTTTCAAATGTATTCAAATGTGTATACATGTGTCATTATAGATTTGATTTAATGTGTCAATAACTACTGTTTCATTTTTGTTAAAAAGCATTCACTTTATGAGGGAAAGAGTTATATTTGTGTGGTGATTTTGAGGTGGGTTTGAAAATTATCAAACAGAACTCACTCTTCAGTGACTGGAGGTGTTGTCTTTGCTTCTCCACCTTCATCAGTCTCTCTTGTGCTCTCTCTTCCACTTTTTTCCTTTTTTCCTGTGTTTCCTCCAGTCTCTTTCTGTTCATCTCAAATTGATGGCCTCTGTTTCCTGCAGCCATTTCTTCTATCTTCTCCAACAGCTGTGTAACCTGTGTATCATCACCTCTATTTTCATTGTTGAGGACATGATATCTGTTCCCACATTTCTCTATTAGAGACTGCAGGGCCCCTTCACTCTCAATGTACTGCTCAATGGTTGTGTCTCCCAGCCAGTCTCCATAGGTGAACAGCACCATGGTGTGACTCCACACACTCTTACTGAGAAACTCCAGGTGTTCCTGCAATATGCCTAGCTCGTCCTCTGTAATGGCTTCACTCACATATATGACCAGGAGGACAGCATGTGGTCCTGGAGGACACAGAGACACACTGAGCACAATCTCCTGTTTAGTGAGCTCAGGAGTGTCTTTGAGGTTGAAATTACTCCACCATCCTGGAGCCTCGACTACTGTGACCTGTCTGCCTGCTACTTCTCCCTGTCTCTTCACACACTGAGCTGTTCTTCTCTTCAGGTCAAACTCCTCTCTGCCCAGGATGGTGTTTCCTGATGAACTCTTCCCAGCATTTATGTTCCCCAGCAGCAAAACTCTGAACTCTGACAGTGGAGGTGATTTGCCTGTAATATAGATTGTGTGAATTATGAACACATACTGCACATGATATTAAAATTCCAATCTTACAGATAATTTTTTATTTCAATGAAAACATTAATATTTCAGAGTGTGACCATACACATTTACATTCAGATAGATGTTCCTGATAGTGTGAAAAACATGCCCTTAGTAATAGGGTTTACAAACAGACCATTTAAAGAAATTGGTTCATTTACTGTCTTTTAAATGTATTCAAATGTGTAAAAGTATGTGTCATTACATATTTTATTAAATGTGTCAATAACTACTGTTTCATTATTGTTAAAAATGCATTCACTTTATAAATGAAAGATTAATATCTGTGTGGTGATTTTCAGGTAGGTTTGTAAAATATCAAACACAACTCACTCTTCAGTGACTGGAGGTGTTGTCTTTGCTTCTTCACCTTCATCAGTCTCTCTTTGGCTCTCTTTTCCACTTCTTTCCTCTTTTCCTGTGTTTCCTCCAGTCTTTTTCTGTTCATTTCAAAGTGATGGCCCCTGTTTCCTTCCACCATTTCTTCAATTTTCTCCAACAGCTGTGTAACCTGTGTATCATCGCCTCTATTTTCATTGTTGAGGACATGATATCTGTTCCCACATTTCTCTACTAGAGACTGCAGGGCCCCTTCACTCTCAATGTACTGCTCAATGGTTGTGTCTCCCAGCCAGTCTCCATAGGTGAACAGCACCATGGTGTGACTCCACACACTCTTACTGAGAAACACCAGGTGTTCCTGCAATATGCCTAGCTCGTCCTCTGTAATGGCTTTATCCACACGTATGACCAGGATGACAGCATGTGGTCCTGGAGGACACAGAGACACACTGAGCACAATCTCCTGTTTAGTGAGCTCAGGAGTGTCTTTGAGGTTAATATTATCCCACCATCCTGGAGCCTCGACTACTGTGACCTGTCTGCCTGCTACTTCTCCCTGTCTCTTCACACACTGAGCTGTTCTCCCTGCAGTATCAAACTCCTCTCTGCCCAGGATGGTGTTTCCTGATGAACTCTTCCCAGCATTTCTGTTTCCCAGCAGCACAACTCTGAACTCTGACAGTGGAGGTGATTTACCTGTGATATAGAATTTATGAATTATAAAGACATACGTGATATTAAAATTTCAATCTTACAGAGTAGGTTTAATTTAAATCTAATGATTCATATTTCAGAGTGTGACCACACACATTTACATTTAGATAGATTTCCTTAATACTGTGAATAACATGCCTGTAGTTATAGGGTTTTTAAAAACACACCATTTACAGACATTGATTATTTTACATTATTTTAAATGTATTCAAATGTGTATACATGTGTCATTATATTTTGTATTTAATGTGAATAACTATTGTTTCATTATTGTGAAAAAGCATTCACTTTATAAGTGAAATATTCTTATTCGTCTGGTAATTTTGAGTTGGGTTTGTAAATTATCAAACAGAACTCACTCTTTAGTGACTGGAGGTGTTGTCTTTGCTTCTCCACCTTCATCAGTCTCTCTTTTGCTCTCTCTTCGTCTTTTTCCCTCTTTTCCTGTGTTTCCTCCAGTCTCTTTCTGTCCATCTCAAAGTGATGGCCCCTGTTTCCTTCCACAATTTCTTCAATTTTCTCCAACAGCTGTGTAACCTGTGTATCATCACCTCTATTTTTATTGTTGAGGACATGATATCTGTTCCCACATTTCTCTATGAGAGACTGCAGGGCCCCTTCACTCTCAATGTACTGCTCAATGGTTGTGTCTCCCAGCCAGTCACCATAGGTGAACAGCACCATGGTGTGACTCCACACACTCTCACTGAGAAACTCCAAGTGTTCCTGCAATATGCCTCGCTCCTCCTCTGTAATGGTTTCATCCAGACCTATGACCAGGATGACAGCATGTGGTCCTGGAGGACATAGAGACACACTGAGCACAATCTCCTGTTTAGTGAGCTCAGGAGTGTATTTGAGGTTGATATTATTCCACCATCCTGGAGCCTCGACTACAGTGATCTGTCTGCCTGCTACTTCTCCCTGTCTCTTCACACACTGAGATGTTCTTCTCTTCAGGTCAAACTCCTCTCTGCCCAGGATGGTGTTTCCTGATGAACTCTTCCCAGAATGTATGTTCCCCAGCAGAACAATCCTGACCTCTGAGAGCTGTGGAACATCACCTGCATTTAGAAACAGCATATCATTTATCATTTGAGAGGGAGTCAGAAGGAAGCTATTGTTTCTAATTGAAGGTAAAATGTAAGGGTGTAAGGATATGCAGTGTTAACCCCCAGCACTATTTCTATGAAACAAAGTTTTTTTTTTTTTTTCATGACTATCATCAGGGAAACACTTTTTTGATTACAGCCTAAATGCAAACTTTTTAACCCCTTGATCTTCATCCGATGCCTCCCACCCGGGTCACAAGCTCTTCGAGGTCCTTCCCTCCGGCAGGAGGCTGCGGTCCATCAGGACCAAAACCTCATGCCTCAAAACCAGCTTCTTCCCAGCAGCAGTTGGCCTTATTAACAAGGCCCGGGATCCCCATCTGACTTGGACTCTTATCCCGCCCCCACACCTCAAGTCTGTGTTATGTTAACACACATGATATTACATTGCACATTCACTGTTGCACTCCGGCCCTGCATTTTTCCACTTTACTGTTTAATATACTTTTTTTTATATATATATATCTGTATCCAAACTGTGTTCTTTCAGAAGTATTTATTATTATTTATTTATTATATTTGTCATTTTTTTAATGTATCGGCAACGGCCGATTTTTGGAAAAAAAAGGGGGGGTAGTTCTCTGGATTCCTAGATTATGGATGTTTGTAAGTATTAGGCTGTGTGTGTGTGTGTGTGTACGGGGGCACAGACTTAAGATACTAGTAGGGGAGTTAAATTGTGTGCATCTACTTATTATTAGTATGACGCTTTAGCATGCAAATTAATGGGAAAACGTTTAGATATCGGCCCTAAAAATCGGCCAAAATAAATCGGCAGCCCATATCGGCTATCGGTTAACCCTGACCTCTAAGTATCGGCATCGGCATCGGTTATAGAAAAATCCATATCGGCCTCTAATTGTGTGTGCATGTTTTTATGTTTACTGTATGCACCATACACCAGAACAAATTCCAGGTAGGCGTATACCTACTTGGCAACAAATACAATTCTGATTCTGCACACACAAAGAAACACAGACACACAGACAACCACAGAAACACACAGACACACAGGATGTAAGGCTAAATTGATGGACTCACCACTAGATGATCCCCCTGCAGCCATCTCTTCAGTTTCACTCAGACTGCCTCAGTGTCATGAAGAACCTACGGCTGAAAGAAACATTTTCAACCTGTTTGAAAGGAGACAACATAGCAGCATAATGGTATTATATGGTAGATAATAGTCTCTAAAGATAACTACATATTATAATGTAAAAAGTAAAGAATTGCCTTAAAGGTACAGACTGTTCCATGTGTCATGACAACAGCTTGCCTTGAAATATTTGTGGAAACGGGGGATTTTAGGGGTGGATAAAAAGTTTTTTTTCTAAAGATTCAAGGCAAGGGAGAATGTTGTAGTACTGTACATTTTCCAAAGTAGACTTCCTGAGATAGAAAACATTTGACAAAGTTACAGCAGCACGAGTCACTTTTGGGTGAAGTATGAAGTGTTTTGGTGGTTGCTGTGAAATGTTTGGAAAAAGTGTACATGGTATTGAGACATTAGTGAAAAAGTTTGGAAAAAATTGTAAGGCAGTGGAGTTAAAAAAAGTCTAATACTGAAGTCTAATGCTTCTAGCGTGGCACTGACACTGAAGTCAGGAGTCAGCTTCAGACAAACAACACAGGTCTGATACACACACCACGCAAAAACACTCACACACACATAAAACGATCAGAACAAAATTAGCTTTACAGTGTTACTCTAAATAACTCCTACTTTTTCATTCCACGCTCTCATTTCTTCACACATCTTTAAATAACCACAAAATGGGCTAACATGTCTCTGCTACAAACTGCTATGAATGTAGCATACCCCTAAGAGTAGATAGAGGAGAGATCCCTGTGGTCATGTGATATACTGGTTTAACTAGAAATGATCAGAGCAGGCCCTCTAGTGGTGAACTTGTAGAACTACTTAATTGACCATGGATATATTTTTCACAGTACAAATATTATCCATGTTCAACATTAGCTAGCCAGTAGACACAAAACAAAGAGTGTCTTTGGGTGCTTCCATTACAGTGGACTATTACAGCCAGATAAGGACCTAGCGTCCACTTTATTATACAATCACAAAGTGCACCAGTAACACACTAATAATTAACATAGAGACAACTTAATGACCTTTGTAGTTTCACACAGTTCTGGACAATTACAGTTTTTGAACCACGACTTTCCTTGATAACCCTGAGTTAAATCTGAGTGGGTTGAACTCCCTGCGTAGTGCAGCCCTCTGATTAAGCAAGTATGTAAAAATTATGTTGAAAAATCTTAAGAATTGTAGCCCTAAACAATCTGTATGTAGAACTTCAAAGCATTTAAATTCCGGTGCTTGTCATTTAAAAGTAATTTGTTCATTTGGGGGGAAAAAAAACATTAAAGGGATAGTTCGGTTTTTAAGACATGAATCTGAAAGTTGATTCGCGAAAGTCTGATTCACCAAAGTTGCCTGAGAGAAACGTCCACCACAGGAAAACGATGAAAACTGAGACAACATTTGATACAATTGACATAAAGCATCGTTTTTCTGTGATGGACGTTTCTCTCAGGCAACTTTGGTGAATCAAACTTTCGCGAATCAACTTTCGCGAAATCAAACAGGTAGACTCTACTAGTAGTATCTGCCGTAGACTCTGCAGTATCGAGCGTATTGAAAATAGGGCCAAGTGATAACGAGGTGTGACTTTTTCCACTACAATGTTTTTGGGATGCAAATATATCACTCTTTTGAACACATAATGTTTTGGGAAGAGAAACTTTTTATTTTGCTGGGTCTAGCAAACCTGCCGGACTACTTTCGGTTTGACCAAAACTGGACGAGAACTCTGCTCACAGGACGCTGTCGGGGGTAAGTGATGCATGATTGCATGACACTGGTGACGGGGAAGACATACATATTCATGTCTTAAAAACCGAACTATCCCTTTAAGTAACTCATGGGTCAACATTAGTGTAGCTTGAACTTCTTGAAGTCCCAGACCCATCCCACTTCATACTCATGATGTGTGAGGACACATGCTTCTACCAGATACAACAACATACACCTCAAGATACATATACACCTCAAGATACACCTCAACATGATTTCATATATCTCTGTGTTACCTTGAGCTTGGGACATGGCTTTTCCATGGGTATGAAGTAAATTTTCATTGCTCATCCAAGTTTTTGTGCTCCCCTTGATAACCCGTGTTAGATCTGAGTGGGTTAAGGCATCTGCATGGTTATCCAATTCACCTTGTACGACTTCACGAGAGACACGCCCTTTCTAATCTGATGATCGTACGACTCACCTTTACCTGCATGGTTCTACGAGGGGCTGTGGAGATTACCATAGGTTTATTATGATGTTACAAGGCCATTACATCATCATCAACAACAGTAGAACTATTAAATAAGAAATCGTTTGTTTTTATCCCGTGTATTTTCCGTTAATGATCGGAGGCTGTTGTTGTGAAATGAATTACTAACGACAATGACCAAGCTGGCGGTTATTGCTGAATATTTTCTATGTTTATACCACACACACAGTTCTGCTTTTTTACGTCTACAATTCAGGTTCTTTTACAATTTAATCATTTACACTGCATCCTCTGCTAGCTCAAACACAAAGAGGCTGTTCGAAAACCAAGAAATGTTTTTATTATTGCTGTAATTAGACGACGTCTCCCTATGCTTTATATGCGGCGAGCTCCACGATAGAGCAAGGAAGAAGGGAGATGTCGGTTTTCCTCCTGCATCGCCGCTGGTACCCTTCATAGTTTTTTTTCATTTTTACAAACTTGTCCCTGATCTTCCTCCAACTCCTAATGCACTCCTGGACCTCCAGCCCCAGGTTCCCAGCGATCTCTCAGCGATTTTTTTAAAACGGCGGTGCTGTCATATAGGGAACGAAACAGGAAACGTGATTTTAGTCAGGGGTGTCGGACAGCTCTGATCGGATAGTGAGAAAATTCAAGCGGTGCTCCAGAGGCCATCCGAGACCCTCGGATGGCTCTCCAAGGTGCTCAAAGGTGTGGTCCCACTTCAAGGAGGGCGTTTTAGGGCGTGCCTCGTGAGATCGGAGAGCACGATCGGATAAGCATGTGGGGGCCTTTAAACTCCCTGCGTAGTGCAGCCCTCTGATTAAGTGAGTAATGATTTGTGCCTCTGTTTTTGTAAATCTACAAAGCATCTAAATACCTGTGAAGTGCTTTTCATTTAGAAGAGCTTTTTTCATTGGGGGGTATTTCAAAAAGCCATTAAGAAACTCATTCGTCAACAGTAGTCTAGCTCGAATTTGTTGAAGTCCCAGACCCACTCCATCCACACTCATGACTGGTTAGTACACATGATTCTACCAGAGACAACAACAGATACTCTTCAGCATGATTTCACATATCTCTGTGTTAGGTCAGGTTAATTCACAAACCATGTCACGACCACTGTCTGTGAGCGCCTCACCCACAACCACTGGCTTGCTTTTTCAGCAGCCTCAGACAACCATACTGTTTTTAAATGCTTGTTGTCTGGGCTACAGATAGCTCTTTTAATGAAGAGCTTACAATTCATGAGTTCTACTGGTTCTCAACATTGTTTTCCTCCGTTGTTTGAATTTGAAACCTGATGGCGCTCAACGTAGCCCACACACACACGACTCCCTGCCCCTTAACTCAGACAGGTAATGGTTATTGGCCCTAAACAACTGAGAAATACATTATTGTTCCACCTACCCAAAGTCCTTTCCCTCCCAGATGCAATGAACACTACCCACACACACGCAACTCAGTGGAATTTAGTCAAGATGAGGCATGTCTGAGCTTTCCTCTGATTAACATGAGCCTGTGACTCTTCCTAAAACTGTTCGACCCCTGGGGAGCAGAACTCAGAAACACACACACACACACAGAGAAACACACACACAACGCAAACACACACAAACAAAACGATCATAACAAAATAAGCTTTACAGTGTTAAATCCTACTTTTTCATTCCACACACTCTCTCTCTCTCTCTCTCTCTAACTCATAAATCTTCTTTAAATAACAGCAGCATCAGCTACCATGTCTCTGCTACTAAATGCTATGAATGTATCATTCCTCTACAGTGGTTCTCAACCAGGGGTACGTGAAGGTAGTCCAGGGGGTACGTGAGATTTTTAAAAGATATATTTTAAATTAGCCTCCATTCAAAAATAATTTAAAAATAGTTATTATACGGCTCTTCAGAATGTTCCAAAATGAACGTTGATTTGTATGGGCCATATGTGGGTTAAATGTCTGCGTTCGCAGGTTTGTAATTCCTTGATATTCACTGCCGCGGAAAGTTTATCACCGCTGTCATTGGCAACGGGTTTTTTTCTTCTAATTCACATCTTTCATATCATTCCGCAAGTATTTCGGTTAGTTAACGTAACGGAAGGTCATTGAAACTTGAAGTCAGAAGGTGGATTGCTAAGCATTTGCGTGCAGAACTATTTTTTTCTAAGCGGAAATCACGAAATGGCAACAAACTCATTCAAAAGAGGTATTCTGGAGGAATGTCTTCTATCGTTTTGGCAAGTAACTGTATAATAAGCGCGATTTTTTTTTCCGCGAAAACATGGGAGCTGAACACACACAACTGCTGCTGCACACAGAAGTGCTATGGCTCGAGGGAGAATACTCAAACGGCTGTTGGAATTACGATCTGAAGTACAGACCTTTCTGATTGAGCACAGATCCCCCAATGCCACACAGACTGGCTTGCAAATATGTGCTATCTGGCAGATATTCAGCAAACTGAACGAACTGAATATGTCTGCAGGGAAAGGACACCAGCATTTTAAACCTGCATGACAAGGTGGTAGGCTTCCCGAAGAAAGCAGTGCTGTGGAGAAGAGCCTCTGCACAGGGGAATTTCACCTGATTTCCTCAGATGGATGATTTTCTCTCTAGTGAGGATGTGGACAGAGCTCCAGTCCAGTTGGTCATCGTGGGACATTAGACCAATTTGATTCAACATTTTAATTTTCAATTTCCTACTTTCCTGACATGGAGGAGAAATCTGCACAGCTGGATTGGGTGAAAAAAAAACATTTCTCTTGTCCGAATCATGTGGAAGCTCTGTCACTCATGGAAGTGTCATCTGACCGTGGGCTCCAGATGAAGTTTGCCTCATCCACACTCACACAGTTTTGGATTTATGTGAAGCAGGAGCACCCTGACCTGGGAGAGAAAGCTTTGGAGCAGCTACTACCCTATGCCTCCACATATTTATGTGAGGCCTCCTTCTCTGCAATGACTGTGATCAAAACAAAGCAGAGAAACAGACTGTGCCTGGAGAAGAGCTTGATCACAGCAGTTGCCTCCTTGCCACCAAGACTGACAAAGATATTCAGTGAAGCACAAGTTTCTAACTAAAATGTAATTGCAAACGCACTCAGTTCAATGCAACAATGTTCAATGTTCAATCTTCAGTGCTGACAGTTTAATAAATCAGACAATGATGGCATAACGCTGTGTATAACATATTTTTTTCAATCAAAAATGCTTTGCGCTGGTTAGGGGGTACTTGGCTGAAAAAATATTTCACAGGGGGTACAATACTGAAAAAAGGTTGAGAACCACTGCTCTAAGGCCACTGCCACACTAAGCCGATTTTCATACTTTCCGGAACGGAACCTTGACAAACTGGCCTCCCGGCCAGACAAATCTGCCATTTGGAGCGTCTCTTACCGTCAAGGTTAGAATCCACTCTCCAGAGTGGGAAGGTTGCAATCTACCCTGCTAACAGAGCCTGTCTGACCGCAAATCGGGTTTGAATCCGCAAATCTAATGACGTAATTATCCCACGTGAACGCTGGAAGCTGTCAAGTAGTCACGTACATCTTCCCAATCGCAATAAAAACAAAAAAAGTCTTCTGTTCTGTTTATGGCTGGCAAACAACAATCTAAGAAGGGCACGTTTTATTCACTGAGTTACCAAAGCAGTCTTCTTTATGGGGACTAATTAGCACCGCACTGAATTACACAACTAATATTACTAGATACATATAATAGTGGACATTACACTAGGCAACATGGATCTCATTCATATCTCATCCAGTCGAAATCTTAGCAGGATTGAACACATCTTTATTACAGCGTATCAACATAAGAACAGAACATAGCTAAATCTCCGCTTAGCATGCTAATCACTACTTATAGCACTAGAAGGTAGCCCAAAATGTGGTATTAATTTAATACACGATCTAACACAGTAGCAACTTCATGAAAACCCTTACTTTCGTTAGGTATGCACATAATGCATCACATACAGGTCGAACAATGATGATTTAAGCATAGGAAATGTATAAGGCACAGTATGGTCAACTACTTGGCGACAAACTGAACTGTCACTAACTTAACTAGTTGTAACTTGTCGTCGTCTTCTTCTCCGAGTCTTCTTCTCCATTTCCGGTAGCACCCTTCACAGCGCCACCAACAGGCCTTGCATATGTACTACAGCAGATTCACCAGTTTCAATGGGTGTGTGTGGCCGCAGCACAGCACAGCACAGCTTTGTCTGGCCGCGATTGACTAACCCCGAATTCGTTCCGGAAAGTATGAAAATCGGCTTAGTGTGGCAGTGGCCTAAGAGAAGAAAGAGGAGAGCTCCCTGTGGTCATGTCATGTACTGGTTTAACTAAAAATTATCAGAGCAGACCCTCTAGTGGTGAACTTGTAGAACTACTTAGTTTGCCATGGGTATATTTTTCACAGTACAAATATTATCCATGTTCAACATTAGCTAGCCAGTAGACACAAAACAAAGAGTGTCTTTGGGTGCTTCCAATACAGTGGACTATTACAGCCAGATAAGGACCTAGCATCCAATGTATTAAACAATCACAAACCATGCACCAGTAACACACTACTAATTAACACAGAGACAACTTAATGACCTTTGTAGTTTCACACAAATGTGGAGAATCACAGTTTTTGAACCCTGACTTCCCTTGATAACCCTGAGTTAAATCTGAGTGGGTTGAACTCCCTGCGTAGTACAGCACTGTGATCACGTGAGTAATGAGTTGCTAAATCTTAACAACTGTTGCAAAATCATAACACCTGAAGCCCTAAACAATCTGTATGTAGAACTACAAAACATTTAAATGATCTTATGTTTTAGGCTGTTGTTTGTCTTTAAAAAAACTAATTAAGACAAATTGTATTAATCTTGGCATAGGTTGAATGTTAAATAATGTGGTTAAGATATGACAACCATTGTATGAGAGAGAAGGAGGTATTGAGTGTTAGTATTATTATTTATTAACTCCTCATACTAGGCCAGACAGGAGTGTGATCGACTTTGAGCCTGGGACGTGGCTTTTCCATGGGCATAAAGTACATTTTCACCGTTCATCCAAGTTTTTGTGCTCTCCTTGATATCGCTGAGTAAAATCTGAGTGTGTTAAACCCCCAGCGTATTACAGCCCTCTGATTAAGTGAGTAATGTTTTGTGCTAATGTTGAAAAATAAAAATAACTCTTGCCTTTAAAAAAATCTGTATGTAAAACTACAAAGCATCTTAATACCTGTGCTTTTCATTCAGAAGAACTTTCTTCATTTGGGGGAAAAACTAAAACATTTCAAAAAGCCATTAAGTAACTCATGTGTCAACAGTAGTCTGCTCAATGGTGTTTTGAGCCCTCAACTTCGACTGCCAGGCAGCGGCTGCCTGGAAGGTGGTTCCGCCCCCAAAACTCTTATCCAATCAATGTGCTTCCCACCTCCAAACCTCTGGTTCCGCCCCCAAACCTCTGGTCCAATCCAAACACTTTGAGCCCAAATTCAAACTTTCTGTATAGTGCTCTCATTCCAGCTCCAACTTCATTCTACCTCTCAGCAACGAGTGAAAGCTCCAACTTTACAAAGGTATGTAGCTAATATATTTCTATTTTAAACATGAAATGGCTAATTGTGTTTGCTTCAGGGCTGTACATGTAAGATGGGCCAGCTAATGTTATGTTTAGCATGCAATATGTTAACCATATTTAAAGATAGATCGTGCTAATCTTAGCTGTGGTAATGTCTTTTCAACCTGCTAGCTAGCTCAATCTGGTTAAAACATTAGGTAACAGTAAGCCTACAAAGTAAAATGTATTACTGTAGATTAATCACTGTATAAAATGGGCCGGCTAATGTTATCTTTACCATGCAGTATGTTAACATAAAGATAGATTATGCTAATCTTAGCTGTGGTAATGTCATTTCAACCTGCTAGCTAGCTAAATCTAATTTTAGCTGTGGTAATGTTATTTCAACCTGCTAGCTAGCTAAATCTGGTTAAAACATTAGGTAACAGTAAGCCTATAAAGTAAGACTAATTACTGTAGATATGTATTTAAGTGATTAATTACTGTAGATATGTATTTTAGTGATTGTTAATGGTTAGTGGTTATCTTTCAAATGACGTTGAGCTGCTTTGGAATAAGGGTAACTCTCAGGCAGCCAATTGGTTTTAGATACCTGTGAGGCACTTGATGTTGAGACTGGTTGACTACCAGGCTGCTTACTAACACTGGGTAACTCTCAGGCAGCCAATTGGCTTTGGGTGCCTGTGAGGCACTCAATGTTGATACTGGTTGACTTCCAGGCTGCTTTGGAATAAGGGTAACTGTCAGGCAGCCAATTGGTTTTAGATACCTTTGAGGCACTTGTTGAGACTGGTTGACTTCCAGGCTGCTTACTAACACTGGGTAACTCTCAGGCAGCCAATTGGCTTTGGGTGCCTGTGAGGCACTCGATGTTGAGACTGGTTGACTTCCAGGCTGCTTTGGAATAAGGATAACTCTGAGGCAGCCACCAGTTGTTGTAATAGGCTTTTTAATAGACTTCATACAGGTGACTTTGTGACAGCCAGTGGAGAGGAATCTAGGCATGGTGGATTAACGTTATGCTTTAGACTGCTTAACACTGGCCATGTAGACTACAGTTCAGGTCATCACAAGATAAAATAGTTTAGGATGTGTGTCTCAGGGAGTCATAGGCTTATGTTTTCATACTTTTTCCCCGTTTCAGGCAATGGAGAAGAATTGGCTGAAGTCAATCGAAGATGGCTTAAAGAAGGAAAGGGACCCTAGAATCAAGCAATCCTTTGATATTCTTGAAGGGAATATTCCTGAGGATTTTTTTGAGGATATTAGATTTTTACCATTTTCACATTATTCTGTATCAACTTGGTTACTGTGTGTATGAGTGTTGTACTTGGCCTTGGCCTTTCAATAAAGAATACGTCACACCCCATCAGTCATGTCTCTCCTCCATCATGTGTGTCCTCTGATGATACATTTTTTTAAAATAATTAATGTAAGTTGGGGTTTCATTAACTTGTGACACTCTACTGGAATAAACCCTTATGTGAAGCTGTAGAAATAAGTGTTGAAATTTATTTATTTCATTTCAGGCCCAGCTAGCTAAATGATCAGACTAGTTAAATCAAGATGCCAAGTTCAATACACTTCCAATTCATCATGTGTTTCCTCTGATGATACATTTTTTTAAAATAATTAATGTAAGTTGGGGTTTCATTAACTTGTGACACTCTACTGGAATAAACCCTTATGTGAAGCTGTAGAAATAAGTGTTGAAATGTATTTATTTCATTTCAGGCCCAGCTAGCTAAATGATCAGACTAGTTAAATCAAGATGCCACGTTCAATACACTTCCAATTCAATACACATACACAGTGATGTAGAACATCTAGTTATTTTATTAATTAACAACAACAAACAACAGATTTTTTTATTTTTATTGTTAATATTTGCGATGTGTGTGTCAACACACTTTTTAAAAACGTCAACTACCACCTCTACCATTCCTGGTCCCAAGGTGAGTGTAAGGAGTCCAAAATCCTCATTTGAGCACACCTGGTTGGCGAGGTGCTGGAGCTGTTGTCTGGAGGAAAAGATAAAAACATAAATTCAGGATAAATAATGTCTATTATACCTGTCAGAGCCCAGATATAGGATGTGGAATATTGCAAATTACTTGAACTCCGTGGCTCTCCCTGTGGCCATAGTGGGGTTTAGAGCAGGCAGCATGGCCACTTCTTTAAAATCAATGGCTGCCTGAGAGTTACCCTTATTCCAAAGCAGCCTGGAAGTCAACCAGTATCAACATCGAGTGCCTCACAGGCACCCAAAGCCAATTGGCTGCCTGAGAGTTACCCAGTGTTAGTAAGCAGCCTGGAAGTCAACCAGTCTCAACAAGTGCCTCAAAGGTATCTAAAACCAATTGGCTGCCTGACAGTTACCCTTATTCCAAAGCAGCCTGGAAGTCAACCAGTATCAACATTGAGTGCCTCACAGGCACCCAAAGCCAATTGGCTGCCTGAGAGTTACCCAGTGTTAGTAAGCAGCCTGGTAGTCAACCAGTCTCAACATCAAGTGCCTCACAGGTATCTAAAACCAATTGGCTGCCTGAGAGTTACCCTTATTCCAAAGCAGCTCAACGTCATTTGAAAGATAACCACTAACCATTAACAATCACTAAAATACATATCTACAGTAATTAATCACTTAAATACATATCTACAGTAATTAGTCTTACTTTATAGGCTTACTGTTACCTAATGTTTTAACCAGATTTAGCTAGCTAGCAGGTTGAAATAACATTACCACAGCTAAAATTAGATTTAGCTAGCTAGCAGGTTGAAATGACATTACCACAGCTAAGATTAGCATAATCTATCTTTATGTTAACATATTGCATGGTATAGATAACATTAGCCGGCCCATTTTATACAGTGATTAATCTACAGTAATAAATCTTACTTTGTAGGCTTACTGTTACCTAATGTTTTAACCAGATTGAGCTAGCTAGCAGGTTGAAAAGACATTACCACAGCTAAGATTAGCACGATCTATCTTTAAATATGGTTAACATATTGCATGCTAAACATAACATTAGCTGGCCCATCTTACATGTACAGCCCTAAAGCAAACACAATTAGCCAGTTGAGGGCTCAAAACACCATTGAGCCAGTAGTCTAGCTTGAACTTCTTGAGGTCCCAGACCCACGGCCACTTCATACTCATGGTGTGTGAGGACACATGCTACTACCAGATACAACAACATACACCTCAAGATTTCACATATCTCTGTGTTAAGTCAGGTTAGTTCACAAACCGTGTCACGACCACCGTCTGCGAGCGCCTCACCCACAACCACTGGCTTGCTTTTTCAGCAGCCTCAGACAACCGCACTGATGTTAAACGCTTGGTGTCTGGGCTACAGATAGCTCCTTTAATGAAGAGCTTACAATTCATGCATTCTACTGGTTCTCAGATGGATGCTGCTACATAGTTTTCCTCAATTGTTTGAACTTCAGGAAAATCTGATACCTGATGGTGCTCAACATAGCCCACACACACACGTTCATCACAGCTCCAGACATGAGGTTGAGCTTGAGTTGTGCCACAAGACAAACCTAATTTTGGAGAGCTTATCAATTTACCCCAAGTCATCTAAAAGTTGATGATTACTGAACTAGAAGAACCTTAAACTGTTGATTGGTGTGAAGATTGCAAAGTAAACCTCTGTGACACATTATAATGATGAATGCAATAACTGAAAACAATCTAACAGTCAGTCTTGGTTTAATTTCCTGTGTTTGTTGTATAAAATAACGTACTTCATTTAGGGTGAAAACAATACTTCAATAGTTATACCATTGCCACAACTGTGACAATACTACAATAGTTATAACATTGCCACAACAGTGACGTATGGCATGAACCCCTACAGGCATGCGCAGGTTGGGTGTTCAAGCAGAGCAGAGCCCGTGAGAAGGTGAACAATATGGATGTTTGGAAGATTTTCACTTTCCCTGCTTCCCTCACAGACTCACTGCCACGCCCCTTTCCCAGCCTGTTCATTTCCCCATGCTGTTTCACTCAGCTCCAATTAGCCCTGATCACGGCCGGATTAACCATATGGGCAACTGGGCAACTATTTAATATATAGTAATAATAATAATGATGATAATAATAATAATAATAATAAAACATGTAATTGCAATTATACAGTACATACATTTGGGACAGTGACCCAAAAAAATCACTTTAGTTAACGTCCCACTATGTGTCTTAGTTTGTCTGTGGTGCCTCCTGCGTTGTGTCTGTGCAAGCAGGGCACCCAAGTATTATGATTTCTAATAACATAAGTTCACATTAAACATAATTTACAGCATATGCATTATTTACTTTCGCAAGTAAGCTGTGATATAAGCAAGAAAATGCAATAAAGTACTGCATGTATAAAAAAAACAATCAAGTAAAGTACAGATACTCAGAAATAATACTTGAGTAAAGTAAGAGAGTATTTCTACTCAAGGACTAAAACACCCCTGTGGTTAGGTATGGTTTGTGTTCTGCGGGTGGGGGTAGGTGGGCACCAGAGTCACTGTTGCCCAGGGGCACCATGAAGTCTTAATACGGGCCTGGCCCTGATCACTTGCCACCCTGCCACCAACCTTATAAGCTACACCTGTGCTCACAGTCCCGTCCTTTCACTCAGAGACACAGAGAACTTGAATGCTGCTGCATGTGCTCATCCTGTGTGTGTTATCTGAACAATAAACTACACACAAGCCATCCACACACACACAAGCCATCCACACACACAAGCCTTTCCATCACACAACTTCCTATTACACATACATGCTTTAACACACACACTCACACACACACATCCATACAGTCCTAATCATATCGTCACTCGAAACTCCAATAAACAAATTGAACTGTGAATCCTGACTGGACAAGTGTGTTCTCACCGACACCCCCATTGGTCTCAAGCCAGCCACCGTCAACTCCTCCAATACTCCTTATCAATGGACGTGCAGTATGCTTGCCTCCTTCATATCAGTAAACCATCTTTCTTAACACTCGTTCTGATCATTGACTCACACAACGAGAACATCACAGTTACTTGTATCGCCAGTTGCCTGAGGCACGTTTCACACTGGCTGCTTAAACATATTTACTGGGTCTTACAAGTCTTATATCCGTTGTATAAACACACGTTTTACCTTAGGAAGTGTGTGATAAGATGAGAGCAAACAGTCCTTTCAAGTAGACGACAAAACAAAAAGAGTGACACAATGTCGAAACCTCTTTACTTCTGCATTTTCTGCCCCTCACACTTGTACTCTCGTAATGGTGTCGGCTAAGATTCAACCAATCAGCTTCTGTTTTTCTAATATTCACCCAATCAACTATTGTTGTCAGGTAGACTTGATGTTTGCCAGACCACACAATATTTGTAGGCTACTTGTTAAAAAAAACAGATCACCAGGTGATCTCCTAAAACTTTACTATTTGACATTCATTGCCACAGAATATACATCAAAATAGCTGGCATGCTTGAAAAAGTTTAGAATTCGAAATGCAATACCTACTCTCATGTTTCAATGCGTCTTAATCGGAGGACATTTTGCTGCACCGTTTTCCGACATTGTTTGAACTACAGAAAACTGTTTTCCTGATGTTGTGCCACAAGACCAACCTTTTTTTCAGAGAGCATAACAACTTACCCATTTCAGCTAACTAAAAGTTGTTGACACTTTTAACCTTTTGTTTGGTGTGAAAAAGAAAAACCCTTTTTGGGAATGATGAATATAAAAAACGGCCACCAAGGCACCAATCACACTGGCTGCCTTGAGGCTCCGTTACTTGATTATTCAGTGATGTTTTTAGACCGTTTGGCTACGTTATTGCTTGTACATATTTACTGGACATTACAGGTCTAATATCCGATTATTTTGATCATTTCATTGTATAAACAAGCGTATTACCTTAGGAAGTGTGGGGTGAGAGTAAATAGTCATTTAAAGTACAGGAAACAAAGTGAAACAAAGTCGAAACCATTTCTGTTTCCTGCTACTTGAACTCGCGTGGTTGTGTAGGCTAAAATTCACCCAAACAGCTTCTGTTGTACAGAATTTACGTTTTTTTCATATTATTTTGATCATGTCATTGTATAAACAAACGTATTACCTTAGGAAGTGTGGGGTGAGAGTAAAGAGTCCTTTCAAGTACACGAAACAAAGTCGAAACCTTTTCTGTTTCCTGCCCTTCTTGTGTTGGCTAATATTCACCCAATCAGTTTCTGTTGTCAGGTAGAATCACAGAATGGGTGTTTTCCAGACCATATTTGTAGGCTATTTGTATGTTAGTTTAATTTGACATCCACTGGCGGAGAATATACATCAAAATAACTGGCATGGTTGAAAAAGTTCTGAAAAAAAGAAAGAAAAGAATCAGAAAGGTTTTTACTGCCAAGTAAGTTTTCACCTACCAGGATTTTTTTTTTATGGTACGTTGGTGCAAACAATAAACGTACACAATAAACAATAAACAATACACATATTAAGTTACTTTTCAAACAGCAGGAGTGTGCAAATAAGAGTCCGGGATAAGAGTCAGTGTTGGGGGCTGGGGGTCCCGGGCCTTGTTGATGAGGCCAGCCGCAGACGGGAAGAAGCTGCTCTGGTGGGGTGAGGTTTTGGTCCTGATGGACTGCAGCCTTCTGCCGGAGGGGAGTGGCACAAGGAATTTGTGTTCAGGGTAGGAGTGGTCGGCCATAATCTTCCCTGCACGCCTCATGGTCCTGGATGCCTACAGATCCTTGAGAGATGGCAAATTGCAGCCAATCATCTTCTCCGCAGAACAAATGACACGCTGCAGTCTGCTTTTGTTCTTGGCAGCAGCGTACCAGATGGTGATGGAGGAGGTGAGGAAGGACTTAATGATGGAGATGTAAAAGTTCACCATCATTGCCTTTGGCAGGTTGAAGTTCAAAGTTCATTCAAAGTCCAATGTCACGTTTTAAAGCTTCTTAATGGGAGGACATGGAAACCGAGCCTCCAATCTTCAAACTGCAAACGAATGCTGAACGGACACGCACATTATTTAAGTAAAAGACGATGAAAACCCCTATCTGTACATCCCAGCTCAGATCTTGATATGGACAGCAGGGGTCCTCTGACATCAGGACAGGGACGAAAGGGGTGATGGTGTGGGATAGGTGAGGGAAACAGCTGGCATCAGAAATAAACAGTGTTTTAAAAACACAAACTTTGACTCAATCAATGATTTAATCTTTTTCTGGCTACTGACCCCTCTGTCCCTCCAAAGCCCTGTGTGTGTGTGTGTGTGTGTGTGTGTGTGTGTGTGTGTGTGTGTGTGTGTGTGTGTGTGTGTGAGTGTCTTTGTGTGTGTGTGTGTGTGTGTGTGTGTGTGTGTGTGTGCGTGTGTGTGTTAGGGGTGAAACGGATCAGTGTGTCCACGGTTCGGTTCAGATAACCGTTTTGGGCCTCGGTTTCGGATACGGGTTCGGATTAGGATCATGTCCGTGATAGTAAAAAGGTGGACTTTTTTTTGACGGAGGGTTTGGGGGAGAAACACAAAAATGAATGAGACCCACAGGCTATTTGCAATGTGTTAATTGACTGCAATCAGACAACTTGCAAGGCTTTTTTGTGCAATAAATGTTCCCCTAAATGCATTTGAAAACATGGTGCACTGAGTGTAACATGTAAGAGATAACGGCCGACGAGGCTTAGAACTCTGGCGACGAGCGCAGCATGAAGCCAGAGTTGCCTCTACCTGTCCATTATTTCCATCGAACCGGTCGACCTCGAAGGCATTTATCCCGCTTATCACCCGTTTGTATTTATCTCCCGTATATTTAGAATATAATTGTATCAATTACTTTCTTTAAATTTAGGAATCGTGCGCTTGAACTTCAGAAAACAACCTATTACAGCTACCGTTACACGAGAGTTACAGTAAATTAGCCCCTTACGGTCAAGTGTGCCTTTCCAATTTCCTCTTCTGTCAAACTTGTGTATATCCCCTTGTCAGTCTCATTAAATGCCTCTTCAAGCCATTGTTCAAATGTTAAATCACCAAGAACATTTTATTACACAAAATCATCTATTCTGTTCATCGTTTTTTCCGATGTCTTTTCCGCCGTCCATGACTTGTCAATCAACCGTCGGTTAGGCTACGTTTACTACTGTTGTTGTTATGGTTACCATTCATAAGCGCATTGATATGAAACGGTGATTATTTTTTTTCTGGAACTACTTGAGAACGAAGCAGGTTATACGAAATTAATGGTCACCCCATCAGCCAACAAGACAAGAGAATCCCATTGTTGAGGGTGATAATATGAAATAAGAGGCACTGGTGAAATCAAAGGCATTTTATTAAAAACATGGAATAGGCCCGTCAATCAATCAAATGGATCCTAAACATGGATCATAATTTGATTCATAAACTGATATAAAAACATGGAATAGGCCCATCAATCCTGGAGTCAATCAATCACATGGATCCTAAACATGGATCATAATTTGATTCATAAACTGATAAAAACCCTTGAACTTCCAAATAACACATAAAAGTGACTGATAGAATGTGAACATAACATTTAAATGTGCCAAAGTGAACTAAATGAAAATAAATAACATTTCAAAGTGGCTGATAAAATGTAAACATAAATAACACAATTAAACAAAGTGCCTTATAAAATTTAAATAAAAGAGTAAATGTGCAAAAACAAGTGCACTTTCAAGTCAATAAACTGCCTAATATAGGCACTATTCTGTTTTCATGTTCTTTTGTAAAAAGATAAGCATGTCAACATTTTCTGGGGAAAGGCAAGAACGACTTGCACTCACGATATCACCTGCAGTGGAAAACACTCTTTCACTTGCAACAGAGGTTCCAGGGACACAGAGATACCTTTTGGCATGTTTTGAGACACAAGGAAACTTGTGCTGATGTAATTTCCACCACTGAAATGGATTGCCATCTATATGGAGTGATTCCGCTGCTCTGTATAATGCCACCTCCCCCTCAATGGTTGCCGAAAGAGGTTTAGGATGTTGTTCCCCTGTTGTGAAAAGCTCCCCAAATAGGTCAGACATTGCAGTCTTCTTCTGGGGAGGGGGCAACGCTGATGCTGATGGCAGCTTTTCCTCATCTTCATCCTCTGCGTGTGTGCCTTCAACCTGCAAAATGAATAGTATTAAAATGATCAGCATGATCAATGGGTACATTATTTTCTGTGGGGGTTCTGTTCCACGCACTACTTTCTCACTACTTTCTCTAACGGGAGCACTAGGCTTCAAATCAATAATTCATCAGGTTATTACGTTTCCTAAAGATAAAGGAAATTCTAAATAATAATAATAATAAACAATTTTGGATGTTGTAAACGGGAGATAAACGGGATAACGGCCGACGAGCTGTGCAATTCAACAAAGAGAATTGGACTTCGCGGAGCGTCGTGCGTTCTTAGCCCCGCGTCGTTCAATTATCTTTGTAGAATTGCACAGCTCGTCGGCCGTTATCCCTTACATATATTCTAAAATATAACTATTTAAATATAGGTCTATGTTGTTTAAAATATACTAAATAAATAAATACCTGTTGCTCATGGTCCAGAATATCTGCAACAAGGCCTTTGTAGACTTGGTCACAGGCGGCTTCATCAATGAAGGGTAAAGACTTGAACCTGGGATCAAGTGCTGTAGCCCGGTGCAGGTAGTCAATCAGATCTGGATTTGTGTACCTTTTCTCCAAGTCTGCTGTGACGGCTCGCTTGGCTTCTCTGATGATTGGACTGTCTTGTGGGTTTGCGGTCATGGCTCGTAGTGTCCTTGTCTTGAGTGGCAGTATCATAGATGTTGTAGCTGTTGATTCACTGCTCATCAGTGTTGTCATCTGTTTTAGTGGAGAAAGCAGCTGGATAAGGCCTTCTGCCAGCTTCATCTCGCCGTCACTGAGCATGGCCAGGTCTTTCCCCGTCTTCTTCACCGTCTTGTCCAGCAAGGCAGAGAATATTGCAGGTTGCTGCTCCACATACCGCACCAACATGTCGTGCGCGGTGTTCCAACGGGTCGGGACGTCGTGGATCAATTTATGTTCCGGTATGTTGAGCATTTGTTGCTTTTGTGTCAGAACGTTGGCTGCAGTGGTGCTCTTGTGGAAAAAGGTGACGACTCTTCTGACTATCCCCAGCAGGCGGGACACAGCATTGATGGAAACAGCTTTTTTCGCGGCCAGGTTAAGCGTGTGGGCAAAGCAGGGAATATGCGGGCCAAAGGCAGAAGTGTCACGGATGGCATTCACGATGTTGGTGGCATTGTCCGTGGCGACAGGGATAGTGACGTTCGCTCGCTCCAGCTTCCATTCGGTGGCTGCTTGCCGTAGTTCTTCAGCCAAATGTTGGCTTGTGTGGCTTTCGTACACCGGACGAGTTTGCAGCACGTAACACTTCATCTCCCAGTCTGCTATGAAATGGACAGTTACCGTCAGGTAGCTGATGGTGGCTCTTGACGTCCAGCTGTCAGTGGAAAGGGCGAGGAAGTCCGCGTCTCTCAGTTCCCCCTCAACTTCACCCCGAGAGACCGCATAAAGTCCTGGGACCACTTTCCGACTGAAATATGTCCGGGAAGGTATGCTGTAGCGAGGCTCAACCGTCTTCATCATATAGCGGAATCCCTTGTCAGTCACCACAGAATATGGCTGCATATCTTTGGCGATGAACATGCCGATCCCTTGGGTGATGCGTTTATGACGGTCCGAATCCACAGGGTATTTTTGTTGAAAGGCCGACGAGATTGATGTTTGAACGGTCTTTGAAGATGAGCCCAGATCTTTTCTAGCTGTTCCACTCACATTAATAGTTGGGTGGCTGCGGCGAAGGTGTCCTGCCATATTCGAAGTGCTACCCGAGGAGTAAACGAAGGACGAGAAACAGTGTTTGCATACTGTCCTTTGCTTGTCAACGGTCCTTTTCCCCTGATCATCGCACTCCACACTAAAACCGAAATGATCCCACACGGCTGACTTTAATGAGGCTGGTGCTTCCTCAAATTTCCTCTTATTGTCATTTCCATTCATCTTTTCCATTCATAAATCGTCATGGACCGCTTAAAGTTTAAAGCCCAGTTTGTTGAACGCTGACAGGCTGAACGGAGGGGCGGGAAAATTCTCATTGGCTCGGGCAGCACTGGAGAGAATGCATTCCGCTGGGTCCTAAACACCCTTTTGTATCGGACGTAGGCTACAGTAGGCAAAATACGCTACATAAGGCAATGCCTTCATTGAAACCGAAATCCGCGGATCTCCAGAATGCTCCGAACTGTGGTAAACGAACCGAACGGATTCGGATACAATTCGAATCCGCTGCAGGCCTAGTGTGTGTGTGTGTGTTTGTGTGTGTGTGTGCGTGCGTGCGTGCGTTCGTGCGTGCGTTCGTGCGTGCGTGCCTGCTTGCGTGTGCTGTGGCTGTCCTATATGATATGATGTGTAATGTGTGTAAATATTAGGGGTGAAACGGATCAGTGTGTCCACGGTTCGGTTCAGATAACCGTTTTGGGCCTCGGTTTCGGATACGGGTTCGGATTAGGATCATGTCCGTGATAGTAAAAAGGTGGACTTTTTTTTGACGGAGGGTTTGGGGGAGAAACACAAAAATGAATGAGACCCACAGGCTATTTGCAATGTGTTAATTGACTGCAATCAGACAACTTGCAAGGCTTTTTTGTGCAATAAATGTTCCCCTAAATGCATTTGAAAACATGGTGCACTGAGTGTAACATGTAAGAGATAACGGCCGACGAGGCTTAGAACTCTGGCGACGAGCGCAGCATGAAGCCAGAGTTGCCTCTACCTGTCCATTATTTCCATCGAACCGGTCGACCTCGAAGGCATTTATCCCGCTTATCACCCGTTTGTATTTATCTCCCGTATATTTAGAATATAATTGTATCAATTACTTTCTTTAAATTTAGGAATCGTGCGCTTGAACTTCAGAAAACAACCTATTACAGCTACCGTTACACGAGAGTTACAGTAAATTAGCCCCTTACGGTCAAGTGTGCCTTTCCAATTTCCTCTTCTGTCAAACTTGTGTATATCCCCTTGTCAGTCTCATTAAATGCCTCTTCAAGCCATTGTTCAAATGTTAAATCACCAAGAACATTTTATTACACAAAATCATCTATTCTGTTCATCGTTTTTTCCGATGTCTTTTCCGCCGTCCATGACTTGTCAATCAACCGTCGGTTAGGCTACGTTTACTACTGTTGTTGTTATGGTTACCATTCATAAGCGCATTGATATGAAACGGTGATTATTTTTTTTCTGGAACTACTTGAGAACGAAGCAGGTTATACGAAATTAATGGTCACCCCATCAGCCAACAAGACAAGAGAATCCCATTGTTGAGGGTGATAATATGAAATAAGAGGCACTGGTGAAATCAAAGGCATTTTATTAAAAACATGGAATAGGCCCGTCAATCAATCAAATGGATCCTAAACATGGATCATAATTTGATTCATAAACTGATATAAAAACATGGAATAGGCCCATCAATCCTGGAGTCAATCAATCACATGGATCCTAAACATGGATCATAATTTGATTCATAAACTGATAAAAACCCTTGAACTTCCAAATAACACATAAAAGTGACTGATAGAATGTGAACATAACATTTAAATGTGCCAAAGTGAACTAAATGAAAATAAATAACATTTCAAAGTGGCTGATAAAATGTAAACATAAATAACACAATTAAACAAAGTGCCTTATAAAATTTAAATAAAAGAGTAAATGTGCAAAAACAAGTGCACTTTCAAGTCAATAAACTGCCTAATATAGGCACTATTCTGTTTTCATGTTCTTTTGTAAAAAGATAAGCATGTCAACATTTTCTGGGGAAAGGCAAGAACGACTTGCACTCACGATATCACCTGCAGTGGAAAACACTCTTTCACTTGCAACAGAGGTTCCAGGGACACAGAGATACCTTTTGGCATGTTTTGAGACACAAGGAAACTTGTGCTGATGTAATTTCCACCACTGAAATGGATTGCCATCTATATGGAGTGATTCCGCTGCTCTGTATAATGCCACCTCCCCCTCAATGGTTGCCGAAAGAGGTTTAGGATGTTGTTCCCCTGTTGTGAAAAGCTCCCCAAATAGGTCAGACATTGCAGTCTTCTTCTGGGGAGGGGGCAACGCTGATGCTGATGGCAGCTTTTCCTCATCTTCATCCTCTGCGTGTGTGCCTTCAACCTGCAAAATGAATAGTATTAAAATGATCAGCATGATCAATGGGTACATTATTTTCTGTGGGGGTTCTGTTCCACGCACTACTTTCTCACTACTTTCTCTAACGGGAGCACTAGGCTTCAAATCAATAATTCATCAGGTTATTACGTTTCCTAAAGATAAAGGAAATTCTAAATAATAATAATAATAAACAATTTTGGATGTTGTAAACGGGAGATAAACGGGATAACGGCCGACGAGCTGTGCAATTCAACAAAGAGAATTGGACTTCGCGGAGCGTCGTGCGTTCTTAGCCCCGCGTCGTTCAATTATCTTTGTAGAATTGCACAGCTCGTCGGCCGTTATCCCTTACATATATTCTAAAATATAACTATTTAAATATAGGTCTATGTTGTTTAAAATATACTAAATAAATAAATACCTGTTGCTCATGGTCCAGAATATCTGCAACAAGGCCTTTGTAGACTTGGTCACAGGCGGCTTCATCAATGAAGGGTAAAGACTTGAACCTGGGATCAAGTGCTGTAGCCCGGTGCAGGTAGTCAATCAGATCTGGATTTGTGTACCTTTTCTCCAAGTCTGCTGTGACGGCTCGCTTGGCTTCTCTGATGATTGGACTGTCTTGTGGGTTTGCGGTCATGGCTCGTAGTGTCCTTGTCTTGAGTGGCAGTATCATAGATGTTGTAGCTGTTGATTCACTGCTCATCAGTGTTGTCATCTGTTTTAGTGGAGAAAGCAGCTGGATAAGGCCTTCTGCCAGCTTCATCTCGCCGTCACTGAGCATGGCCAGGTCTTTCCCCGTCTTCTTCACCGTCTTGTCCAGCAAGGCAGAGAATATTGCAGGTTGCTGCTCCACATACCGCACCAACATGTCGTGCGCGGTGTTCCAACGGGTCGGGACGTCGTGGATCAATTTATGTTCCGGTATGTTGAGCATTTGTTGCTTTTGTGTCAGAACGTTGGCTGCAGTGGTGCTCTTGTGGAAAAAGGTGACGACTCTTCTGACTATCCCCAGCAGGCGGGACACAGCATTGATGGAAACAGCTTTTTTCGCGGCCAGGTTAAGCGTGTGGGCAAAGCAGGGAATATGCGGGCCAAAGGCAGAAGTGTCACGGATGGCATTCACGATGTTGGTGGCATTGTCCGTGGCGACAGGGATAGTGACGTTCGCTCGCTCCAGCTTCCATTCGGTGGCTGCTTGCCGTAGTTCTTCAGCCAAATGTTGGCTTGTGTGGCTTTCGTACACCGGACGAGTTTGCAGCACGTAACACTTCATCTCCCAGTCTGCTATGAAATGGACAGTTACCGTCAGGTAGCTGATGGTGGCTCTTGACGTCCAGCTGTCAGTGGAAAGGGCGAGGAAGTCCGCGTCTCTCAGTTCCCCCTCAACTTCACCCCGAGAGACCGCATAAAGTCCTGGGACCACTTTCCGACTGAAATATGTCCGGGAAGGTATGCTGTAGCGAGGCTCAACCGTCTTCATCATATAGCGGAATCCCTTGTCAGTCACCACAGAATATGGCTGCATATCTTTGGCGATGAACATGCCGATCCCTTGGGTGATGCGTTTATGACGGTCCGAATCCACAGGGTATTTTTGTTGAAAGGCCGACGAGATTGATGTTTGAACGGTCTTTGAAGATGAGCCCAGATCTTTTCTAGCTGTTCCACTCACATTAATAGTTGGGTGGCTGCGGCGAAGGTGTCCTGCCATATTCGAAGTGCTACCCGAGGAGTAAACGAAGGACGAGAAACAGTGTTTGCATACTGTCCTTTGCTTGTCAACGGTCCTTTTCCCCTGATCATCGCACTCCACACTAAAACCGAAATGATCCCACACGGCTGACTTTAATGAGGCTGGTGCTTCCTCAAATTTCCTCTTATTGTCATTTCCATTCATCTTTTCCATTCATAAATCGTCATGGACCGCTTAAAGTTTAAAGCCCAGTTTGTTGAACGCTGACAGGCTGAACGGAGGGGCGGGAAAATTCTCATTGGCTCGGGCAGCACTGGAGAGAATGCATTCCGCTGGGTCCTAAACACCCTTTTGTATCGGACGTAGGCTACAGTAGGCAAAATACGCTACATAAGGCAATGCCTTCATTGAAACCGAAATCCGCGGATCTCCAGAATGCTCCGAACTGTGGTAAACGAACCGAACGGATTCGGATACAATTCGAATCCGCTGCAGGCCTAGTAAATATCAGTGTGTCATCAATGCTTTATCCTCCACCCTATCACCCCTGCAGTGTCTCCCCCCAGGCAGGTGCTGCTCTGTGGCTCTCCTGCCCTCATGTCCTCCTGATGGGGAAGCCACTACTGACACAGAAGGTATTTCTGTTCACACTATAAGTGGGCAGCCAAACTGCTACGGAAGACATGACACCAGGCTGGAAGGTGCATGCATGTCTGAAGCTTATGGGACAGCACAAAGCCTCAGAGTGGTAAATAAAGTAGAAAAATACAATTCACCTGACTCCATGAAATTATTATATGACCTCCGATTGTATCTCGCGGTAGGAGCGACACAGTAGTCCGAGTCATGGGGGCTCAAGACATTAACTCAAGTCATCACAGCTCAAACCCAACTAACACACCAATCAGAACATCAGGATAGATAGACAGAATGGTCATGGACCAATCAATTCACTTGTTTTTGGAACAATGGATCCAAGCTTCTTTATGTACGAACATTCTTTTTTCTAATTAGTTTATTGGTAAATACATTTAAATTGTTTTACTGTATTCAACATAATTTATGTATCAGTTGCATATTTTTGCAGTACATTTTCTTTTTAACTGAATTTCAGTTTATTTTGCTACAGTATATTGAGGAATTTATACATTTCGAAATTGCCTACATGTGTTGTGTCTTTATGTTGTGTTCATTGTGTGAAGAGGTTGTTCTGTGGGAAAACCATAAGCGTCATAACTCATTGCAGTAACAGGTGTTTATGGTAGTGTTTTGAATTCATCTCACCAGTGTGTAATGGGTATTTTGCAGTATATGTGCATTTGATGGCTTGTGTGTGATGTCTGAAGGCAAGGTTTGGTTTAGATGTTAGATCACATGGTTTTGAGTGGTTTTGACAGGGAAGTTCGAAGTTTGTGAAGATGAAAGTGCAGTTATCCATTTGTGTTTAGAGCTGTGGGAAATAGAGTGTTATTTCAAGAAATGTGTCTTGGCAACAAGAAAAACTGTAATAAATATAATAAAGTTGTTTGGGAGTCAGAGAACACACAGGTATCAAACCGCTTTAAACAAGAAACAATAGAGGCAGGTTTACAAGGCAGAGCTGCTGTTGCGTCACGTCATGCTGGTTACAATTCTGAGAAGCCGTAATTACACCTTCTCTCTCTTTTTTTCTCTCTCTCTTTATCTCTCTGCTACTCATTCCCTCTCTCTGAATATGATTTGTGGCAGCAGTGAGGGTGTCACTTTTGTGAGGAAAAAATAGAATTGCAAACCGCATCCGTTGGCAGTCTGAGCTGAACGAAAACGCAAGCGCGTTGTGCACAGTGGTTCTTTTTCACACAGTGTGGGGGACGGACAGCTGGAAACCAACCGTATGAAGAGGACCATCAGTAAAGTCATCTGGACTTTAAATCCAGAATGAAGACCCAAGTCTTTTTTGTTCTTTTTGTGATTTCAGGTAAGAAACCCTTCACCTAACCCTGCGAGCTTTAAAAGTAGGCTTTAACATTTGACAAGAAAGTGCAACGTTGCACAAACAACTCACGGAAGACACTGAATCGTCTTGGACCTTTTGAAGTGGCTTGTTGTGACAAGCAAGAATAGACTAAAGGAAAATGTAAACAGTGCCTTCTCGTCAAAGTCTAAGCATTTGTTTATTTAGCATTTTTGCGAATGAAATGCCATGTGAATCGCCAGCTTATAGATGAAAATTGTTCCACTGCCGCTTTGTGCACAAACAACAACAACAACTGGTTTATGTCAGCTTCGCTCCTTTCTCACTGTAGCCAGCATGGAGGTCCTCCACACAGCCCCTACCTGTGCGCCAGACACCTTCCAGTGCGGAGACGGGAGCTGCATCGCCGCCTCTGACGTTTGCAACGGACAGGTGGAGTGTGCGGACATGAGCGATGAAAGGAACTGCAGTGAGTATCGCACCTTATTACAGTTAGTTTCTTCCTTTCTTTCCTGATATCTTTCTCTCTATCCTTCCCCTTTATAGTTTTATATCTCTCTGTCTCTGTCACTCATGTGGGCCTGTTTGCGTCTTTAAGTAATGCTCTCTGAAAACCAACACATTTAACCAACATGTATTCTCCATAGTGGTTGGGGGCTAAATTAAACCAACAACATTTTGTGTATTTTTAGCCCTAAACTATATATATACACTGTATATATATATAATGGCATGCCGTTCAGGAAATTAACATTTGAATATGTATATACAAAAGTTTGAATATATATACAAAAGTCTGAATATATATACAAAAGTCTGAATATATATGCAAAAGTCTGAATATATATACATGTGTGCTGTTCATGATATGAATGTGAGATGTGTGCTGTTCATGAATGTGAGATGTGTGCTGTTCATGATATGAATGTGAGATGTGTGCTGTTCATGATATGAATGTGAGATGTGTGCTGTTCATGATATGAATGTGAGATGTGTGCTGTTCATGATATGAGATGCGTGCTGCGATATGAATGTGAGATGTGTGCTGTTCATGATATGAATGTGAGATGTGTGCTGTTCATGATATGAATGTGAGATGTATGCTGTTCATGATATGAATGTGAGATGTGTGCTGTTCATGATATGAATGTGAGATGTGTGCTGTTCATGATATGAATGTGAGATGTGTGCTGTTCATGATATGAATGTGAGATGTGTGCTGTTCTTGATATGAATGTGAGATGTGTGCTGTTCATGATATGAATGTGAGATGTGTGCAGTACATGAATGTGAGATGTGTGCTGTTCATGATAGGAATGTGAGATGTGTGCTGCGATATGAATGTGAAATGTGTGCTGTTCATGATATGAATGTGAGATGTGTGCTGTTCATGATATGAATGTGAGATGTGTGCTGCGATATGAATGTGAGATGTGTGCTGTTCATGATATGAATGTGAGATGTGTGCAGTACATGAATGTGAGATGTGTGCTGCGATATGAATGTGAGATGTGTGCTGTTCTCGATATGAATGTGAGATGTGTGCTGTTCATGATATGAATGTGAGATGTGTGCTGTTCATGATATGAATGTGAGATGTGTGCTGTTCATGATATGAATGTGAGATGTGTGCTGTTCAAACTGGCCTCCCTCCACTGTCTGCTAGGCTGCAAGAGAGACGAGTTCAGCTGTGGAGACGGACGCTGTGTCCCCTCCTCCTGGGTCTGTGACGGCGTAGTCGACTGTGGAGACAAAAGGGACGAGACCAACTGCAGTGAGTGTCTCTCTGTGTCTCTCTGTCTCTCTGTCTGTCTCTCTGTCTGGCTGTCTGCTTGCCTGTTTGTCTGTCTGTGTGTCTGTCTGTCTGTTACACTGTTCAGACGTGCAGTGGTCATCTCTTGGTCTCTCTCCAGATAACATTGTTCAGACGTGCAGTGGTAATCTCTTGGTCTCTCTCCAGATAACACTGTTCAGACGTGCAGTGGTCATCTCTTCTCTCTCCCCAGATAACACTGTTCAGACGTGCAGTGGTCATCTCTTGGTCTCTCTCCAGATAACACTGTTCAGACGTGCAGTGGTCATCTCTTGGTCTCTCTCCAGATAACATTGTTCAGACGTGCAGTGGTAATCTCTTGGTCTCTCTCCAGATAACACTGTTCAGACGTGCAGTGGTCATCTCTTGGTCTCTCTCCAGATAACATTGTTCAGACGTGCAGTGGTCATCTCTTGGTCTCTCTCCAGATAACATTGTTCAGACGTGCAGTGGTCATCTCTTGGTCTCTCTCCAGATAACACTGTTCAGACGTGCAGTGGTCATCTCTTGGTCTCTCTCCAGATAACACTGTTCAGACGTGCAGTGGTCATCTCTTGGTCTCTCTCCAGATAACACTGTTCAGACGTGCAGTGGTCATCTCTTGGTCTCTCTCCAGATAACACTGTTCAGACGTGCAGTGGTCATCTCTTCTCTCTCCAGATAACACTGTCCAGACGTGCAGTGGTCATCTCTTCTCTCTCCAGATAACACTGTTCAGACGTGCAGTGGTCATCTCTTGGTCTTTCTCCAGATAACACTGTTCAGACGTGCAGTGGTCATCTCTTGGTCTCTCTCCAGATAACACTGTTCAGACGTGCAGTGGTCATTTCTTCCACTGTGACCACGTGCGCTGCATCCCTTTCTCTTGGATCTGTGACGGAGACGTGGACTGCATGGACAAGAGCGACGAGAGAAACTGCTGTGAGTGCTTAGACACACACACACACACATACGTATAAACACACACACACACACACATACGTATAAACACACACACACACACACACACACACACACGCACACACATATACACACACACACACACACACACACACACACACACACACACACATACACACACACACACACACACACACACACACACACACACACACACACACACACACACACACACATACGTATATACATACACACACACACACACACACACACATACAAATAAACACATACACACATATTCATACACACTGACTCCTTGTCAGATCACATGGGGATGGGTGTGGAGAGGCCGTGCCCTTTGAACTCTTTCCGCTGCGCTGACGGGCGGTGCATCCCCTCCTCTGGCTTGTGTAATGGACGGAGTGAGTGTGTGGACGGGAGCGACGAGAGAAACTGCAGTGAGTATCCCACCTTTTCATCTCTGCCTTCACTGTCCCCCCTTCTTTCACTCTTTCTTTCTTTATTTCTTTCTTTCCCCCTTTCCCTTTTGTCTTCTTCTCTCTCCTCCTCTTTCTGCTCTTCTCTCCCCACCCTCCTGGCCATCTTCAGTGTAAATGTCATGTTGTTCTGGTTCATTACGTTTCCTCTGAGACAAAACTAGCATGAGACCTTGAGAACTGCCATCTCCCCACACAAGTGTCTCCAGGTTTCAAAGGCCTAATGTTGGCCTCTCCCGTCCACTCTTAGACAGTGTGGGGAGGATCAACGGCCAGAGGTCGTGCCCTTTGAACTCATGCCCTTTGAACTATAATGTCCTTGTGCCTCTCCCTTCCTCTCTTGGCCAGTGTGGGGAGGACCAACGGCGAGAGGATTTGCCCTTTGAACTTGTGCCCTTTGAACTCGTGTCCTTTGAACTCTAATGTCCTTGTGCCTCTCCTGTCCTCTCTTAGCCAGTGTGGGGAGGACTGACGGCGAGAGGTCGTGTCCTTTGAACTCGTTCCGCTGTGCCTCGGGTCAGTGTGTGCCCATGTCTGGCGTCTGCGATGGACACAGAGACTGTTCTGACAACAGTGACGAGAACGACTGCAGTATGTACCATGTACCTCCATCCCACCTGAACCCCTCTCTCTCTAGCTCACTCTCTCTGTCTCTCTCTCTTGCTCACTCTCTCTGTCTCTCTCTCTAGCTCACTCTCTCTGTCTCTCTCTCTAGCTCACTCTCTCTGTCTCTCTCTCTAGCTCTCTCTCTCTCTCTCTAGCTCACTCTCTCTGTCTATTTCTCTCTCTCTCGCTCCCTCTGGCTCACTCTCTGGCTCTCTCTCTCTCTCTCTCTAGCTCACTCTCTGTCTATTTCTCTCTCTCTCTCTCTCTCTAGCTCACTCTCTCTGTCTATTTCTCTCTCTCTCTCTCTCTCTCTCTCTCTCTAGCTCACTCTCTCTGTCTATTTCTCTCTCTCTCTCTCTCTCTCTCTCTCTGGCTCTCTCTCTCTCTAGCTCACTCTCTCTGTCTATTTCTCTCTCTCTCGCTCCCTCTGGCTCACTCTCTGGCTCTCTCTCTCTCTCTCTCTAGCTCACTCTCTGTCTATTTCTCTCTCTCTCTCTCTCTCTAGCTCACTCTCTCTGTCTATTTCTCTCTCTCTCTCTCTCTCTCTCTCTCTCTCTCTCTAGCTCACTCTCTCTGTCTATTTCTCTCTCTCTCGCTCCCTCTGGCTCACTCTCTGGCTCTCTCTCTCTCTCTCTCTAGCTCACTCTCTGTCTATTTCTCTCTCTCTCTCTCTCTCTAGCTCACTCTCTCTGTCTATTTCTCTCTCTCTCTCTCTCTCTCTCTCTCTCTCTAGCTCACTCTCTCTGTCTATTTCTCTCTCTCTCGCTCCCTCTGGCTCACTCTCTGGCTCTCTCTCTCTCTCTCTAGCTCACTCTCTCTGTCTATTTCTCTCTCTCTCTCTTTCTCTGGCTCACTCTCTGTCTCTCTCTCTCTCTCTCTAGCTCACTCTCTCTGTCTCTCTCTCTAGCTCACTCACTCTATCTATTTATCTCTCTCTCTCTCTCTCTCTAGCTCACTCTCTCTGTCTCTCTCTCTAGCTCACTCTGTCTCTCTCTCTAGCTCACTCACTCTATCTATTTATCTCTCTCTCTCTGGCTCACTCTCTGGCTCTTTCTCTCTCTCTAGCTCACTCACTCTATCTATTTATCTCTCTCTCTCTCACTCTCTCTATCTCACTCTCTCATTCTCTCTCTCTCTCTGGCTCACTCTCTGGGTCTCTCTCTCACTCTATCTAGCTCACTCTCTCTAGCTCACTCACTCTCTCTCTCTCTCTCTCACTCTCTCTCTCTCTCTCTCTCTGTCTCTCTCTCTCTCACTCTCTCCATCGTCTTTCTCTCTAAGACACTGAAGAGAGGAGTAGCACAGACCCGCTGTGCTCCCTGGACTCTTTCCACTGCGCTGACGGCCGCTGCGTCCCCCTCATGGCAGTGTGTGACGGGAGGAACGACTGCTCCGACCACAGCGACGAGAACAACTGCAGTGAGTGCACTAGCTTTCTTTGCAGTTTCTGCTGTTTCCTTACTCTGTTGATACTGGTGTTCTAACCTCTTATAACTCACATTTGATTCAGGGGAAACTATGGATGTGGCCTTCAGCTAAAACAGCTAGAGAATAATAAAGAAAATGCTATTCTCTATTTTCTGATTTTAAATATTAAATATTACATTTTATTTTATTTTCAATTTTTTTCTCCTCTTCATTCCCTTTTTTGATGATGATGATTTTGAAAAAAAATGGGAGGGGGGTTTATGAGTGTTTGTGTCAACAGGGGGGAATAAGCAACAAAATAAACACACGTTTCCCTAAAGCACAGAGAGCAGCTAGCAACAGCAGCCTCTGATAGCTTCACATGTAATATGTTTCCCTAGAGCACTGAGAACAGCTAGCAACAGCAGCCTCTGATAGCTTCACATGTAATATGTTTCCCCAAAGCACTGAGAGCAGCTAGCTACTGCACCACTCTGATAGCTTCACCTCTCTTTGCACCGCAGCCAGCTCAGAGAGAGGCCCGCCCACAACCTCCTGCTCCCCCAATCACTTCCTCTGTGGGGACGGGCAGTGCATCCCATTGGCTGGAATCTGTGACGGACAGCTTGACTGCTCTGACCGTAGTGACGAGGCTAACTGCAGTAAGTGTTAGGATGTCCCCTCACCTGTGGCCCCTCACCTGATGCCCCTCACCTGATGCCCCTCACCTGTCCCCCCTCACCTGATGCCCCTCACCTGATGCCCCTCACCTGTGGCCCCTAACCTGATGCCCCTCACCTGTCCCCCCTCACCTGATGCCCCTCACCTGATGCCCCTCACCTGTGGCCCCTCACCTGTCCCCCCTCACCTGATGCCCCTCACCTGATGCCCCTCACCTGATGCCCCTCACCTGATGCCCCTCACCTGATGCCCCTCACCTGATGCCCCTCACCTGATGCCCCTCACCTGTGGCCCCTAACCTGATGCCCCTCACCTGTCCCCCCTCACCTGATGCCCCTCACCTGTGGCCCCTCACCTGATGCCCCTCACCTGATGCCCCTCACCTGTGGCCCCTCACCTGATGCCCCTCACCTGTCCCCCCTCACCTGATGCCCCTCACCTGTCGCTCCTCACTTGTCGCCCCTCACCTGTCGCTCCTCACTTGTCGCCCCTCACTTGTTGCCCCTCACCTGTCGCCCCTCTCCTGTCGCCCCTCTCCTGTGTCTCGCCATCCCATGCTTCTCAGCCCTCTGTGCAACACCTGGAAGATAAGACCACAAGGGTTTGAGGAGAAATAAATTCATGCTCCACTTTATTAATACGACCTTTATTGATTACTATGTATACTGTTTATATATACTTTATGTGTCTATATATATTTATACGATATGGATATCTCCTGAAAATGCAATTTTATAAAAAAAAGAATACAGAAAAAATACTGTGTTTCTCATGCGACTCATCACTGACGTCACAAATCCTCTCAACCTAATATGCCTAAATTATTGACGAATCTGTCATTTCAAACTTTCCATTAAAACGAACACAGATTCTGTTCATCACGCTGTAGCGAACGTGGATAGGGGCGTTGCAGAGCCAACATGCTCCCCAAACGCCTTCCGTTGTGGCGATGGTGTGTGTGTCCCGTCCAGCGCGATCTGTAACGGACTGGTGGAGTGCCCTGACAGAAGCGATGAGGCAAACTGTAGTGAGTATCTTACCGCTAACACCTTTACGTTTAACTCCTACCTGCAGTGAGTATCTTACCGCTAACACCTTTACCTTAACTCCTGCATGCATCGAGTATCTAGCCGCTCATCTTTGTGTTAAACTCCAAACTGTGTCTGTTTGCTCTTCTGCTTGGCAGATAGCGGATTGTAGTAAAGAACCTCACCTCACCTCACCTCACCTCACCTCACCTCACCTCACCTCACCTCACCTCACCTCACCTCACCTCACCTCACCTCACCTCACCTCACCTCACCTCACCTCACCTCACCTCACCTCACCTCACCTCACCTCACCTCACCTCACCTCCACTCACCTCACCCCCACTCACCTCATCTCACCTCACCTTTGTAACTGTTTTGAAGCAGGCTATCACTTTTAACATTACAGGCCAATTGTGAGACCCACCCCCCCTCACCCCCCCTCACCTCACCTCACCTCACCTCACCTCACCTCCACTCACCTCACCCCCACTCACCTCATCTCACCTCACCTTTGTAACTGTTTTGAAGCAGGCTATCACTTTCAACATTACAGGCCAATTGTGAGACCCACCTCACCTCACCTTCGTAACTGTTTTGGTGCTTCGTCTCTGTTTCGCAGTGTTTCTCTGTACGAGTCAATAATGCCTGTTTCAAAATGACCACAGCCGCCACACTCTCTCTCTCTGTTCCACAGCTGTTACCCCGGTAACCTGCCACCCGGCCTCCTTCCGCTGTGGTGATGGCACCTGCGTCCCCTCGGCGTGGGTCTGTGACGGGCAGCTCGACTGTAGTGACAGCGCTGACGAGAGCAACTGCAGTGAGTAGACCTTACAGATGAGTGTATCATACATCCACCCATTCATGCACCTTTGCAACTGCAGTGAGTAGATGTTACGACCCGACTCCTGAACCGCAGCATAAATTGGACCACAGAGTGTACAAAAATAGGGGTTTATTTTCTATATCACAAAGACACGGAGTAAAATAGTTAGTGCCAAGCAACAGTAATCCAAAATGTCCACACCAGCATCAAATGCATGCTTGTCATGATTGTCATGTGCTGTGCATGTTTCTTCTCTGTGGGTGCTGGAGACATTACAAAGCCTCATTGGTCGAGCTACAAGCGCCTTTATTTTTGCTCACCGTCTCAAATGTGATATCTTGTTGTGCTTTGGCCAGCCTTGACGGACAGGACCTGCGCCCCGGACTATTTCCTCTGTGGAGACGGACGCTGCATCCCCTCCTCCTGGGTCTGTGATGGACGCGCTGACTGCTTGGACCTTAGTGACGAGGAGAACTGCAGTGAGTTCTCCCTCCGTCCTTCCTTCCTTCCTTCCATCCTTCCTTCCTTCCTCCCTTCCTTCCTTCCATCCTTCCTTCCTTCCTTCCTCCCTTCCTTCCTTCCTTCCTCCCTCCCTTCCTTCCTTCCTCCCTCCCTTCCTTCCCTCCTTCCCTCCTTCCTTCCTTCCTTCCTCCTTCCTTCTTTCCTTCCATCCTTCCTTCTATTCTTCCTCCCTCCTTCTATTCTTCCTCCCTCACTCCCTCCCTCACTCCCTCCTTCCTCCCTCCTTCCTTCCTTCCTTCCTCCTTCCCTCCCTCTTTCCTTCCCTCTTTCCTTCTCTCCTTCTGTCCTTCTTTCCTTCCTTCCCTCAACTTCTCAGACATCTTTATTTCCTGTGTACCATGTTGACGCCTAGGTTTGTACCTTCTCAGCCACCGTAGAACCCCCCTGCTCCCCATCTGACTTCAGCTGTGATGATGGTACCTGCATCCCCTCTGCTGGAGTCTGTGATGGAGTGATTCAGTGTGTGGACAGGAGTGACGAGAGGAATTGTTGTAAGGACAAATCTTTCATCCCTCTTTCTCTCCCTCTGTCTACCACTACAAATGCCACAATAGGACAAACAGAGCAGCTTCATATCCTTCAAATCTACCAAATGTGATATCTTGTGGTGCTTTGGCCAGCCTTGACGGAGAGGACCTGCGCCCCGGACTATTTCCTCTGTGGAGACGGACGCTGCATCCCCTCCTCCTGGGTCTGTGATGGACGCGCTGACTGCTTGGACCTTAGTGACGAGGAGAACTGCAGTGAGTTCTCCCTCCGTCCTTCCTTCCTTCCTTCCATCCTTCCTTCCTTCCTTCCTTCATTCCTACCTTTCTTCCTTCCTTCCTTCCTTCATCCCTTCCTTCCCTCCCTACTACCTTCGTCCTTCATTCCTTCTTTCCTTCCTTCATCCCTTCCATCCTTCTATTCTTCCTTCCTGCCTCCTTCCTTCCTCCCTTCCTCCCTCATTATATTCTTCCTTCATCCCTTCCTTCCTTCCTCCCTCCCTCCTTCTATTCTTCCTTCCTGCCTCCTTCCTCCCTCCCTTCTTCTTTCCTTCCTTCCTTCCTTCCTCCCTCCCTCCTTCTATTCTTCCTTCCTGCCTCCTTCCTCCCTCCCTTCTTCTTTCCTTCCTTCCTTCCTTCCTTCTTTCCTCCCTTCCCTCAACTTCTCAGACATCTTTACTTCCTGTGTACCATGTTGACACCTGAGTTTGTACCTTCTCAGCCACCATAGAACCCACCTGTTCCACATCTGACTTTCTCTGTGATGATGGTACCTGCATTCCTTCCTCTGGAGTCTGTGATGGAGTGATTCAGTGTGTGGACAGGAGTGATGAGAGGAACTGCCGTAAGTTATTTAACATACCCCATGACTGAGTAATTTGCATTCAAATATACGTATACATATACTTACTATACATACTATTCTACATATATACATGACTTTAAACATTCCCAAAGACTTCTGGAATGAGAACTGTGTTTGAGGCTGTCTGATGACCTTTGGAATCTGTGTCCAATCATAATCTCTCTAATTTTGACCTTCTCAGCCACCATAGAACCCACCTGTTCCACATCTGACTTCAGCTGTGATGATGGTACCTGCATCCCCTCTGCTGGAGTCTGTGATGGAGTGAATCAGTGTGTGGATAGGAGTGACGAGAGAAACTGCTGTAAGCATCATCCCTCATATCTTTCTGCCTTTGTCTGTACAGCTTTTGTTACTCATCCCATGACCGAGTAACACACATTAAAATATACTTATATATACTCACTATATATACTATACTGTATATATACATAACCTATTAACACTCTCACATATTTCTTGGATGAGAACCGTGTTTGGACACAGATTCCAGAGGTCATCAGACAGCCTCAATCATAAATTCTACAATTTGTACCTTCTCAGCCACCGTAGAAACCACCTGCTCGGCAACAGACTTTAGCTGTGATGATGGTACCTGCATCCCCTCTGCTGGAGTCTGTGATGGAGTGATTCAGTGTGTGGACAGGAGTGATGAGAGGAATTGTTGTAAGCACAAATCTTTCATCCCTCTTTCTCTCCCTCTGTCTACCACTACAAATGCCACAATGTGACAAACAGAACAGCTTCATATCCTTCAAATCTACCAAATGTGGAATGTGACGAGTCTCTCCACTTTCAACTGATACTCTCAACATCTTTCCTCAAACCTCTTTGATGCCTGAGTTTGTACCTTCTCAGCCACCTTAGAAGCTACCTGCTCCACATCTGATTTCCTCTGTGATGATGGTACCTGTATCCCCTCTGCTGGAGTCTGTGATGGAGTGAATCAGTGTGTGGACAGCAGTGACGAGAGGAACTGCCGTAAGTAAATAAACCTACCCCATGACTGAGTAACACGAAATATGTATAATCAGTATACTTACTATATATACTATACTATCCATATACATAAGTAATAAACACTCCCGCAGACTTCTGGGATGAGAACTGTGTTTGGACACAGATTCCAGAGGTCATCAGACAGCCTCAGTCATAATATTTCCAATTTGACCTTCTCAGCCACCGTAGAACCCCCCTGCTCCCCATCTGACTTTCTCTGTGATGATGGTACCTGCATTCCTTCCTCTGGAGTCTGTGATGGAGTGAATCAGTGTGTGGACAGCAGTGACGAGAGGAACTGTCGTAAGTTATTAAACCTACCTCATGACTGAGTGACACGCATTCAAACGTACGTATAAACAGTATACTTACTATATATACTATCAGGGTGCGATTTGCCGGGGGGGATGGTGGGGATTTACCCCCCCTCTGGTTTTTACATCCCCACCTCAGCTGGATGAATTTCATACATGGGGGGGGATAACCCTCAATTATTTAAAAAACAATAAAAAAACAGACAGGTTGTGACAGCGTTTTCTTACACTTGCTTACATCGCTGGCACTAACGTTCACCTTACCCGAATTGTCGGCATTCTCAGAATTTGCGAACGTCCCCATGCACATAAACACATTGTATACATTGCAACAATAACATTACATACACGGAAATTAGCAAAGCCAGCTAATTAGGCTACTGTACAATGAAACGAGTCCAGAGCAGCATATCGTCCTTTTTAACAGGACCTGCGCAAAAATAATCTCTAACCTCTACACAACTTAAAGCAGTCATTTCCGGTCCTGAAACTTCTTCTTTCTTTTTTGATGGTGCGGTCCTGAAACTAAATTAGGCATCTCCTAGTAACCTGTTTCAGAAAAAAATATATTTCATGTAGGCTATTTTATATACTGTTCAAAATGTAACCTAGTAGTGTCTATTGTTAATTTGAAGAGAATTAGGCCTATGTATTGCTTGTTTTTTTTTTCATGATAAAAAAAAAAAAAAAAAAACATCCCCCCCTCTGGTTTTTGGGCAAATCGCACCCTGTATACTATACTATATATATACATAACTAATAAACACTCCCCCAGACTTCTGGGATGAGACCTGTGTTTGGACACAGATTCCAGAGGTCATCAGACAGCCTCAGTCATAATATTTCCAATTTGACCTTCTCAGCCACCGTAGAACCCACCTGTTCCACATCTGACTTCAGCTGTGATGATGGTACCTGCATTCCTTCCTCTGGAGTCTGTGATGGAGTGAATCAGTGTGTGGACAGGAGTGACGAGAGGAACTGCCGTAAGTGCTATTTTTTCTGCCATCACTTTGGTCTGTCCCCTACTACCTACTAGCTACTACAAATGCCACCATAGGACAAACAGAACGACTTCAAATTCTTAATAATCCTTCATATCACACTTTAGTGTTTTGGAAGGAATTGCCATCAGCACTGCTTCTTGCAATCCCATAATCACTATATATCACTACACTAATCACTTTCGTTGCTGGTTTTTATACTATAACACACCTCTGACCTTCTCAGCCACCGTAGAACCCACCTGTTCCACATCTGACTTTCTCTGTGATGATGGTACCTGCATTCCTTCCTCTGGAGTCTGTGATGGAGTGATTCAGTGTGTGGACAGGAGTGACGAGAGGAACTGCTGTAAGTTATTAAACCTACCCCATGACTGAGTAATATGAATTAAAATATACTTACTATATACAGTACTGTGCAAAAGTTTTAGGCAGGTGTGAAAAAATGCTATGAACTAAGAATGCTTTGAAAAATGTAAACAATAAATGTTTATTTTTTATCCATTTACATGGTAAGACTGAGCACAGCAACAAGACACAACGTAGTTATACTGCATCAGCAGGGTCTCTCCCAGACAAAGATTTCAAAGCAGACAGGGGTTTCAAAATGTGCAGTTCCAGCTCTTTTGAAGAAGACGTTGAGGATCGTAGACGCAGTGTTCAGCCAAGGAAACTTAATGCAGCTGATGAAAAACACATCAAGCTTATTTACCTTCGAAATCGGAAGATTTCAAGCAGTGGCATCAGCTCAGAACTGGCAGAAACCAGTGGTACCCAGGTACAGACATTTACTGTCCGGGGAAGTCTGGCCAGAAGTGGTTTTCATGGAAGAGTTGCAGCCAAAAAGCTCTACCCCGACAAGGAAACAAGGCCAAGTGACTGAACTAAGCACGTAAGCACAGAAACTAGGGTGCAGAAACATGGCAGAAGGTGCTCTGGACTGATGAGTCAAATTAGAAATATTTGGCTGTAGAAGAAGGCAGTTTGTTCGCTGGAGGCTGGAGAGAGGTACAATAATGAGAGTCTGCAGGCAACAGTGAAGCATGGTAGAGGTTCCTTTCCAGTTTGGGGCTGCATTTCTGCAAGTGGAGTTGGAGATTTGGTCAGGATGAATGGTGTCCTCAATGCTGAGAAATACAGGCAGATACTAATCCATCATGCAATACCATCAGGGAGGCGTATGATTGGCACCAAATGTATTCTGCAGCAGGAACATAACCCCAAACATACAGCCAATGTCATTAACAACTATCTTCAGCTTAAAGAAGAACAGAAAGTCCTGCAAGTGATGGTATGACCCCCACAGAGCCCTAATCTCTACATCATCAAGTCTGTCTGGGTTTACATGAAGAGACAGAAGAATTTTAGGAAGCCTACATCCACAGAAGATCTGTGGTTAGTTCTCTAAGATGTTTGGAACAATTTACCAGCCTTGTTCCTTCAAAAACTGCGCAAGTGTATCTGGAAGAATTGATGCTATTTTGAAGGCAAAGGGTGGTCACACCAAATATTGATTTAATTTAGAATTTTCTTCTGTTCCTTCACTGCATTTTGTTAATTTATGAAGAATTGATGAAAATAAACTGTTAACACTTCCATTTTTGAAAGCATTCTTAGTTTACAGCATTTTTTCACACCTGCCTAAAACTTTTGCACAGTACTGTATACTATACTATACTTTTTATATTATACTATACTGTATGCTATACTATATATATAGCACCATCCCTACTCCTCTTTTGACCTTCGGAAAGATTTGCAGACATGTGTTTGGGACATTTTGAGAAGTAGGCTTTTGTAGCCTATGGGTTCATAGAGTCCAGTACGGACCCAATCACTAACACCAAGTTGTGAGCCGGTGGGATCTGTTGGACTATTCTTCACTGGATGTGAAAATGATGGTTAAAACATTTTAGTATGCTAAATTTGTCCTTTAACTTTGTGCCCTCTCAGCCACCGTAGTACCCTCCTGCTCCTCGGCCGAGTTTCGCTGTGCTGACGGCACCTGCATCCCCTCCACTGGAGTGTGTGACCGAGTCGCTCAGTGTCTGGACCACAGCGACGAGACCAACTGTAGTATGTAATCCTCCTCTCCCAATCCCTTTAAATGGCCTGTAGCAGATGGGCCCCCCTCTGGGCTCGGTTCTGTAGTATGTATTCCCCCTCTCTAAATCCCTTTAATGGGCCTATCTATAGCAGATGGCACAACACACTTCGTATTTTGTATCTACAGCTAATCAATAAACAAACGTAAATGTTTCCGTTTGACCTGTATGACCTTGACAGCGTTTGTAGAGAGGACCTGTTCTCCGTCTCAGTTCCGCTGCTCTGACGGCAACTGCATCCAGTCCATCTGGGTGTGTGATGGAGAGATGGACTGCCCCGACGACAGCGACGAGAGCCACTGCAGTGAGCATCTCCTGCATATAGACATTACACATATAGACATCACACATATAGACTTTACACATATAGACATTACACACATAGGCATTAAACATATAGACATTACACACATAGATTTTACACATATAGACATTACACACATAGATTTTACACATATAGACATTACACACATATACATTACACATATCTAGACATTACACATATAGACATTACACACATAGACATTACACATATAGACATTACACATAGACATTACACATATAGACATTACACATATAGACATTACACACATAGACATTACACACATAGACATTACACATATAGACATTACACACATAGACATTACACATATAGACATTACACACATAGACATTACACATATAGACATTACACATATAGACATTACACACATACACTGTATCTGTCTCACTGTCTGTCTGACTTGCATTCTGCCCTGTCTGTGTCTGTGTCTGTCTGTGAGTCTGTGTTGAGCAGGCAGCACACAGAGGACCTTTGCTCCAGAATGACTTAATCATTAGTTTAATTATTCATCATTAAATTAATGATTTGTGTTAATATTCATTGTTAAACTAATGATTTGTGTAATTATTCATAGTTAAATGAATCATTAGTTTAATAATTTATTGTTAAATTAATGATTAGTTTAATTATTCATCGTTACATTAATCATTAGGTTAATTATTAGACCTCATCACTCACCCCTCAGGCAGCGCACACAGGGTCTGTGCTCCAGACTATTTCTCCTGTGGGAGTGGCCTCTGCGTCCCCAACAAATGGGTCTGTGACGGGAACGCAGAGTGCCCCGACCGGAGCGACGAGACCAACTGCAGTGAGTAGCCATCCATCCATCCATCCATCCATCCAGCCATCCATCCACCCATCCACCCATCCACCCATCCATCCATCCATCCATCCACCCATCCATCCATCCATCCATCCATCCATCCATCCACCCATCCATCCATCCATCCATCCATCCATCCATCCATCCATCCATCCATCCAACCACCCATCCATCCATCTATACTGTATATATTTACACATCCATATGTCTCAGGTGAAAAAATGCCTAATCCCTGATTAAAATCTGTCCACAACTTGAGCACTTGTGCTCATAAACACAATCATGGCCATCAATTAATATTAAATATAGTCCCATAACTATTTATATAACTATTAAACCAATTAATATCCAATGTGGATAAATGCTTTTTAAAGACAATAATGGGGGGGGGGGGGGAAACATTCTGTCTGTGTATGTGTGTGTGTGTGTGTGTGTGTGTGTGTGTGTGTGTGTGTGTGTGTGTGTGTGTGTGTGTGTGTGTGTGTGTGTGTGTGTGTGTGTGTGACTGTGCCTGTGTCTGTGTCTGTGTCTGTGTCTGTGTCTGTGTCTGTGTCTGTGTCTGTGTCTGTGTCTGTGTCTGTGTCTGTGTCTGTGTCTGTGTCTGTGTCTGTGTCTGTGTCTGTGTCTGTGTCTGTGTCTGTGTGTGTGTGTGTGCGTGTGCGTGTGTGTGTGGTTTGACCTTTGACCTCTTCAGCCCACACGAGCTGCAGGCCAAGTGAGTTCCGCTGTGGTGGTGGGCGCTGCATCCCCTCAGTCTGGGTGTGTGACGGAGAGAGCGACTGCATTGACAAGAGCGACGAGAGGAACTGCAGTGAGTGTACACACACACACACACACACACACACACACACGCATGCACACACATGCACACGCATGCACACACACATACACACACACGCATGCACACGCATGCACATGCACGCGCACACACACACGAAGACACATACACACACACACACCTCAGTGTAAGCCTATGTAGAAAACAGGATTTGTTTATATGAAATTATGCCTTTAAAGGAATGTTGGGTAGGTTTGTAAGTGGCTATTGTTACCAGGGGGAATGTTAACAAAAGTTTGTCAAGTTTGCAAAATTACACATTGGACCTTTAATGTAAAGCCAAAAAGGTCATTCAGTCCCACACATTTCCATGGATGTTTTTATTTAACACTGACTCCGTAGTGACCGTTGACATGGTAACGACGTGTGGGCCAGGACAGTTCCGCTGTGGAGACGGGGGCTGCATCCCCTCATTGCTGGTCTGCAACGGGAACCGCGACTGTGATGACGGCAGCGATGAAGACCAGCGGCAGAACTGCTGTGAGTAGCCTCAGTAACCTCAGTATCCCCTGCTGTGAGTAGCCTCAGTAACCTCAGTATCCCCTGCTGTGAGTAGCCTCAGTAACCCCTGCTGCGAGTAGCCTCAGTAAACCCTGCTGTGAGTAGCCTCAGTAAACCCTGCTGTGAGTAGCCTCAGTAGCCCCTGCTGTGAGTAGCCTCAGTAACCCCTCCTGCTGTGAGTAGCCTCAGTAAAGCCTGCTGTGAGTAGCCTCAGTAACCCCTGCTGTGAGTAGCCTCAGTAACCCCTGCTGTGAGTAGTCTCAGTAGCCTCAGTAACCCCCGCTGTGAGTAGCCTCAGTAACCTAAATAGCCCCTGCTGTGAGTAGCCTCAGTAACCTAAATAGCCCCTGCTGTGAGTAGCCTCAGTATCCTCTGCTGTGAGTAGCCTCAGTATCCTCTGCTGTGAGTAGCCTCAGTAACCCCTGCTGTGAGTAGCCTCAGTAACCCCTGCTGTGAGTAGCCTCAGTAACCTTGCTGTGAGTAGCCTCAGTATCCCCTGCTGTGAGTAGCCTCAGTAGCCCCTGCTGTGAGTAGCCTCAGTATCCCCTGCTGTGAGTAGCCTCAGTAAACCCTGCTGTGAGTAGCCTCAGTAACCCCTGCTGTGAGTAACCTCAGTAACCCCTGCTGTGAGTAGCCTTAGTAGCCCCTGCTGTGAGTAGCCTCAGTAACCTTGCTGTGAGTAGCCTCAGTATCCCCTGCTGTGAGTAGCCTTAGTAGCCTCAGTAACCCCTCCTGGTGAGTAGCCTGAGTATCCCCTGCTGTGAGTAGCCTCAGTAACCCCTGCTGTGAGTAGCCTCAGTAAACCCCGCTGTGAGTAGCCTCAGTAACCCCTGATGTGAGTAGCCTCAGTATCCCCTGCTGTGAGTAGACTCAGTAACCCCTGCTGTGAGTAGCCTCAGTAAACCCCGCTGTGAGTAGCCTCAGTAACCCCTGCTGTGAGTAGCCTCAGTAACCCCTCCTGGTGAGTAGCCTCAGTAAACCCTGCTGTGAGTAGCCTCAGTAACCCCTGCTGTGAGTAGCCTCAGTAACCCCTGCTGTGAGTAGCCTCAGTAACCTCAGTAGCCTCAGTAACCTCAGTAGCCTCAGTAGCCCCTGCTGTGAGTAGCCTCAGTAACCCCTGCTGTGAGTAGCCTCAGTAACCGCCTGCTGTGAGTAGCCTCAGTAACCTCAGTAGCCTCAGTAAACCCTGCTGTGAGTAGCCTCAGTAAACCCTGCTGTGAGTAGCCTCAGTAAACCCTGCTGTGAGTAGCCTCAGTAACCCCTGCTGTGAGTAGCCTCAGTAACCCCTGCTGTGAGTAGCCTCAGTAACCCCCGCTGTGAGTAGCCTCAGTAACCCCTGCTGTGAGTAGCCTCAGTAACCCCTGCTGTGAGTAGCCTCAGTAACCCCTGCTGTGAGTAGTCTCAGTAGCCTCAGTAACCCCCGCTGTGAGTAGCCTCAGTAACCTAAATAGCCCCTGCTGTGAGTAGCCTCAGTAACCCCTGCTGTGAGTAGCCTCAGTAACCTAAATAGCCCCTGCTGTGAGTAGCCTCAGTATCCCCCGCTGTGAGTAGCCTCAGTAACCCCTGCTGTGAGTAGCCTCAGTAACCCCTGCTGTGAGTAGCCTCAGTAACCCCTGCTGTGAGTAGTCTCAGTAGCCTCAGTAACCCCCGCTGTGAGTAGCCTCAGTAACCTAAATAGCCCCTGCTGTGAGTAGCCTCAGTAACCTAAATAGCCCCTGCTGTGAGTAGCCTCAGTATCCTCTGCTGTGAGTAGCCTCAGTATCCTCTGCTGTGAGTAGCCTCAGTAACCCCTGCTGTGAGTAGCCTCAGTAACCCCTGCTGTGAGTAGCCTCAGTAACCTTGCTGTGAGTAGCCTCAGTATCCCCTGCTGTGAGTAGCCTCAGTAGCCCCTGCTGTGAGTAGCCTCAGTATCCCCTGCTGTGAGTAGCCTCAGTAAACCCTGCTGTGAGTAGCCTCAGTAACCCCTGCTGTGAGTAACCTCAGTAACCCCTGCTGTGAGTAGCCTTAGTAGCCCCTGCTGTGAGTAGCCTCAGTAACCTTGCTGTGAGTAGCCTCAGTATCCCCTGCTGTGAGTAGCCTTAGTAGCCTCAGTAACCCCTCCTGGTGAGTAGCCTGAGTATCCCCTGCTGTGAGTAGCCTCAGTAACCCCTGCTGTGAGTAGCCTCAGTAAACCCCGCTGTGAGTAGCCTCAGTAACCCCTGATGTGAGTAGCCTCAGTATCCCCTGCTGTGAGTAGACTCAGTAACCCCTGCTGTGAGTAGCCTCAGTAAACCCCGCTGTGAGTAGCCTCAGTAACCCCTGCTGTGAGTAGCCTCAGTAACCCCTCCTGGTGAGTAGCCTCAGTAAACCCTGCTGTGAGTAGCCTCAGTAACCCCTGCTGTGAGTAGCCTCAGTAACCCCTGCTGTGAGTAGCCTCAGTAACCTCAGTAGCCTCAGTAACCTCAGTAGCCTCAGTAGCCCCTGCTGTGAGTAGCCTCAGTAACCCCTGCTGTGAGTAGCCTCAGTAACCGCCTGCTGTGAGTAGCCTCAGTAACCTCAGTAGCCTCAGTAAACCCTGCTGTGAGTAGCCTCAGTAAACCCTGCTGTGAGTAGCCTCAGTAAACCCTGCTGTGAGTAGCCTCAGTAACCCCTGCTGTGAGTAGCCTCAGTAACCCCTGCTGTGAGTAGCCTCAGTAACCCCCGCTGTGAGTAGCCTCAGTAACCCCTGCTGTGAGTAGCCTCAGTAACCCCTGCTGTGAGTAGCCTCAGTAACCCCTGCTGTGAGTAGTCTCAGTAGCCTCAGTAACCCCTGCTGTGAGTAGTCTCAGTAGCCTCAGTAACCCCTGCTGTGAGTAGCCTCAGTAACCCCTGCTGTGAGTAGCCTCAGTAACCCCTGCTGTGAGTAGTCTCAGTAGCCTCAGTAACCTAAATAGCCCCTGCTGTGAGTAGCCTCAGTAACCCCTGCTGTGAGTAGCCTCAGTAACCTAAATAGCCCCTGCTGTGAGTAGCCTCAGTATCCCCCGCTGTGAGTAGCCTCAGTAACCCCTGCTGTGAGTAGCCTCAGTAACCCCTGCTGTGAGTAGCCTCAGTAACCCCTGCTGTGAGTAGCCTCAGTAACCCTGCTGTGAGTAGCCTCAGTAACCCCTGCTGTGAGTAGCCTCAGTAAACCCCGCTGTGAGTAGCCTCAGTAACCCCTGCTGTGAGTAGCCTCAGTAACCCCTTCTGGTGAGTAGCCTCAGTAACCCCTGCTGTGAGTAGCCTCAGTAACCCCTGCTGTGAGTAGTCTCAGTAGCCTCAGTAACCCCCGCTGTGAGTAGCCTCAGTAACCTAAATAGCCCCTGCTGTGAGTAGCCTCAGTAACCTAAATAGCCCCTGCTGTGAGTAGCCTCAGTATCCCCCGCTGTGAGTAGCCTCAGTAACCCCTGCTGTGAGTAGCCTCAGTAACCCCTGCTGTGAGTAGCCTCAGTAACCCCTGCTGTGAGTAGTCTCAGTAGCCTCAGTAACCCCCGCTGTGAGTAGCCTCAGTAACCTAAATAGCCCCTGCTGTGAGTAGCCTCAGTAACCTAAATAGCCCCTGCTGTGAGTAGCCTCAGTATCCTCTGCTGTGAGTAGCCTCAGTATCCTCTGCTGTGAGTAGCCTCAGTAACCCCTGCTGTGAGTAGCCTCAGTAACCCCTGCTGTGAGTAGCCTCAGTAACCTTGCTGTGAGTAGCCTCAGTATCCCCTGCTGTGAGTAGCCTCAGTAGCCCCTGCTGTGAGTAGCCTCAGTATCCCCTGCTGTGAGTAGCCTCAGTAAACCCTGCTGTGAGTAGCCTCAGTAACCCCTGCTGTGAGTAACCTCAGTAACCCCTGCTGTGAGTAGCCTTAGTAGCCCCTGCTGTGAGTAGCCTCAGTAACCTTGCTGTGAGTAGCCTCAGTATCCCCTGCTGTGAGTAGCCTTAGTAGCCTCAGTAACCCCTCCTGGTGAGTAGCCTGAGTATCCCCTGCTGTGCGTAGCCTCAGTAACCCCTGCTGTGAGTAGCCTCAGTAAACCCCGCTGTGAGTAGCCTCAGTAACCCCTGATGTGAGTAGCCTCAGTATCCCCTGCTGTGAGTAGACTCAGTAACCCCTGCTGTGAGTAGCCTCAGTAAACCCCGCTGTGAGTAGCCTCAGTAACCCCTGCTGTGAGTAGCCTCAGTAACCCCTCCTGGTGAGTAGCCTCAGTAAACCCTGCTGTGAGTAGCCTCAGTAACCCCTGCTGTGAGTAGCCTCAGTAACCCCTGCTGTGAGTAGCCTCAGTAACCTCAGTAGCCTCAGTAACCTCAGTAGCCTCAGTAGCCCCTGCTGTGAGTAGCCTCAGTAACCCCTGCTGTGAGTAGCCTCAGTAACCGCCTGCTGTGAGTAGCCTCAGTAACCTCAGTAGCCTCAGTAAACCCTGCTGTGAGTAGCCTCAGTAAACCCTGCTGTGAGTAGCCTCAGTAAACCCTGCTGTGAGTAGCCTCAGTAACCCCTGCTGTGAGTAGCCTCAGTAACCCCTGCTGTGAGTAGCCTCAGTAACCCCCGCTGTGAGTAGCCTCAGTAACCCCTGCTGTGAGTAGCCTCAGTAACCCCTGCTGTGAGTAGCCTCAGTAACCCCTGCTGTGAGTAGTCTCAGTAGCCTCAGTAACCCCCGCTGTGAGTAGCCTCAGTAACCTAAATAGCCCCTGCTGTGAGTAGCCTCAGTAACCCCTGCTGTGAGTAGCCTCAGTAACCTAAATAGCCCCTGCTGTGAGTAGCCTCAGTATCCCCCGCTGTGAGTAGCCTCAGTAACCCCTGCTGTGAGTAGCCTCAGTAACCCCTGCTGTGAGTAGCCTCAGTAACCCCTGCTGTGAGTAGCCTCAGTAACCCTGCTGTGAGTAGCCTCAGTAACCCCTGCTGTGAGTAGCCTCAGTAAACCCCGCTGTGAGTAGCCTCAGTAACCCCTGCTGTGAGTAGCCTCAGTAACCCCTTCTGGTGAGTAGCCTCAGTAACCCCTGCTGTGAGTAGCCTCAGTAACCCCTGCTGTGAGTAGTCTCAGTAGCCTCAGTAACCCCCGCTGTGAGTAGCCTCAGTAACCTAAATAGCCCCTGCTGTGAGTAGCCTCAGTAACCTAAATAGCCCCTGCTGTGAGTAGCCTCAGTATCCCCCGCTGTGAGTAGCCTCAGTAACCCCTGCTGTGAGTAGCCTCAGTAACCCCTGCTGTGAGTAGCCTCAGTAACCCCTGCTGTGAGTAGTCTCAGTAGCCTCAGTAACCCCCGCTGTGAGTAGCCTCAGTAACCTAAATAGCCCCTGCTGTGAGTAGCCTCAGTAACCTAAATAGCCCCTGCTGTGAGTAGCCTCAGTATCCTCTGCTGTGAGTAGCCTCAGTATCCTCTGCTGTGAGTAGCCTCAGTAACCCCTGCTGTGAGTAGCCTCAGTAACCCCTGCTGTGAGTAGCCTCAGTAACCTTGCTGTGAGTAGCCTCAGTATCCCCTGCTGTGAGTAGCCTCAGTAGCCCCTGCTGTGAGTAGCCTCAGTATCCCCTGCTGTGAGTAGCCTCAGTAAACCCTGCTGTGAGTAGCCTCAGTAACCCCTGCTGTGAGTAACCTCAGTAACCCCTGCTGTGAGTAGCCTTAGTAGCCCCTGCTGTGAGTAGCCTCAGTAACCTTGCTGTGAGTAGCCTCAGTATCCCCTGCTGTGAGTAGCCTTAGTAGCCTCAGTAACCCCTCCTGGTGAGTAGCCTGAGTATCCCCTGCTGTGAGTAGCCTCAGTAACCCCTGCTGTGAGTAGCCTCAGTAAACCCCGCTGTGAGTAGCCTCAGTAACCCCTGATGTGAGTAGCCTCAGTATCCCCTGCTGTGAGTAGACTCAGTAACCCCTGCTGTGAGTAGCCTCAGTAAACCCCGCTGTGAGTAGCCTCAGTAACCCCTGCTGTGAGTAGCCTCAGTAACCCCTCCTGGTGAGTAGCCTCAGTAAACCCTGCTGTGAGTAGCCTCAGTAACCCCTGCTGTGAGTAGCCTCAGTAACCCCTGCTGTGAGTAGCCTCAGTAACCTCAGTAGCCTCAGTAACCTCAGTAGCCTCAGTAGCCCCTGCTGTGAGTAGCCTCAGTAACCCCTGCTGTGAGTAGCCTCAGTAACCGCCTGCTGTGAGTAGCCTCAGTAACCTCAGTAGCCTCAGTAAACCCTGCTGTGAGTAGCCTCAGTAAACCCTGCTGTGAGTAGCCTCAGTAAACCCTGCTGTGAGTAGCCTCAGTAACCCCTGCTGTGAGTAGCCTCAGTAACCCCTGCTGTGAGTAGCCTCAGTAACCCCCGCTGTGAGTAGCCTCAGTAACCCCTGCTGTGAGTAGCCTCAGTAACCCCTGCTGTGAGTAGCCTCAGTAACCCCTGCTGTGAGTAGTCTCAGTAGCCTCAGTAACCCCCGCTGTGAGTAGCCTCAGTAACCTAAATAGCCCCTGCTGTGAGTAGCCTCAGTAACCCCTGCTGTGAGTAGCCTCAGTAACCTAAATAGCCCCTGCTGTGAGTAGCCTCAGTATCCCCCGCTGTGAGTAGCCTCAGTAACCCCTGCTGTGAGTAGCCTCAGTAACCCCTGCTGTGAGTAGCCTCAGTAACCCCTGCTGTGAGTAGCCTCAGTAACCCTGCTGTGAGTAGCCTCAGTAACCCCTGCTGTGAGTAGCCTCAGTAAACCCCGCTGTGAGTAGCCTCAGTAACCCCTGCTGTGAGTAGCCTCAGTAACCCCTTCTGGTGAGTAGCCTCAGTAACCCCTGCTGTGAGTAGCCTCAGTAACCCCTGCTGTGAGTAGTCTCAGTAGCCTCAGTAACCCCCGCTGTGAGTAGCCTCAGTAACCTAAATAGCCCCTGCTGTGAGTAGCCTCAGTAACCTAAATAGCCCCTGCTGTGAGTAGCCTCAGTATCCCCCGCTGTGAGTAGCCTCAGTAACCCCTGCTGTGAGTAGCCTCAGTAACCCCTGCTGTGAGTAGCCTCAGTAACCCCTGCTGTGAGTAGTCTCAGTAGCCTCAGTAACCCCCGCTGTGAGTAGCCTCAGTAACCTAAATAGCCCCTGCTGTGAGTAGCCTCAGTAACCTAAATAGCCCCTGCTGTGAGTAGCCTCAGTATCCTCTGCTGTGAGTAGCCTCAGTATCCTCTGCTGTGAGTAGCCTCAGTAACCCCTGCTGTGAGTAGCCTCAGTAACCCCTGCTGTGAGTAGCCTCAGTAACCTTGCTGTGAGTAGCCTCAGTATCCCCTGCTGTGAGTAGCCTCAGTAGCCCCTGCTGTGAGTAGCCTCAGTATCCCCTGCTGTGAGTAGCCTCAGTAAACCCTGCTGTGAGTAGCCTCAGTAACCCCTGCTGTGAGTAACCTCAGTAACCCCTGCTGTGAGTAGCCTTAGTAGCCCCTGCTGTGAGTAGCCTCAGTAACCTTGCTGTGAGTAGCCTCAGTATCCCCTGCTGTGAGTAGCCTTAGTAGCCTCAGTAACCCCTCCTGGTGAGTAGCCTGAGTATCCCCTGCTGTGAGTAGCCTCAGTAACCCCTGCTGTGAGTAGCCTCAGTAAACCCCGCTGTGAGTAGCCTCAGTAACCCCTGATGTGAGTAGCCTCAGTATCCCCTGCTGTGAGTAGACTCAGTAACCCCTGCTGTGAGTAGCCTCAGTAAACCCCGCTGTGAGTAGCCTCAGTAACCCCTGCTGTGAGTAGCCTCAGTAACCCCTCCTGGTGAGTAGCCTCAGTAAACCCTGCTGTGAGTAGCCTCAGTAACCCCTGCTGTGAGTAGCCTCAGTAACCCCTGCTGTGAGTAGCCTCAGTAACCTCAGTAGCCTCAGTAACCTCAGTAGCCTCAGTAGCCCCTGCTGTGAGTAGCCTCAGTAACCCCTGCTGTGAGTAGCCTCAGTAACCGCCTGCTGTGAGTAGCCTCAGTAACCTCAGTAGCCTCAGTAAACCCTGCTGTGAGTAGCCTCAGTAAACCCTGCTGTGAGTAGCCTCAGTAAACCCTGCTGTGAGTAGCCTCAGTAACCCCTGCTGTGAGTAGCCTCAGTAGCCTCAGTAAACCCTGCTGTGAGTAGACTCAGTAACCCCTGCTGTGAGTAGCCTCAGTAGCCTCAGTAACCCCTGCTGTGAGTAGCCTCAGTAACCCCTGCTGTGAGTAGCCTCAGTAACCTTGCTGTGAGTAGCCTCAGTAACCCTGCTGTGAGTAGCCTCAGTAACCCCTGCTGTGAGTAGCCTCAGTAGCCCCTGCTGTGAGTAGCCTCAGTAAACCCTGCTGTGAGTAGCCTCAGTATCCCCTGCTGTGAGTAGCCTCAGTAGCCCCTGCTGTGAGTAGCCTCAGTAGTCTCAGTAACCCCTGCTGTGAGTAGCCTCAGTAAACCCTGCTGTGAGTAGTCTCAGTAACCCCTCCTGCTGTCAGTAGTCTCAGTAAACCTTGCTGTGAGTAGCCTCAGTAAACCCTGCTGTGAGTAGCCTCAGTAACCCCTGCTGTGAGTAGCCTCAGTAACCCCTGCTGTGAGTAGCCTCAGTAACCTAAATAGCCCCTGCTGTGAGTAGCCTCAGTATCCTCTGCTGTGAGTAGCCTCAGTAACTTCTGCTGTGAGTAGCCTCGGTAAACCCTGCTGTGAGTAGCCTCAGTAGCCCCTGCTGTGAGTAGCCTTAGTAGCCTCAGTAACCCCCGCTGTGAGTAGCCTCAGTAACCTAAATAGCCCCTGCTGTGAGTAGCCTCAGTAACCCCTGCTGTGAGTAGCCTCAGTAACCTAAATAGCCCCTGCTGTGAGTAGCCTCAGTATCCTCTGCTGTGAGTAGCCTCAGTAACTTCTGCTGTGAGTAGCCTCGGTAAACCCTGCTGTGAGTAGCCTCAGTAGCCCCTGCTGTGAGTAGCCTCAGTAACCTAAATAGCCCCTGCTGTGAGTAGCCTCAGTAAACCCTCAGTAGCCCCTGCTGTGAGTAGCCTCAGTATCCCCTGCTGTGAGTAGCCTCAGTAAACCCTGCTGTGAGTAGCCTCAGTAACCCCTGCTGTGAGTAGCCTCAGTAGCCCCTGCTGTGAGTAGCCTCAGTAGCCCCTGCTGTGAGTAGCCTCAGTAAACCCTCAGTAGCCCCTGTGTGAGTAGCCTCAGTAACCCTTCAGTAAACCCTGCTGTGAGTAGCCTCAGTATCCCCTGCTGTGAGTAGTCTCAGTAGCCTCAGTAACCCCTGCTGTGAGTAGCCTCAGTAACCTAAATAGCCCCTGCTGTGAGTAGCCTCAGTAACCCCTGCTGTGAGTAGCCTCAGTAACCCCTGCTGTGAGTAGCCTCAGTAACTTCTGCTGTGAGTAGCCTCGGTAAACCCTGCTGTGAGTAGCCTCAGTAACCCCTGCTGTGAGTAGCCTCAGTAGCCCCTGCTGTGAGTAGCCTCAGTAGCCCCTGCTGTGAGTAGCCTCAGTAAACCCTCAGTAGCCCCTGTGTGAGTAGCCTCAGTAACCCTTCAGTAAACCCTGCTGTGAGTAGCCTCAGTATCCCCTGCTGTGAGTAGTCTCAGTAGCCTCAGTAACCCCTGCTGTGAGTAGCCTCAGTAACCTAAATAGCCCCTGCTGTGAGTAGCCTCAGTAACCCCTGCTGTGAGTAGCCTCAGTAACCCCTGCTGTGAGTAGCCTCAGTAACCCCTGCTGTGAGTAGCCTCAGTAACCCCTGCTGTGAGTAGCCTCAGTAACTTCTGCTGTGAGTAGCCTCAGTAACCCCTGCTGTGAGTAGCCTCAGTAGCCCCTGCTGTGAGTAGCCTCAGTAAACCCTGCTGTGAGTAGTCTCAGTAACCCCTCCTGCTGTCAGTAGTCTCAGTAAACCTTGCTGTGAGTAGCCTCAGTAAACCCTGCTGTGAGTAGCCTCAGTAACCCCTGCTGTGAGTAGCCTCAGTAACCTAAATAGCCCCTGCTGTGAGTAGCCTCAGTATCCTCTGCTGTGAGTAGCCTCAGTAACTTCTGCTGTGAGTAGCCTCGGTAAACCCTGCTGTGAGTAGCCTCAGTAGCCCCTGCTGTGAGTAGCCTTAGTAGCCTCAGTAACCCCCGCTGTGAGTAGCCTCAGTAACCTAAATAGCCCCTGCTGTGAGTAGCCTCAGTATCCTCTGCTGTGAGTAGCCTCAGTAACTTCTGCTGTGAGTAGCCTCGGTAAACCCTGCTGTGAGTAGCCTCAGTAGCCCCTGCTGTGAGTAGCCTCAGTAACCTAAATAGCCCCTGCTGTGAGTAGCCTCAGTAGCCCCTGCTGTGAGTAGCCTCAGTAACCCCTGCTGTGAGTAGCCTCAGTAACCTAAATAGCCCCTGCTGTGAGTAGCCTCAGTATCCTCTGCTGTGAGTAGCCTCAGTAACCCCTGCTGTGAGTAGCCTCAGTAGCCCCTGCTGTGAGTAGCCTCAGTAAACCCTCAGTAGCCCCTGTGTGAGTAGCCTCAGTAACCCTTCAGTAAACCCTGCTGTGAGTAGCCTCAGTATCCCCTGCTGTGAGTAGCCTCAGTAAACCCTGCTGTGAGTAGCCTCAGTAACCCCTGCTGTGAGTAGCCTCAGTAGCCCCTGCTGTGAGTAGCCTCAGTAGCCCCTGCTGTGAGTAGCCTCAGTAGCCTCAGTAAACCCTGCTGTGAGTAGACTCAGTAAACCCTGCTGTGAGTAGCCTCAGTAAACCCTGCTGTGAGTAGCCTCAGTAAACCCTGCTGTGAGTAGCCTCAGTAACCCCTGCTGTGAGTAGCCTCAGTAACCCCTGCTGTGAGTAGCCTCAGTAGCCCCTGCTGTGAGTAGCCTCAGTAACCCCCGCTGTGAGTAGCCTCAGTAACCCCTGCTGTGAGTAGCCTCAGTAAACCCTGCTGTGAGTAGTCTCAGTAACCCCTCCTGCTGTCAGTAGTCTCAGTAAACCCTGCTGTGAGTAGTCTCAGTAGCCCCTGCTGTGAGTAGCCTCAGTAAACCCTGCTGTGAGTAGCCTCAGTATCCCCTGCTGTGAGTAGCCTCAGTAACCTCAGTAGCCTCAGTATCCCCTGCTGTGAGTAGCCTCAGTAACCCCTGCTGTGAGTAGCCTCAGTAGCCTCAGTAACCCCTGCTGTGAGTAGCCTCAGTAACCCCTGCTGTGAGTAGCCTCAGTAACCGCCTGCTGTGAGTAGCCTCAGTAACCTCAGTAGCCTCAGTAACCCCTGCTGTGAGTAGTCTGAGTAAACCCCGCTGTGAGTAGCCTCAGTAAACCCCGCTGTGAGTAGCCTCAGTAACCCCTGCTGTGAGTAGCCTCAGTAACCCCTGCTGTGAGTAGCCTCAGTAACCCCTGCTGTGAGTAGCCTCAGTAACCCCTGCTGTGAGTAGCCTCAGTAACCCCTCCTGGTGAGTAGCCTCAGTAACCCCTGCTGTGAGTAGTCTGAGTAAACCCCGCTGTGAGTAGCCTCAGTAAACCCCGCTGTGAGTAGCCTCAGTAACCTCTGCATTGAGTAGCCTCAGTAACCCCTGCTGTGAGTAGCCTCAGTAACCCCTGCTGTGAGTAGTCTGAGTAAACCCCGCTGTGAGTAGTGAGGTTCGGAGCTGGTGAGGCACAAAAACCGGAAGTGATTACGTCATTTTGAGCTCTAGTTTAAACTATATATATAATGTGTATATATACATGTATATATGTCTATGGTTTTAAAATTGTCATCTGATCAGAACTGAAAAAACGTTGTTTTATTGTCTAATACCATTATTTTCAAACGATTGTTTTTTATTGTATTATGATGAGTTATTAATAAGATATTAATAGTTGCAACCCCTGCTGTGAGTAGTCTGAGTAAACCCCGCTGTGAGTAGCCTCAGTAAACCCCGCTGTGAGTAGCCTCAGTAACCTCTGCATTGAGTAGCCTCAGTAAACCCCGCTGTGAGTAGCCTCAGTAACCCTGCTGTGAGTAGCCTCAGTAAACCCCGCTGTGAGTAGCCTCAGTAACCCCTGCTGTGAGTAGCCTCAGTAAACCCTGCTGTGAGCAGGGACGTGCAGTGAGGTTCGGAGCTGGTGAGGCACAAAAACCGGAAGTGATTACGTCATTTTGAGCTCTAGTTTAAACTATATATATAATGTGTATATATACATGTATATATGTCTATGGTTTTAAAATTGTCATCTGATCAGAACTGAAAAAACGTTGTTTTATTGTCTAATACCATTATTTTCAAACGATTGTTTTTTATTGTATTATGATGAGTTATTAATAAGATATTAATAGTTGCAAGCTAGTGTATGTAGCCCTCCCACCAATGATATGGCTCATTTCATTTTGTCTGGAGAAAATATAACTACGGTGGTGGGATGCTAATTTAAATGACCATTTAACCAACTCGGACAGCTTCGAAAAAACAATTCCATATTTATTTACACAACATATTAACATGTAAACAGTTAGACACCGCATACATAGCACACAATACCAAAATGTTCTACTGGCCAGTATAATTTAAAGTTGGTGCACTTTCGTTGGAGCTCATAACCGTCAGTTTGAGGTGAAACAAAATGAATCCACTCACGATTATCAGTATAGATCAGTGGAAATCCGTTGTCCTCTTCTTGAGTGAATGCAGTCAGTGGCTAGTTTAGCTCAGGATTAGCACCTACCTAGTCTGCTCACAACTTCAAGGCAACTTTCCTGCATCAACAGCCTTTAGCTTCTTTAGGTTCGTGTTGCGTATGAATATGTAGTCCCGTTGGGAAACGTGAAATACTCCAATGCAAATGTGTAATACTACTGTGTTAACTTAAAATACTTAAACGTTCTTAGTTAATTCAACATGCCTCAGGTTAGCAATGCAATCTTCCATTTTCGCTGTCAAACTCAAGTAGAGAAGTGAAGAAGAAAATCCAACGTCAGATTATATACCCAACAAGTGCCCTCTCGCTCGCCACCCTTCTTGAATCCGTGGTAGTGCGTGCCTCCCTTGCAATATTTTTCAATGCGTTTTCAGCTCAACTCAAAAAGTTCTACGCTTGCGCACGCATGCGTAAAACCCAGTTTGGAGTGATTTCGCAATCCTAGGGGAGGCACTGCCTACCCTGCCCATAGACTGCAATGCATCTGCCTCCCTTGACCGCACGTCCAATGCTCATTGGCTGATCACTGGGAACCGGAAATGTTCAAATTCACCGATTTTGATAATAAAAATGCTCGAAATGATCGGAATCATGCAGAAATGACACTCGTAACACAGATAACTAGAGAAATATGAATATTTATTTTATAATACATAAATATATATGATTATTATACAAAAAAAATTTTAAATTTTTTTTTTTTTTTACTTTTCAAAATGACAGGTGAGGCTCTGCCTCCCCTGCCTCCTATGACTGCACGTCCCTGGCTGTGAGTAGCCTCAGTAGCCCCTGCTGTGAGTAGCCTCAGTAGCCTCAGTAGCCCCTGCTGTGAGTAGCCTCAGTAGCTCCTGCTGTGAGTAACCTCAGTAACCCCTGCAGTGAGTAGCCTCAGTAACCCCTGCTGTGAGTAGCCTCAGTAACCCCTGCTGTGAGTAGCCTCAGTAAACCCTGCTGTGAGTAGCCTCAGTAACCCCCGCTGTGAGTAGCCTGAGTAACCCCTGCTGTGAGTAGCCTCAGTATCCCCTGCTGTGAGTAGCCTCAGTAAACCTTGCTGTGAGTAGCCTCAGTAAACCCTGCTGTGAGTAGCCTCAGTAAACCCTGCTGTGAGTAGCCTCAGTAACCCCTGCTGTGAGTAGCCTCAGTATCCCCTGCTGTGAGTAGCCTCAGTAACCCCTGCAGTGAGTAGCCACAGTAAAACTGGAGAATCTAGATACGTTTTGGCCCAAACAGGCATTTTCTTCCTGTTAGCATTTTTGAATCTATACTCTCTATCTTTATCCATTTCATAAACTTAAGTAGCTCGACCAAACTTGATAAAACTTCCCCAGTGTTCCTTACAAGAAACCAGGATATCTACATTTGTGAAATCAGCTAATCTGTTGCTTGTTTGTTTGAAGCAACTGCAGCAGCCTGTCTTAAAGCCACTTTGCCTCGCCGCTGAAAGTCACACTGGGAGTGATACACACAGACCATAATAAGAGGCACACAGGCGAGTGACGCATGTGTGGATAAATACTGTCCTACACCCAAACCCCCAGGAGTGTAATCTCAGGCGAGTCACGCAAACTGCCCCTTATAGAGTCACAAGTGAGATTCATTTGAGTCGAGCCACGCCAACCACAGACGAACACCAGCACGCTGCTTTAAAAGCAGAGTCTGCCATTCTGGTGAAATGTTGTTGATGTTTGAGCTCGACGGCCAATCAAATTACAGCTTCCGTGCTCCAGCATGTTGATTGGCTGGATAAGTGTGTTCTGTGGAGAATAAGGGGAGGCGAGGCGGTCAAGGGGTGGGATGAGGGATGATGACGTCTCACTGAGCGGAGTCCCTCTGACGGGAAATTCAAGACTGTGTCATTAAATGGCCACTGTATATTTCCGGCCTGTCATCATCACATATCATCACTACACTGTGCTGCCATGAACGGAGAGTGACACACACTGTACTCTTAAGGATGTGAGGAATGAGTGCAAGTCTGATTGTGTGTGTGTGTGTGTGTGTGTGTGTGTGAGTGTGTGAGTGTGTGTGTGTGTGTGTGTGTGTGTGTGTGTGTGTGTGTGTGTGTGTGTGTGTGTGTGTGTGTGTGTGTGTGTGTGTTCGAGTGTGTGTGTGTGTGTGTGTGTGAGAGGGAGTGAGAAAGAGAGAGAGAAAAGAAAGAGGACCAAACTGTATGTACAGTCCACCACATTGTTTGTGCTTGACAGTAATTACTATGGATGACTATGAAGCTGTTTATCACTAAAACAGCCTCTTTCACAACAAGCAGTGTGACACTGTTTCACTGTATGTGGGGAATGTTAAACCTTTCACCTTTTAACATGCTCCCCAAAAGATTGCTATGTGTTCTGCTTGTTTCCATGAACCACATTTCTAATGCAGCCCAGCTTCTTACTCATTATAACTTTTTATGTATTAGTATCTATGTATCTATCCCTCTTTTTCTGACTGCGTCCCATGAGGTCATGTCAGTAGAGTTCTGGACTGAAAGATGCACTGAGAGGTCATGCCAGTAGAGTTCTGGACTGTAAGGTGGGTCTGTGAGGTCATGTCAGTAGAGTTCTGGACTGTAAGACGGGTCTGTGAGGTCATGCCAGTAGAGTTCTGGACTGTAAGGCGAGTCTGTGAGGTCATGCCAGTAGAGTTCTGGACTTTGAGGCGGGTCTGTGAGGTCATGCCAGTAGAGTTCTGGACTGTAAGACGGGTCTGTGAGGTCATGCCAGTAGAGTTCTGGACTGTAAGGCGAGTCTGTGAGGTCATGCCAGTAGAGTTCTGGACTGTAAGGCGAGTCTATGAGGTCATGTCAGTAGAGTTCTGGACTGTAAGGCGAGTCTGTGAGGTCATGCCAGTAGAGTTCTGGACTGTAAGGCGGGTCTGTGAGGTCATGCCAGTAGAATTCTGGACTGTAAGACGGCTCTGTGAGGTCATGCCAGTAGAATTCTGGACTGTAAGACGGGTCTGTGAGGTCATGCCAGTAGAGTTCTGGACTGTAAGGTGGGTCTGTGAGGTCATGTCAGTCGAGTTCTGGACTGTAAGGCGAGTCTGTGAGGTCATGTCAGTAGAATTCTGGACTGTAAGGAGAGTCTGTGAGGTCATGTCAGTAGAGTTCTGGACTGTAGGACGGGTCTGTGAGGTCATGTCAGTAGAGTTCTGGACTTTGAGGCGGGTCTGTGAGGTCATGTCAGTAGAGTTCTGGACTGTAAGGCGAGTATGTGAGGTCATGTCAGTAGAATTCTGGACTGTAAGGAGAGTCTGTGAGGTCATGCCAGTAGAGTTCTGGACTTTGAGGCGGGTCTGTGAGGTCATGCCAGTAGAGTTCTGGACTGTGAGGCGGGTCTATGAGGTCATGCAAGTAGAGTTCTGGACTGTGAGGTCATGCCAGTAGAGTTCTGGACTGTGAGGCGGGTCTGTGAGGTCATGCAAGTAGAGTTCTAGACTGTAAGGCGAGTCTGTGAGGTCATGCCAGTAGAGTTCTGGACTGTGAGGTCATGCAAGTAGAGTTCTGGACTGTAAGGCGAGTCTATGAGGTCATGTCAGTAGAGTTCTGGACTGTAAGACGGGTCTGTGAGGTCATGCCAGTAGAGTTCTGGACTGTAAGACGGGTCTGTAAGGTCATGGCAGTAGAGTTCTGGACTGTAAGGCTAGTCTGTGAGCAGTGTGCTAGAGTTGTATTTGTAATAGTTGTGTTACTCTACAAGCCATACCTGTTACTCTTTCTGTGTCTGTTACTCTTACTGTGTATGTTTCTCTTACATCTTCTTAGTGCTTAGATATTTTCCTTTTCAAGCCAACTTGTCAGCAGCGGACATTCTTTCAATGGAGACTTTACATTACATTACTGTTTGTACTTACTGTTCTCTTTTTAAATTTCCAACATGTTCTTGTCACACAGAAGTGCTGTAGAGACGACCAGAGGCTCTCCTGTGGAACCTTCCAGAAACTGCTGCAACACCACCAGCGAGCTATGAGTGAAAATAGAGTTCTGCCATGGTCTGCTTCGCCGTACGCCCAGAGTTCTGCTGTGTGACGTCTGCTGGTCTGAGCAGCACGTCAGTTTAACGGGGAAAGATGCAAACTATGTGAACCCCTGAGAACGTTGGAGCAAAAGAGAGACTCTGCTACCGCGGACTAGTTTAGTGTTCCACAGAGGAAGGAGAAAAAAAACATGTACTGGCATGATTTTCATTGGTGTGTGTGTGAAATAGCCCTTTAAGTTGAACAAACCATTTAGTATTTAACGTCTGACACGTTTTTTTTGTTGTTTGTTTTAATGCTGAGGTTATGAATTGAGGTTATCAAAGAAATGTTTAATGTGAAGCATTACCTGCATCTGTGTGTTTGTATGCGAGTGCATGATCGTCGTACGGGTTACCTAGGTAACCGTGTGAAGTTTTAGAACATGACTGCTCCCGTTTCGCCCTCTCTCATTGCTGTGCTTCATGTGGTAAACGGCTCCTTTCCCAACTAAAAAAAGTGAAGTTTGTTTTTTTCCAAAATGTGGGGACGGCCCCCCCAGGAAAGACGCAGAGAGGGAAAAACGGAACAGGGCCTGATGGATAATATTTTTAATGTGTCATTTCATAAAAGATCTCTGTACAGAAAAAGCTTGGATTGATAAGCACTTTTCTCCTTTGTGTTGCATGAGCTTGGACAGAGCTGGAATCATACAGCTCTCGGGTGCCACCTAGTGGCCATATATATACTAGACATCCATTTAATACAAAACACCAACAGTGTTCGGATAACGACAAAATCACAACCACACAGTAGTTTTTCAGACCTGCTACAAGAGCAACACCTCCGACTTTAGACTTCGCCCCTCTAAAACTGATGCTCCTAATTACATTAATTCAAAACTACAGTTTCAAAACAAACAACTGTATATCTTTTGGAAAGGTTTCAAACTCTAAACCCCTCAGAGTAGGGGGCGGGGTGGGGGCCGGACCACAGTCTACTACACACAGTGTGTGTGTGTGTGTGTGTGTGTTATTTGGATGAGGACCCAGCGGCGGAAGTGGGGGCGGCGGGGCGAGGGGGGCCACCCGCTCCCTTCCCCTCTGGGGTCTTGAGCACGTTGAGCTTCTTGTGCATGGAGGTGCTGGCCTTCTGGAGCACGTCCTCCTCGATCTTTTTCCTGATGGCCACTTCAAGACCCTGAGAGAAAAGAGAGGGAAGGAGAGAAGGGAGGAGAGGAACGAGAGCGAGAGAGAGAGAGAGAGAGAGAGGAAAGGGAGAGGAAAAAAGCACAGCTTTAACTGCATGCATGTGTGGAAGGTCCTGTGTGTACAGATGTTTTGCAAGTTGCTTTGGACAAAAATGCCAAAAAATGACAATCCAACTACCTGAAGAGTTAATGGTGTGATGGCATACACGTGTGAGAGGTTGTGTGTGTGTTCAGATCTCGAAGGACGTGTGCCGTTTCTCACACCATCAGTCAGAGGACCTGACCCCCTAAATAGTCTGTAAGCTAGTCTGCTAACGACCCTCCCACGAAAACAGTGTAGGGTCGTTCTAGGCCAGGCGTTGTCATAGCAACATAGACTCTCTAGCTGAGGTTTAAATAGCATCCTGTCTATTGTGACATCACTGACTCTGCAGGGAACAATACAAGTGAAGGTCGTGTGGGATTTGGAACCCACCCAATGTTCTGTCTGCAGCTGCTCTCCACGAGCCAGTCAGTGTGGGCAAAGAATAACAAATGGACCTGGCAACTCGCGTAAACATACAAACAAACACTTTCTCCTCGCTCAATCACTTCACAAGTCTCTGCACCATCTGACTAGAAGGGGGTCTTAGAGCGGAGCCGAAATCAATTCACCCTCAGCAACAAGTGAAGTGGAAAAGACACTTTACGAGTGTGCATCACAAACTACGTCAAAGCCTTTCAAAATTAGCTTCCAGGCAGAGGTGCCAAGAGATCCAGTAGCTGGCAGTCCTGGCCCCGTTCTGGCACCAGTCTAAGCACAGCGGCTATCAGAGTGCTTTCAGCTGTCACCTCGGCCTGTCACCTTGTTTAGATTAGTTATAAGTAGCTTCTTGTTGTAATACCCTACTAATATGAATTATGACGGCCCGAGTGGACATGCCAACGAACGGAAAGTTAATATTGATATAAAGACGCTAATTTAGCCAGGCGAGTTGTATTAGCGATGACAGGTTAAGTTACTGTCAAAATCGTATTTATCTACTGCTGTTTATTTATGGTCATACATTAACAACAGCGGATACCAAGTAGGTGCATTGGAAATGTAGAATATAGTGTAGCAAAGGCCCAGAGACCAACTTCTGAGGGATAATAACCCATCACAGTCTTACAAGCATCACTCTCTCGCTTTAGGGATAAGCATGTTACCTTCTTTAGTTTCTGTTGCTGGACCACTTGTGTTTTCTTTGGTGCGATTGTCCTCGCTTGAAAGACAAAATAGCAGCATAGTGAAATAACCCGACAGAGACTTTTTGAAAGAACACAATTGTACAACTGTATTAGCCTAACGTTAACATTTCTAATCCAAGATTATCCGTCACGTGGAGTTAAACAAAATAACGGCTGCAGGGTTAATACGAGTCGTCATTATTAAGAAAACGGTGTTACATTCAAAGTAAAATATGCATTTAATGTCCCTCCATAACGAACTCATAGACCATGTCAGATGCTGGAAACTGTGCGAAGGTTAACGTTGGGCTTCTTTCGCGTGTTACCTACTCTGATCTATGTGACCAGCTAGAGCCAAGATGGCGACCCCACGGTGTCGTAGAAATGTAAATCTTCACATTCTGGTTGAACAAATTGTCTTTCCAGACTTTGCCATAACGCATTCTTACCTCCTTTCTTGGCACCTTTGGGTTTCTGGCTCGGTTTCTTCCCACCACCGGATCGTTGAGCTTTAAATTTCTGTTTACCTTGAGCCATGTCGACCACGTACGCTTGCCTTCTCACCGTAGAATGAACGATAGAAAAGTAATGACAAAGATGCATTGTGGGATAGTGGAGGTATGTTGAGTTCAGAAACGTCACTGTAATGAGCCAAGCAGAGGCCTAAAGGATACATTGGATTTACTTGAACGTGACGAAAAAGCACTAATAACAACAACGGCTATTGTTACTGTGTTTGTTATTATTCCGTTCTTGCTAGCATATTAGTGTTCAGACAATAATAAAACAAGAGGCATTCGAGAGGCCATATTCTCTTCTTTTATTTGCATTTGACGTGAAAGAGACGCTTCTTGTTTTTTTTCCATGGAGGTCGCCTTTATATTCATATATGTATAAAAACATCCAGCTTTCTTTTTCTTTTTTAAACCTATTCCCACAGAGTACAAAAACTGAATGTCATTGTGATTATCAATCAGAAGAACAAGAACAAACCTAGACTAAAATAGAGGCCTTCTCCACCAGACACAACCACTCACCACCATTTTCCCATTGGTCACAAAGGCACCTAGGAGGACTCTCATTGGCTGAAAGCTTGCAGCACCATTCATCGCTGCATTTTGGCAACACAAACTGATTTCGTCTCCTTGGGGGGACAGGATAGTTCTGGACAGAGGTCAGTATTCAAGGGTTCACGAAATGCAGATCCACTACTGAAGTGTACAGAACTTTGAACCCCCAAAATAATTTGTAGACTGACTACAATGAACGCAACAGGCTGCCACTGGCACGGTACCATCTAGGAAAAAAACATTTCAAATACACGGGATTAAAAATGGCCTTAAAAATACAACTAAATTTGGCCGTATTCTAAACGAATGCGGAATTAGCTTGAGTTGGAATGGAGCTACCTGCACACTTCAAAACAACCTTAAAAAACCCGAAACAAACCAATCTAAAGATTAAGTAATGAAACCTATTAATTTAGAACTTTTTTGATATTGCAGCGCTGACACACATTGTCAAATAATGATACATTTTAGTAAAAGTAGCAACTGCCTTACAACTGACACAATTTACACGGGCTGTGTTCTAGAATTTCTAGAGTGAGCGAAGTCTTAACAGGTGGAAAAAAATAGACCTTCCCAAGATGGCCGCCAGACACAACCTGCCGTGTCACTGCCACAACTCCACTGATTCTGCCACTTTGCTTCACTGGAGTGGGATGGTGTGTGTCTGATGCCAAAAGGGCCTTCTGTATAAGCTCGTAAAACAACTGTACTAAGAGTCACATTTTATATTTATACATTTACAAAAATCAACATTAAAAAAGAAATGATAACAATAAAAAAAGAAAAAATGAAAACGAGTCACAGCCAAAGAAGATACCTCAGAAACAAATGTAACCATGGGACCCCGAAACTTTACCTATCGTACATACCGAGAGTGACAGAAATTTGCTACATTGCTCTCCACCGTTTATCTCTCCCTCTTTTCTCCAAACAAACAATTATTGAATAGACAAAACAAACAAACAAACAAACAAAAACCCAGCAACAAAGCAGAGGTGTTGACCGACCTCTAGCCTCTGCACAGTGTGACATCCAACAACAAGTGAGTGAGTGAGTGAGTGAGATAGAGAGAGGTAAGAGAGGAGGAAAAAAGGGAGGGAGGGGAGGTTCCTAAGCAAGGGATGAGGGAGGGAGTGGAGGTTTGTAAGCGAGGGATGAGGGAGGTTAAGTGGATGAAAGAGACTGATGCAAGGTGAACTGAGACATTAGTGTTTAGCCTTTGTTTTGTCCCTAAAGCACTCCGTACATGGGTTACTAGGGCTACGGGAGTCTTCAGGTTGAAGTAAGCTTTGATCTGTAGTGTGTAGCAGCCGAGCGGATCCGGCCCCATCAGGGCAGTGTCCATTCAACTGTGGTCATCTTTGCTAGTGTGGAGTAAGACCAGTCCAGGATTCTCCTCTGTGTCGTGGAGCATGTCATTAAACTACACCGACCACTGGCAATCTGGGCTTCTGAACCCAAACTTGGTTGGCCTGGTTCTTCTACTTAAGTATCACAGCAGCTGTGATGTCACTGAGACTGTGATGACATGTCCACTTGGTAACCGTAAAGAAAACTAGTATAAAAAAAACAATGCTTTTCCTGGAACTGTATTGTGACATCACAAAGCATTAGCCAAGAGCAGTTCTAGTTCTAGAATGCACCCCTCCCCCTCCCGCAGGGTTTGATATGTATACTTTGTGCATAATTCAGCAAAATAATTGGCACAATTGCTAGTCTTGATTTAAGTTTGTATATGTTTGTATATGATACAACATGTCAACAGGGGACAGTGACGCATGGAAGGGCTTCACAGAGTTTAGTAAACAAAGAGGGAGTACAGTACCAGTCAAAAGTTTGGACACACCTTCTCATTTTTTTGAGAAGTTTTTTTTTCTTTACTTTTATTATTTTCTACATTGTAAACATTAAAACTACGAAAGAACACATGTGGAATTATGTACTAAACAATACATTATTTACACTGTAGAAAATAATAAAAGTAAAGAAAACACTTCTCAAAAAAGTTAGTGTCCAAACTTTTGACTGGTACTGTATAAGCACATGTTCAGCTCCATAGTACCTAATAACCAGCCTCCACGTACCAAAGGACTACCTAGCTGGGCAAATACTACACATATGCAGGTGGTTTTTGATGAGCTTACTTTTAATGGTAAATGATTGTGCAACTACAAACCATAGTCAGATAAAGTAAAGGAATCATGTCGGTCCTGCAGGATCTCATGATCATGAACCCTTACTCTAGAATCATGATGGTTCTCAGTATCATGTACAGAGGATTTGCTCCCTTCAGTTTCTTCCCCATCAACTGTGTTCAGTGCGTTCAAACCCTCGCAGAACTGCACGTTTTCGGAGAAAAGCGTTCTTATATCTCAAGTTTTGAGAAGTTTAAAAAAAAAAAGTCTCTCAAGTTTCAAAGGGGATTAAATATCTGGTTCAAACCACATAACTTCTAGCATGTCCAATTAGAAAGAGGGAAGATGCTAATTTCTAACTAATTTAGCGTGACATTTTGGTTTGGTGTGGCTCACTCAGTAAGCACAACTTCTAAAACTATTCTCTAGACCAGATCAGCTCAACTTGAGTCAAAATATGCAGTCTTAATCCTGAGCCCTGTCCCCTCCAAGTCCTTTTCTTTAGAGGCTTTTCTGTACATATATACACTAAAACTACACTTCACTATATTTACACTGGTTCAAATTGAAATGGTTAATGCTGCCGAACACACTACA